>NW_026652278.1:129246541-129400011 GCF_009828535.3 Hylobates moloch
GTTGTTGAATTTTGTCAAAGGCCTTTTCTGCATCTATTGAGATAATCATGTGGTTTTTGTCTTTGGTTCTGTTTATATGCTGGATTACATTTATTGATTTGCGTATGTTGAACCAGCCTTGCATCCCAGGGATGAAGCCCACTTGATCATGGTGGATAAGCTTTTTGATGTGCTGCTGGATTCGGTTTGCCAGTATTTTATTGAGGATTTTTGCATCAATGTTCATCAAGGATATTGGTCTGAAATTCTCTTTTTTGGTTATGTCTCTGCCAGGTTTTGGTATCAGGACGATGCTGGCTTCATAAAATGTGTTAGGGAGGATTCCCTCTTTTTCTATCGATTGGAATAGTTTCAGAAGGAATGGTACCAGTTCCTCCTTGTACCTCTGGTAGAATTCAGCTGTGAATCCATCAGGTCCTGGACTCTTTTTGGTTGGTAAGCTATTGATTATTGCCACAATTTCAGAACCTGTTATTGGTCTATTCAGAGATTCAACTTCTTCCTGGTTTAGTCTTGGGAGGGTGTATTTGTCGAGGAATTTATCCATTTCTTCTAGATTTTCTAGTTTATTTGCATAGAGGTGTTTGTAGTATTCTCTGATGGTAGATTGTATTTCTGTGGGATCGGTGGTGATATCCCCTTTTTCGTTTTTTATTGCATCTATTTGATTCTTCTCTCTTTTCTTCTTTATTAGTCTTGCTAGCGGTCCATCAATTTTGTTGATCTTTTCAAAAAACCAGCTCCTGGATTCATTAATTTTTTGAAGGGTTTTTTGTGTCTCTATTTCCTTCAGTTCTGCGCTGATTTTAGTTATTTCTAGCCTTCTGCTAGCTTTTGAATGTGTTTGCTCTTGCTTTTCTAGTTCTTTTAATTGTGATGTTAGGGTGTCAATTTTGGATCTTTCCTGCTTTCTCTCATGCTGCTATAAAGACACATGCACACGTATGTTTATTGCGGCACTATTCACAATAGCAAAGAGTTGGAACCAACCCAAATGTCCAACAACGATAGACTGGATTAAGAAAATGTGGCACATATACACCATGGAATACTATGCAGCCATAAAAAATGATGAGTTCGTGTCCTTTGTAGGGACATGGATGAAACTGGAAAACATCATTCTCAGTAAACTATCGCAAGGACAAAAAACCAAACACTGCATGTTCTCACTCATAGGTGGGAATTGAACAATGAGAACTCATGGACACAGGAAGGGGAACATCACACTCCGGGGACTGTTGTGGGGTGGGGGGAGGGGGGAGGGACAGCATTAGGAGATACACCTAATGCTAAATGACGAGTTAATGGGTGCAGGAAATCAACATGGCACATGGATACATATGTAACAAACCTGCACATTGTGCACATGTACCCTAAAACCCTAAAGTATAAAAAAAAAAAAAAAAAAACTAGAAGAAACTAAGAAGAGCAACACTGTGAGAGGACAGACTTGGGGACTGGGAAACCAAGTCCATTCTGGACATATTAATTTGCGGTAATACTTGGACAATTGTATATAAGATATATGTATATATAGGATACGAATTGGGAATTCTTAGTGTGGAGAGGATATTTAAAGCTAGAGGCTGTGTGAGATAATTGAGTGAGTGACTCATCCGGAGAGGAGAGATATAATCCACAGACTGAGCCCTGTGTGGTCCGGTGTTAAGAAGTCAGAAAAATGAGGAAGAACAAGCGTGAGAAATGGAGATGTGGCAGCCAGTGAAGAAGCTAGAAATGCAGGAATGTGTGTGTCTCAGAAGAGGGTCAAGGAAGAAATGGTGATTGGGGAGGTATATTAGACTTTTTAGTTTCATCCTCCGCATCTCCTAATCTTTTTGTATTGTCCCTCTATTTATTATCCCATGATGAATTCTACGTAATTTCTTCAAAGGCAATAGAGCAGAGCGTTTGAGAGCAAAGATTACAGAGACAGTCAATTTATCACTAACAAACTCCAGGCAGCCAGGACATATGAATGAACACAATGATAATAACAACAAGCAATAATTTAAAATAATGGTATCACAAGTATTATATAAACTTAGTTGTATACTTAGTAAGCACTCAATAAACTACAGCTATTATCTATCTTCCAGGTCACCAGTTTCCTATTCACTAGTTTCTAATCAGCTTACTTGTCAATCAAGCTTGTAATTTCAACGGCCATTTTTTATTTCTAAGATGTATGTTTAGTTATTTTTCAAATATTCCTAATCCCTTGTAGTTATGTATTTAATTTATTTGCCTCTTTTTTTCTTATAGGTTCAATTTTATATTATGTTTGCAGTAATTTTAAATAGAAATCTTCATAATGTTTACCAGTTTGCTTTATTACTTAAAGTTTTGAAGTTCTATTAATCTTGCTTGACTGTCTCTTATAGGACATATTCTTTTGAGTGTTTTGCAAACTTAGATTGCGAGCTTGCTTTCCAAGGGCTTTATCAATAAGGATCCTGTGTGGCCAGAGAGATTTTGCACTTGCTTCTTCCTAGTATCCTCCACCTACCACTGCCTTATGGGCCAACACCTCTTTTAATTTCTCAGTCTAGGGTTTTCAGAACCATTTGATTGACATAAACTTTACCAGAAACCCAGCAGATGCAGAACCATTGTTCTGACTTCTCAAGATATGTTTACCTACTCCAGATCCAGGAGGACACACTGGCTTCCTCATTATTCCCATATGCAATTTAGGCAGACTTCCTCTGTGCATGCTGTTAATATGAATGCAGTCTCTGAGACTTTCAGCTCTACATGGAAGTCCCAGTACTAAATCCTTGCTCAGGTCATAAAGAACAATAATTAAGGCCTCCATGCAGCCCTGATGCCAACTCATCTTCTTACAGTCTGCATTTAAGTTCCAGTGTTATTTATTTTGCTTGGGGATTTCCTTTTCTTCCTTGTGAGAATGTTTCTTAAACTTTATCCCACATTTCTTACAAAGACAGTGTACATTTTTGGAGACTGGTTCAAAGGATAGAGTCACTCTTCTCTATTCCACTATGTTACCAAAGCCAGAAATACTCTGAATAGATTTTAGAGCCTGAGATTCTGTGTCAAGATTAGATAAGAAGACGGGTCATAACTGTACCAGAGGTACACATATATATGCATGTCACTTGATCCACTTAATGGAGAACAACTTATAGTTTGTATGTACTTTTAGGCCAAGGTAAAAATGTCCAGGAAAGTCAAAGACATAATGCCATAATAATATTATCATTTGACTATTGAATCCTTTTTGTTTTATTCTTGCAAGAAAGCATTTCTGTATTCTAGCACATAGCTTTTTATTATGCTAAAAGACTACGATAGATTAAACAGAAACATATTCACAGCAAAATAGCTAAAGTAGTCCGACAGTTTTAGTTTCTAGATAATAGTCCTGACTCTGACCTGTATTCTTATTTCAAAGTAGTCTGTGACATATTATGACTCTGCAAAGTTATAAAGTTTCACAAATTTGATTAAGCTGAAAAAAAGGAGCTGAGATAACTCTAATTGAATTTGGCCTTATCAATTATTTTTGGAACTCTATGCTTACTTATATTGAGTTCTCAATTCAAATAGCAGAGATAATTTTGCACCAAAGAAAAATTGTCTTGGACTTCGCGTTAAGAAGACCCATGTAATTTGCTATGCTACTTGCCTATTGAGGAAAGCAAAAATGTGCTAGCTGAACAACAAAAATTGTTACAGCACCATCAGTTTCATTTTAATATGGTTAATGTTTAAGTGCGAACATACAGAAATCAGGACAAGAATATGATCTACCTTGCTCTAAATGAAATATTTGTTTTGAGCATCCATATTGTGTTTGATAAGATGATATCTATTTAGCTCTATTGAATAGTGGCAACTTTGATGTTATGAATGTGTTCAATGTAATTCAAATTATCATGCAGGCAAATACATTTGAAAGAATAGCGTTAATTCTGTATGACACTAAATTATTGTTACACTTGTTTGCAGTATGTACCTTTGCTGAATTCACAGGACTATAAGTAACAAAACTATTTCATCAACAAAGTGTGAAGGAACAAATTTAAAGATATGAATGTGGAAAATTTTATGTTACACCACCAAATTACTTTGAGAAGAGAAATAAAAAGAAATATAATTTGTGACAGTCCAAGCATACTTGAATGCTGTTTATATTGTTCCATGTGTAATAAGTTTGTTTTTTTCAGCTCTAAGAAAAATATATTGTTTTCATGGCTCAGTTTTCTGACAAATCTGTAATTACTTTGAAGGTTTATCTAAACATTCCTAAATAGTTTTCAAGTCATTTATACTCTTGTGCTACTAAAGATAGTCCCATTAGTATAGTGACTTTATCACAATGGCAGCAACCCAGTGACAGCTTGGAAATAGCAATTATACATACTTGGTTTCCAGGCTCTAGATCATCTCACTGAGTCATGTGGCTTTACCAACAATACGTAATGTATAGACCACATCCTCTCATGTCATATGTTTTGCACATGTATATTTTTGTGATACTTACTTTCAGTATTTTGCTCAGGTTCTATTCATTTCTTTGAATAAGTTAGAGGAAAAACTGTAATTTAAAACAGATGAAAATGTCAAGCAAAAATATTGCTCAATTAAAAGTGGATAAATAACACTCTTCATGGAGTAGGGCTTTTGTGTATGTGTGGGGTGGATATTTATAACATATACAAATATTAAGTTAACTTTCCTGTTCATATTTTGTTCCTACTAGGCTATACAACTTTTTGCTTAAAAAAAGGCCTAACTTAAAAATAAAATAGGAAAAGTATTTAATTAAATGCTTTGATTTCTTGGTAAGGAAATAATTATTTGCATTTGCAGGTAGTACAACTTCTCTATCCATTACTTTTCAAATGATTCATTATAGATGAACAGCACTGATTTTTCTTTTGCATTGCTTTTCAATATTGTCAGAAATGTTTCTATAATGAAGAGAAAATTACATCAGTAAAATTTATATCTCTATTACATTTCATATACAGTTCGCTTTAATAAATAACTATTTAACTATTAGTTTCGAAGACTTTTAGCTCAACAACAGTTCTTTTCTCATTATAGCTGCTATATAACTGCATCATTGTAGCTCATGCTTTTTGCTTCACCATTATTCCTCTTTAAAAACTATTTTTCTTTCAGAGAAACTCTAACAATTGCTGCAATAAATTCTTATCCAAGAAAACAGTCATTCACAGGTGGAGATAGTATTTCATCTACATTGTAAATGTCATATGCTACAGTATCTAAGGTCAAACATTCTATGGACACTGAAATAACAGCTATATTTGCTTTCATCTGCTCATACCAAATTCAAATTCAACAACACATAAAATCAGACTTTCTTATAAAATAGAAACTTTGGATGAATAACTAGTTTGAATAATGAAAAATTGCAAAATTAATTTCTGCTATGCTATTTGTGAGAGCTACAGGTCTTCAGAACTCTGGAATGCATTTATTTGATCTGACACTATTAGTATGAAGACTCTGGCACCAGGCCAGAATCCTCTGTGTGATCCAGAGGCAATCACAGGACTGTGCCCGGTAGGCCTGTGGGGAAAACTGCCTTGTCCACACCAGTCTTGGTGCATAGCCAGTCATTACTGTTTTCTGCAGAGATTGACAGTCAAGAATTCAAGGTACTTCAGGCTGAGCATTCCCATGAGTATCCCTAGCCCAGGCGCCGCCATTTGGAGGCCTCTTTATTAGAGGGACTCAGCTGAGGTACTCTTCAGGAGACTCTGCCAAGACCTTCTTAGTGGAGGATCCCAACTAAGCCACTTTTCTCCACTCTGACTCAGTACTTTTTACACTTACGTCTCTCCCTTTCTTGCTCTGGAGACCCCTGGGGTTTATAAAAAGGCAGGAGCCTCTTGTCTGTGGCTCCTGGGCAGTTAGACAGTTCCCTTTGCCTGCCCTGCATGTCATTAGACCTTTACCTGCATATGAAAAAAAAAAAAAATGGAATCCTGGTGGGCTGGTGCCTCACTCTTATTACAGTAAGTGAATAAAGGCTTGATCGTTACTTTCAGTTTGGCATCATGGACTACCTTGACACCCAAGGCCTTGGCATGGTCCATAAATCTGCACTTTTCACGTGATAGTTTCCCTTGAACAACTTTTTTATTTTGGAAAGCTAATGACCAAGTGTCAATAGATATTTTTATTTAGAAAAATAAAATATTTTTATTTAGAAAACTGAGAGTTTTCTAATGGAGAAAAAGTCCTCTTACTTCAAAGAATGCAGAAATTCTGGCCATGTATACCCATACTTATAGACAAAGCAAACAACAATGATAAATGTCAATTGGCCTATCTAAAAATGATAACATATAAAATAAAGTCATGGAAACCACCTCCATGATGTCACATGATGCTGTTAATGCAGTACTTCCTGTTTTCAAAATTATTGGGATTTTTGGTTTTTATTATTGTATTTAAAAATATGTGGCTTTGTGTGAAATATGTGGCTCTGTGTAGTAAGAATGTCATATCCACACCCTAACAATTAATAAAATGTAAATGTTGAATCTTCCTTCTAGACATCTTAGGCATCAAATTAATCTCTAATGAGAAGGAAGTTGTTATTATTCAAGTTACATTTGTAAAGAGACAAATAATATGTGGAGGAAAACAAAGTTTCATTGTGTAACAGATGCCTAATTAAGGGGTGGAGGGCTTGAATCAAGTGAGGCATGGAAATGGGTTATATGGCTCTTACATGCAGAGAACATTATTTATTAATAAGGGTAAGAAATGCTGCTTTAAAGGGAAACTCACTAAAGCTTACTTGAACTTTGAGCTGTTAACTTTTTGTCTTTTCAATTATTTAAATAACAGAACATATCAACTTTGCCATTATAGTTTCTGTTAAGCTAAACAATTGATTATTTTTCCCAGTGAAAAAAACTCAATGACCATACAACTTGATTCCTGTAAAGTTATATTTTCAGAAACGCACCATGAATTTAGATAAACTTAACAAGGAATCTGTGAAACACTGATGAAATAAAGCAAGTTTTCAGGCACTACTGAAATACACAGATGAACTAAATTAAGAAGATAGCATTGGTACAAATGAAATGTTCTGTGAAAAAAACAGCTGCTTCGTATAATACATATGTCTAGCAAATAATGGATTGTTATATTCTTTTTCCATATTTTTCAAAAAAAAATTAAGCTTCTTTAGATTTTTACCATATGCATACTGGGCTGAATATTTTCAACACTACTTCTGAGATTTGAACACATGGAATCTTATGCTACAATTATATAATTATAATTACTGTGTATAAAATGTGCTCATATGATCGAGCAGAAAATACTCTGGGAGCAGAAGCAATTGGTTTGCCATTTGTGGGGGTGATAAGTACATTTTAATCTGACATTAGTGGAAGGCTAGGGACTCCTCATTTTCACAATAGAAGTTAAGGCATAAAGAAACTTGTAATTTTAGAGACGGTCACAACTATGGATATCGTAAATATGGATGTCAAATTTGTTGACTGGAATTTCATCCTGATAAACCAAAATAAATAAGTAAATATGCAGACTATCTGAAAACTCAATTGTTTTCACTTAAATCCATACATCTATCAATTTATTCTCAATTCGCTCATTTTTCCTTCTTCACAACTCCATTTTTCAGTCGCTTCTTCTGTTTCGTCTTTTGCAATGCAGCCTAACTCCTTGTTAGGTTTTGCTTATGTGTGTTTGTGTGTGATTTTATGAAAATAATCCTTTGATAAATTTCTTTAGGGTCAGGGGCTTAAGGGAAATTATATTACCTATATAAATATAAAACTATATTTTAGGAGAATGCCCAAGTTTTGGTAACAGCAGCTTAAAATATAGTATTTCTTTTGACATCTCAATTTCAGGAAACAATTTGAACCACTGAACTTATCTTTATCAATTTGTGTCTAGAGAAACGATCAACAGTATATCATTAAATGCTAGTGCCCTGTATTGGAATATAGCCCACAGTATATGAAGTACTTCATTAAATTATGATTATTTTACTTACTAAGAGTGAGAGCAGTTTAAACTGAAGTACATCCTTCCCCTTCCCTACTTTCCTACCTCTAGAAAGTACCATCCAGACTTGCACAAGCCAGTGTGTTCTGCTATTTACTCTTCTTTCCACTCTGGCACTCAGAACAGAGGAGTTTCATGCCTGGGCTGGTCCTACAATAATTCTTCCACTCATTGATGTAGTAAAATAGGAGGAAGATAGGGTAGAAATGGCAACTTTCTCAACTCAGCTGCCCATTGGTAGACCCTTCCATTGATTGTCACTGTCTTGGCTAATACTGTCTAGGTATCAATGACCTCCATGTAACAGGTATATAATGCTGGCTCTATCAACAGGCATTCCTGTGCCTCTTTTGGAACATCCTGCGCCTAGACATTAGAGTTCTACTTCTAAGGCAGTTGTGAGTGTGGCTTGCCTGTGGTTGAGCCAGTTCTGCCCTTTCATTAAGCCTTGATGGTTGTCTGGTTCCAATTGTTTGAAGGCGTGTTTTTTGTTTTTTTAATTATACTTTAAGTTCTAGGGTACATGTGCACAACGTGCAGGTTTGTTACATATGTATACATGTGCCATGTTGGTGTGCTGCACCCATTAACTCGTCAGTTAGCATTAGGTATATCTCCTAATGCCATCGCTCCCCGCTCCCTCCACCCCATGACAGGCCCCGGTGTGTGATATTCCCCTTCCTGTGACCAAGTGTTCTCACTGTTCAATTCCCACCTATGAGTCAGAACATGCGGTGTTTGGTTTTTTTGTCCTTGCAATAGTTTGCGGAGAATGATGGTTTCCAGCTTCATCCATGTCCCTACAAAGGACAGGAACTCACCCTTTTTATGGCTTCATACTATTCCACGGTGTATATGTGCCACATTTTCTTAATCCAGTCTCATTGATGGACATTTGGGTTGGTTCCAAGTCTTTGCTATTGTGAATAGTGCTGCAATAAACATACATGTGCATGTGTCTTTATAGCAGCATGATTTATAATCCTTTGGGTATATACCCAGTAATGGGATGGCTGGGTCAAATGATATTTCTAGTTCTAGATCCTTGAGGAATCGCCACACTGTCTTCCACAATGGTCGAACTAGTTTACACTCCCACCAACAGTGTAAAAGTGTTTCTATTTCTCCACATCCTCTCCAGCACCTGTTCTTTCCTGACTTTTTAATGATGGCCATTCTAACTGGTGTGAGATGGTATCTCATTGTGGTTTTGATTTGCATTTCTCTGATGGCCAGTGATGATGAGCATTTTTTAATGTGTCTGTTGGCTGCATAAATGTCTTCTTTTGAGAAGTGTCTGTTCATATCTTTTGCCCACTTTTTGATGGGTTGTTTTTTTCTTGTAAATTTGTTTGAGTTCATTGTAGATTCTGGATATTAGCCCTTTGTCAGATGAGTAGGTTGCAAAAATTTTCTCTCATTCTGTAGGCTGCCTGTTCACTCTGATGGTAGTTTCTTTTGCTGTGCAGAAGCTCTTTAGTTTAATTAGATCCCATTTGTCAGTTTTGGCTTTTGTTGCCATTGCTTTTGGTGTTTTAGACATGAAGTCCTTGCCCATGCCTATGTCCTGAATGGTATTCCCTAGGTTTTCTTCTAGGGTTTTTATGGTTTTAGGTCTAACATTTAAGTCTTTAATCCATCTAGAATTAATTTTTGCATAAGGTGTAAGGAAGGTATCCAGTTTTAGCTTTCTACATATGGCTAGCCAGTTTTCCCAGCACCATTTATTAAATAGGGAATACTTTCTCCATTTCTTGTTTTTGTCAGGTCTGTCAAAGATCAGATGGTTTCAGATGTGTGGTATTATTTCTGAGGGCTCTGTTCTGTTCCATTGGTCTATATCTCTGTTTTGGTACCAGTACCATGCTGTTTTGGTTACTGCAGCCTTGTAGTATAGTTTGAAGTCAGGCAGCATGATGCCTCCAGCTTTGTTCTTTTGGCTTAGGATTGATTTGGCAATGCGGGCTCTTTTTTGGTTCCATATGAACTTTAAAGTAGTTTTTTCCAATTCTGTGAAGAAAGTCATTGGTAGCTTGATGGCGATGGCACTGAATCTACAAATTACCTTGGGCAGTATGGCCATTTTCACAATATTGATTCTTCCTATGCGTGAGCATGGAATGTTATTCCATTTGTTTGTGTCCTCTTTTATTTCGTTGTGCAGTGGTTTGTAGTTCTCCTTGAAGAAGTCCTTCACATCCCTTGTAAGTTGGATTCCTAAGTATTTTATTCTCTTTGAAGCAATTGTGAATGGGAGTTCACTCATGATTTGGCTCTCTGTTAGTCTGTTATTGGTGTATAAGAACGCTTGTGATTTTTGCACATTGATTTTATATCCTGAGACTTTGCTGAAGTTGCTGATCAGCTTAAGGAGATTTTGGGCTGAGACAATGGGGTTTTCTAAATATACAATCATGTCATCTGCAAACAGGGACAATTTGACTTCCTCTTTTCCTAATTGAATACCCTTTATTTCTTTTTTTTTTTTTTTTTTTTTTTGAGACGGAGTCTCGCTCTGTCGCCCAGGCTGGAGTGCAGTGGTCCTTTATTTCTTTCTCCTGCCTGATTTCCCTGGCCAGAACTTCCAACACTCTGTTGAATAGGAGTGGTGAGAGAGGGCATCCCTGTCTTGTGCCAGTTTTCAAAGGGAATGCTTCCAGTTTTTGCCCATTCAGTTTGATATTGGCTGTGGGTTTGTCATAAATTCCTCTTATTATTTTGAGATACATCCCATCAATACCTAATTTATGGAGAGTTTTGAGCATGAAGGGCTGTTGAATTTTGTCAAAGGCCTTTTCTGCATCTATTGAGATAATCATGTGGTTTTTGTCTTTGGTTCTTTTTATATGCTGGATTACATTTATTGATTTGTGTATGTTGAGCCAGCCTTGCATCCCAGGGATGAAGCCCACTTGATCATGGTGGATAAGCTTTTTGATGTGCTGCTGGATTCAGTTTGCCAGTATTTTATTGAGGAATTTTGCATTGGTGTTCATCAGGGATATTGGTCTAAAATTCTCCTTTTTTGTTGTGTCTCTGCCAGGCTTTAGTATCAGGATGATGCTCGCCTCATAAAATGAGTTAAGGAGGATTCCCTCTTTTTCTATTGATTGGAATAGTTTTAGAAGGAATGGTACCAGCTCCTCCTTGTACCTCTGGTAGAATTCGGCTGTGAATCTGTCTGGTCCTGGACTTTTGGTTTACCTGAAAGTGACAGGGAGAATGGAACCAAGTTGGAAAACACTCTGTAGGATATTATCCAGGAGAACTTCTCCAACCTAGCAAGGCAGGCCAAAATTCAAATTCAGGAAATACAGAGAATGCCACAAAGATACTCCACGAGAAGAGCAACTCCAAGACACATAATTGTCAGATTCACCAAAGTTGAAGGAAAAAATATTAAGGGTAGCCAGAGAGAAAGGTCGGGTTAGCCACAAAGGGAAGCCCATCAGACTAACAGCGGATCTCTCAGCAGAAACTATACAAGCTAGAAGAGAGTGGGGGCCAATATCCAACATTCTTAAAGAAAAGAATTTTCAACCCAGAATTTCATATCCAGCCAAACTAAGCTTCATAAGTGAAGGAGAAATAAAATTCTTTACAGACAAGCAAATGCTGAGAGATTTTGTCACCACCAGACCTGCCCTAAAAGAGCTCCTGAAAGATGCACTAAACATGGAAAGGAACAACTGGTACCAGCCACTGCGGAAACATGCCAAATTGTAAAGACCACCGAGGCTAGGAAGAGACTGCATCAACTAACAAGCAAAATAACCAGCTAACATCATAATGACAGGATCAAATTCACACATAACAATATTAACCTTAAATGTAAATGGGCTAAATGCTGCAATTAAAAGACACAGACTGGCAAATTGGATAAAGAGTCAAGACCCATCAGTGTGCTGTATTCAGGAAACCCATCTCATGTGCAGAGGCACACATAGGTTTAAAATAAAGGGATGGAGGAAGATCAACCAAGCAAATGGAAAACAAAAAAAGCAGGAGTTGCAATCCTAGTCTCTGATAAAACAGACTTTAAACCAACAAAGATCAAAAGAGACAAAGAAGGCCATTACATAATGGTAAAGGGAACAATTCAACAAGAAGAGCTAACTATCCTAAATATATATGCACCCAATACAGGAGCACCCAGATTCATAAAGCAAGTCCTTAGAGAACTAGAAAGAGACTTAGACTCCCATACAATAACAATGGGAGACTTTAACACCCCACTGTCAACATTAGACAGATCAACGAGACAGAAAGTTAACAAGGATATCTAGGAATTGAACTCAGCTCTGCACCAAGCAGACCTAATAGACATCTACAGAACTCTCCACCCCAAATCAACAGAATATACATTCTTCTCAGCACCACCTCACACTTATTCCAAAACTGGCCACATAGTTGGAAGTAAAGCACTCCTCAGCAAATGTAAAAAGAACAGAAATTATAACAAACTGTCTGGGCCGGGCATGGTGGCTCATGCCTGTAATCCCAGCACTTTGGGAGGCTGAGTCAGGTGGATCAGAAGGTCAGGAGATTGAGACCATGTGGCTAACATGGTTAAACCCCGTCTCTACTAAAAATACAAAAAATTAACCAGGCATGGTGGCAGGCGCCTGTAGTCCCAGCTATTCGGGAGGCTGAGGCAGGAGAATGGTGTGAAGCTGGGAGGCAGAGCTTGCAGTTAGCTGAGATAGTGCCACTGCACTCCAGCATGGGTGAAAGAGCGAGACTCCATCTCAGAAAAAAAAAAAAAAAAAAACAAAAAAAAAAACAGCAACAACAACAACAAAAAACTGTCTCTCATACCACAGTGCAATCAAACTAGAATTCGGGATTAAGAAACTCACTCAAAACTGCTTAACTACATGGAAACTGAACAACCTGCTCCTGAATGACTACTGGATACATGATGAAATGAAGGCAGAATTAAAGATGTTCTCTGAAACCACTGAGAACAAAGACACAACATACCAATGTGTCTCTGGGACACATTTAAAGCACTGTGTAGAAGGAAATTTATAGCACTAAATGCCCATAAGAGAAAGCAGGAAAGATCTAAAATTGACACCTTAACATCACAATTAAAAGAACCAGAGAAGCAAGAGCAAACACATTCAAAAGCTAGCAGAAGGCAAGAAATAACAAAGATCAGAGCAGAACTGAAGGAGATAGAGACATAAAAAACCCTTCAAAAAATCAGTGAATCCAAGAGCTGGTTTTTTCTTAAAGATCAACAAAATTGATAGACCACTGGCAAGACTAATAAAGAAGAAAAGAGAGATGAATCAAATAGATGCAATAAAAAATGATAAACGGGATATCACCACTGATCCCAAAGAAAAACAAACTACCATCAGAGAATACTATAAACACCTCTACACAAATAAACTAGAAAATCTAGAAGAAATGGGTAAATTCTTGGACACATACACCCTCCCAAGACTAAACCCGGAAGAAGCTGAATCCGTGAATAGACCAATAACAGGCTCTGATATTGAGGTAATAATTAATAGCTTACCAACCGAAAAAGTGAAGGCGTTTTTAAAACTGAGGCACCTGAGGCTTCTTGGTCCTCAGGGGTCAGCACTTGATGCCAATTTAGAAATACCTTCAAAGTCCCACTGAATGTTTTGTTTCACACGTATTCTTCTTTAAAAATACTCTGATGTGATGAAACCCATGGGCGGCTGTGACTTTGTTGAAAACATTAGAAGATGGCTGTGCAGTGTTAAATGCAGAGGCATGAGTACTACATGGAGGCTCCAATGATCTGTTCAATTTTCAAGTCAAGTTTAAAAAACACTTTAGAAAATTGAAAGGTCTATTAAGTTAAAGAATTATATCACTTAGGAAAATGTCTTTGTGTGTGTGGTGTGTGTGTGTGTGTGTGTGTGTGTGTGTAGAGAAAGACCTAGAGTGAGGGAGCCAGAAAATGACAAAGTGAGAGAAGAATCGAGGTAGGTGTTTCATTGCCAATGTCACAGTTAGCTTGAGAATCCGTATTTGGGGAACATAATAGGGCCTATTTCAAAGTCAAGTTATAGTGGAGTTATCACTGAATTATAATGTAAATGTGGCATGTCAATTTCTGAGATACTGCTAAATGCTTCAAAGAAACTAAAATGGGAAGAAATGGATTTTGAAATGGATTTTAAAATGGATAGATTTCTTTTCTAATATACCCGAGTAGGAAATAAAACACCTATTAAAAATTCTTCTATCTTAATGGAAGACCTTGTGGAGACGTGAACAAAATGTTCTAAGTTTTTATCAAATAATGCATGCACATTAGTTTTTTTAAAAAACGGGGCACATTTATTTGACATAAAAGTCAACTGTCTCTTTCCTATTTATTTTTATATTTTGCACTGCTCCTTGCAGGGAAAAAAACACTCTGAACGCTCTTAAATCTTTTTCCCAAAACCTAATTTTATCTAAAAATGTATTCTCTTACAGATAATTCTTAGTCAATTTATAGCATTTTCTATAGACTGTTTAATCTAAAAAATGAGTATATAGCTCAACTATAAACTTCTTTTATCTTCTCTCTCCCTCTTCTTCTCCTCCCCCATTCTTTCCAAACAGTTATTTCATTGTTTATAATTCCTTTCTTGAAAATCTTTAAGTAAATTTATCTGATAGATATAATGTATTTCCTCATCTAATTCACATTCCATCAACGATGCTGACACTGTTGGCTGTCTGTATGGCAGCTGTTTTTCCCTTTCTTGCTTGGTTTACAGAATTCTGAAATTATTGTTACCTGGAAAATTGGGGAAATAATAGTCATGACATGATAGAGTTGATGATGATTAAATGAGTAAGTACACAGCAGTGCTTATAATAGAGCCTACTAGAGTAGATGCTCGATAACAGTTATTATTGTTATTATTCAGACAACAATTTGTGCAGATAATGTGAAGGTTCTTTTCAGCTTTAGAGAGAGAGAGTCCAAATTTGCTGGCCAACCATGGGAATGAGATTCCCCTTTGTCAACAGTTGGTTGAAGATCACATGTATAACTCTAGACAATGAAATGTCATGGGAAGTCTACTTTGGGGGTAAGGGTGGAATCTGGGAATACTTGATTCCCTGATAAAAACATGAGTGCACATACACACACAAGAAACCCCAATATTTTTTATTGATCTGTCTTCCACTCTTGCACTCTTCTTAGGATTACTGTGTCAGAATTACGCTTAAAGCTATGGCCAACCTTGTTGGAGAAGCAACTAATGCACTAAGGATGGCAGAGAAGAAAGGTAGAGCCTGGTCCTTGATAAGTTGAATAAGTGCACAAAAAGCTCAGAGAAAGCTTAACTTCAGTTAAAGAAAAAAATAAATAATCCTGTGACTTATGTCAATTTTATTTGGCTAATGTCTTAGTTAAGCTGAAAAATCCTCCTAACACATATTGTCACTTTATCCCTCATTCTCTTCTGCTCTTCTTGCCTTGTACTTTCCAGATTTATTTATCTACTCTTTGATTTGACTTTCTCAAGACAAAATAACAAAGACACTGCTTCACTTTCCAGGGCAAATAATAAAGAATATGAGACATATTTGATTGAAAGGTGATTTTCAGAGAGATTAGAGAATATCCCAAATTAGCCAGAGATTTAACAACTGCAAAGCGAATGAAGAAAGAGAAAACCAATGGGGTACTCATCCAGAGAAAGGGTTAAGGGATAGTGTAAGAAATGCGATGTTAGTGTAGTACCCCATTTGGGTCAGCAGTTAAATAACATTTACATAGTTATTTAAAAATAAAAATAGTATAATGAATTCATTTAAAAATGTGGCATTCTATACAGGGAATGTAAAGAGAAAGGAAATGAACATGAGAAGCTAAGGATTTGGACAGGAGAGGGACAGACAACAACAGAAAAGGATAAGGAATTAAAGATGGACCCAGCAGGGACAGAGCTGTAGATTTATGATAGGAAGGATTTTACAAATCTTCGAACAAATATTGAGTCACTTGAGAATTTGTACTGGAAACATTTATTAATATTTTAAAATAAAACAAAATTTGACATATACACTACACACACACAAATACACACTTGCATATGCACAAAAAGTTGCAATAAAATCCAATTCAACATAATTATTGCAAAATATTCACACTGTAGAAAATATAGTAGAAAATCTTCCTGAATGTAAGGCAGGGAAAAACTTCTTAGGCAAGAATCAAAAAGGATAAGCCATAACATTTAATACATTTGTTAAATCAAGTTTAGCCTTAAGCTGCTGCCTTACATACTTTGAGTTCAGCCTAAGTGTTTCTCTGGACATTGTGAACCAGCACATAAATGAAGTGTAAACAGACTGTAGCCTACTCTTGTGCTAATCACCAATTTTTGGCCAATCAAATGTGGCCAACTGTTCAAACCTGTTTAAATAAGGCAAATGCCAAACTATAACCATTCTGGCTATTTCTGTACCTTACTTCCATTTTCTTTCATCACTTTCCTTTTCCTGTCCATAAATCTTCTACCAGGTAGCTGTGCTGGAGTCTCTGACCCTACTCTGGCTCAGGAGGCTGCCTGATTCACAAATCGTTCTTTGCTCAATTAAACTCTCTTAATTTAATTCTGTTAAAGTTTTTCTTTTAACAGATGGTGTCAGAAGTGGGATCTGAGGTAGGGCTTCTAGCATCCCTCATGAATGCTGAGCGCCCAACTGAGGTACCTGCGGGGCTCACTGTGTCCATTACAGTCTCAGACCAAATGGGGATCGCTGTAAGTTCTCTCTTGGATTCTGAAGCTCTGCAGATTTGTGATTTGAGCTTTCTGGAGATTCTTTGAGGAAAGTTCTGATCCAAACTGGATTTGGAAGTTGTAACAGTAGAAGGACTGGGTCCAGGATCAGATTGGATCTGATAATTAACTGGCTTGGATCCAGTTAGAGACCTCTTACATATGACTGGCTCAGAAAGAAACTGGTAGTAAATGGCAATCTGGCAGGAGGAGTAAAATTTGGCTTTTGGAAATTCGCGGTTATTTTTGTGTTCTACTCCTTTGTTTTTGTTGCACACTTAGGTAGGGACTAAGACTTCTCTACTGTCATGATACTCTCATTTTTCCATTTTTTTCCCTTGCTGATGCCTCTATGAACAACAGAGGTGAAAAGCAGGTCTGTTGTGTGCACTCATGAGATATACTATTATTTGTGAAGGATTTTTTTTTTTTTTGAGACTGTGTCTTGCTCTGTCGCCCAAGCTAGAGTACAGTGGCACAATCTCAGCTCACTGCAAGCTCCGCCTCCCGGGTTCACACCATTCTCCTGCCTCAGCCTCCCGAGTAGCTGGGACTACAGGTGCCCGCCACCATGCCCCGCTAATTTTTTGGATTTTTTTTAGTAGAGACAGGGTTTCACCATGTTAGCCAGGATGGTCTCGATCTCCTGACCTCGTGATCTGCCTGCCTTGGCCTCCCAAAGTGCTGGGATTACAGGCGTGAACCACCGCGCCTGGCAGGATTTTTTTTTTTTTTTTGAGACAGTCTCACCCTGTTTCCCAGGCTGGAGTGCAGTGGTGTGATCTCAGCTCTCCACAACCTCTGCCTCCTGAGTTCAAGCAATTCTCCTGCCTCAGACTCCTAAGTAATTGGGACTACAGGCATGCACCACAATGTCTCGCTAACTTTTGTATTTTTAGTAGAGATGGAGTTTCACTATGTTGATCAGGCTGCTCTCAAACTCCTGACCTCATGATCTGCCTGCCTCAGCCTTCCAAAGTGCTGGGATTATAGGCATGAGCCACTGCACCTGGCCTATTTGTGAAGGATTTTGCAGCCAGCCTTATACATGGATAACCTTACACTTTGATAGATGAAAGATGAAAGCCCAAAGTACATGAGAAATTTTAACGGTACATACATTGCCTCCTAATCAGTCAGGAACAGAACATTTGTCCACTCCTCTTAACCTACACCTTGGGTTAAAAAGAACATTGCCAGGAGGTCTTCACTCTTCTAAAAGGGCATTACTTATTAGGTCCTTTTTCCCATTGTTTGGAGTAAATGAGGTAATGATTAGAAATGTATTCCCCATGATATGCTGTATAACAGATTCTACTGTAAAGCTATGCTTGCACAACAGACTAAATTCTCTTGTAAAAGTTATGCTAAATAATTGAATTGCCCTAGATTACTTACTGGCTAAACAGGAAATTATCTGTACAGCTGCTGGCACTTCTTGTTGCACATGAAGGAATTTATCATGTATTTTAGAGATTCACTTGTAGGGAATTAACAAACAGACTGCTTGGTTCAAGTGAGTAGACTGTTTATCTAGCTCATTCTTTGATCTATTTGATTTTACGTGGTTTGGTTTATGGGTACCCTGGCTAAGGAACATACTCCAAACTCTTGGTTTTATCCTCCTGATAGTCATAACAGTAGTCTCTCTAGTGCACCATATTCTCTCAAAAGTTTTAAATGTTTGTGTGCAGCTTTCTCTAGAATATCAAATGATCAAATGGTCTCTCTTCAACTGGAATGACATGAGCCAAAAGAAATGTGTGACCGTGATGGCACCATAACCAATGAATGATGTACTGAGACCAGAAACTCAAAATGATGGTAACTGAGACTAAGGCCCTAAGTTTTGGTCATACCCTCACCTAAGTGAGAACCTGATTAAAAGGGGAAAAATTTAAAACAAACTTATGGGTGCCCATTGTTTTGGACTGAGCTCATGTACTAGGCCCCCGAAGACCAGACCAAACCAAAATGGAATCAGTTATGCTAAATGTGACATAATCAAACTAAAACTTTACAGAAACACACAGATACTAGAACAGGGTTGTTTTTTCTCTGATAAACAGGACATTCCAGCATAGGGAGGTACCCTCTACTCTAATCCTTACAAAAAAAATCCTTGTTCCCGCCTTACAAAACCCACTGTTCTGCTATTTGTCAGTGGCTTCAAAACCAAATAAGTACATTTAAGATGATGATAGCAACATCAATGACTAAAGTCTTGGTCAATCTCTAAAAATTAAGAGGATGACCAAAAGGGCAGAATTGTTAAATCAAGTTTAGTCTAAATGGCCTCTTTACATATCTTAAGTTCAGCCTAAAGGTTTCTCTGCACATCATGAACTATAACCCAAAGGGAGTTGTAAACAGACTGTAGCCTACTTTTGTGCCAATCACCAAGTTTTAGCCAATCAAAGGTGACCAAATGTTCAAACTGTGTACAAATAAGGCATATGCAAAGCTGTAACCAATATTGCAGTTTCTGTACCTCACTTCCGTTTTCTGTACAGCATTTTCCTTTTTCTGCCCATAAATCTTCCACTACAGGGCTGCACTGGAGTTTCTGAGCCTACTCTGACTCAGGAGGCTGCCCAATTCATGAATCATTCTTTCCTCAATTAATCTCTTCTAAGTTTAATTCAGCTAAGTTTTTTCTTCTAACACATTGACTATGCTAAAGGTAAAATTAAAATGCTCTGAACAACCAAGTCAGCATAAGCAAGTAGAGAGTCAATCCATGCACAGGGAGAAGATATTTACCACATCTATAAACGGACATAGAAATACCATCTAAAGGACTCTAAAAATCAAATCGAAAATATAAACAGATAGATCACTTTGAAACATATCAAAAGAAAAAAAAAACAAATTTTAAATGTGCTTACAAAAGAATGGCCAGTCTTACAGGAATCAGGAAGAGCTTTCCTCCATTACTCTTTCCTTCAAAGGCTGGGCTTTTCTCCCATGCTCCCTGCCATACTCTGTTAATAGGTAAATCTTCAGACTAAATTACTCCCCTGTGTTTTCATTCTTCCTTACAGTGACTTCACAGTTATTCTTCATCTTCCAGATTAAGCCTTAAATCCTATCTGTGTAATTGACCTCAGCAGTCTGCCATACCACTTGATCACTGGAATTCATATTGCTCAGTTATGTTCATCAAGTCTAATTTTGACAGCTAGTTGCTTTTATAGAATTGCTGCCCTTCTTTTGAGTGAGCAGAACTTACCCTGTTATCCAGCTCTTCTCTTCCGACTCACTCTGTAACATCTGAGTACTGCATCTTCAGCCACAAACACCAAGGTTTATTCTTATGTGATTAATTAGTTCAACATATATTTAAGATAACTGAATACAGTCTACAAAATAGGAGCTTTTTAATATGTATTGTTATTATTTCTATGTGAATAAATTATTAAATCACATATATATGTGCCTCCTCATTTGGGACTTGTTACAAAGTTCAACACATAAGACAACTGCAATAATGTTTTAAAATATAATAAACATGACCTTTTGTTAACTTGACTATATTCAGAAGAGAGTGTTTTCAATAGTGTTTCCTTCCTTGTAACTTTCCTATTATTTTAACCCAGAAAATATAGGAGAGATATATTAATAGCTAAAAAGAAAATTAGGATAATTTTTTGAAATATTTCTTCCTCCCGTGTAGGCAGAGATAATCTTATATCCAAAAATTAGTTGTAAAAGAGATCATATTTTTTAATTCTGAGAAAATCTTAAATTTATTTCTTGGAGAGTACAATTCTAATTATTATAAAACTGAAACAGATGGCTTTTCATTACTCTATGTAAAGGACAGTCTCTTGGATATAATATCTAGAGCAGATGCTTCAGGAGCTTTTCAAATTAGAAATAAAACATGAAGAATGTTCAGAAAAGGCTCATTATCTTATTAAAGGGGAATTAAGCCATACAAAGCAGTCATGAAATTATACGTCAAAGTATGTATTTACAGCATTAGGTATCTTAAAATATGCAATTATTTAAATGTTTTAGTCACTATGACGTGCCCTACCTATCAGATTAAAATATCCTATAAACTCTAAGGTTAAGTAACAATAGAAGAATCATCAAATCTTGTAGCTAAAGTTGAATGCAAAGTGGATTTCTTGATGCCTCTATAATATCTAGTAGCTGTTCAATTTTCGTCGCTGAGATTGAAGAAATGAGATATGTAATTGAAAGCTGGAAAATCTACATTTTTGCCAACCTACAGTATGATAATTCCACTTCAACAAGTGATAACTAACATCTCAACTAAACTTAACCACATTGCCCAACATTGGAGTAAGTCTAAAGAAAGGAGCAAGTTTTATTCCTAAGTAACAAATTGTAAAATTAGCCACAAATTTAGAAATCAGGTCAGTTGTAAAATTTTTAAAAGGCCAAGAATGAAATCCTATGTGCAACTTTTTTCTGACAAGGATGAGCTAAAGAGTGCATTTCCACAATTAGCTACATATTATAGTGTTGTACCACTAAAGGCTGGTATTTAAAGGCTCCCATTCATTACACTTTTTGAGAAAGAGAGTTCACATTGATTTCCATCCCTCTGTCTTGATTTGTTAACAAGTTCCATATTTTTGGATTTTAAGACTTTCTCCTGTGGATAGCAGTCTTCTAATAAACTAATTCTTAAAATGTGGGTCCTAATAATTGTGTCAATCAGAATCATCTGATGCCTTAGGAATCTCTGTTTATCCTGAGTGATTGTCATAGACACACTATGGTGTGGTAACTATTGCTGAAATACTCATTGTTATTTAGCAGTCAATATATAGGTGATGCTGAACCTTAATTGCTCAAGTTATTTTTATATTCAAAAAGTCTTATTTCCCATAGCTTTATAAATTCCCAATTATTCCTAGGTACTTTTCACATTTGAAGTGCTGCACTCCCACATTATAGTTCAAGCTAGATGAGCTTCTTTATATCCAACAAGATTTTTAACTTGTTCAAAATCATCCAGGCATAGAAAGCTCATTAATGGAGACAGGAAGAAAGATGAGCTGAAGAAATGGCTGCCTGAGAGGAAATATATATATATTTGCCACTACTCATTTTCTAGAGCTTATAGGAAATGAAGGTTAGTTATCTCTGATTTCTTCTAAAGTTCAGGAATTCAAGACTTTCAATGTAGCTAGGATTCAAATCAATGCACTACATTAGCAGGGCTAATACACAGAATGCATAAGCCCATAGATGTTGGACTACTTTGGCTAACACTAAAAAAACTCTATAAGAAGTAACATATAAACCTTGACATTGATCAAGTTTAAACCATTGCTGCTCCAAAATGGGAACCTGTAGCAATTTAAATGTAATAAATTTCTAGTAATAAGAGAATGTAAAGAAAATATAAAAGGCTGTTCCACACATTATAGTAATCTATTTATAACTACATGTGCCTTATATTCTGAAACAATTCCTGCACTAAATATACCAACCATTATCTTCTGAAACTATTCCCTTCCAGTGTCAACACTGTGGTGTTTATAAAATTCTTTCCCTCCCAGTTTATTGGGTGAGGTGTATGTACCTGAAAATATAACATCAGTTACATCAACAAAATGTATGGCTCACAGGATGAACAAAATCATATTTAAATTTGCAACACCATCAAGAATTTTAGGAAACCTACATTCTTGGATGAAGTCTGATATTTGATTGGAGAAGTCTAATTATAAGTATGAATGTAAGTAGGCTATGGAATAATAATCTAATTTGGACACCAAAAGTATAAACCCAGAGAGATAATTTAGTGGATGTGAGTATATATGTGCTATGTATTGGCCTTTGCATGTTATTGGTCTTTCAGTTATGTGTCAAGGAAATATTTGCACTATATAATTTAAAGATTCTTTGAAATCAAACCTCATATATATTTATTGGAATGGGTGTAGTATGTGATTCAATTTATAGCACGTGAATGTCAAAATAATAATGCAATATTCTATTAGATTAATATTCTAGCATTGCAGTAGTCTAGCAATATCTCCCTATCTATCTATATTTATATCTATTAATCACTCATGATTGTATATGTGTATCTGTGTATGTGTGTGTATGTATATATGTATACACATGTATACATGTTTTTCAGAACTAAAGAGTTAGGTTTAAAACATGGCTCAAATTTACTAGCTATGTGATCTGGGTTAATTTTTCTGTGCTTACATTTCTTCCCTGCTAAATAGACATAATTATGGCAGAATACATCTATGATTGCTATGTAGAATAAATGAATTAGCATGTGTAAAACACCTCTGGTAATTATACACTCAACAAATGTTGGTTGTCACTTTTATTATTACCTTGTAGAAGTTATTTGCCTGGAACATCCCCTGCACCTCTATGCTAAGAAATTTGGTAGCGCAAGTTGGTCAAGTGAGATTTAGAGTTTCGGATTCTGGATCTCTGTTCTCTTAAGGATACGAACAACAATAAAAGATAGTCAGAAAAATTACTAAGAATATTTTATTTGCTAAAGCTTTTGAAGACAATGAGCCATCTTTAATATTCTTATGTCTCTAATACTTAGCATAGTACTTGAAAATTAATTTTTGCTTACTAAAGGTCTGCAAAGTTACAATCATTCTATGGGCGTTTACATAACAAAAAAAACTACCCTGCATAATTTAGGAGGGAAGGTCTTATGGCATTAATCTCAGGAGCTCTATATCCAAATACAAGACAGGGCAATCTGAAAGTAGAGCCAAATCCCACATAGAGGAAGGGAAAACCAAGGTGATCACAGGGGCAGGCTTATTGTCACAACAGGCAATGAAGAGGTGTCTCTCTTATAAACTGTCTTCACAGCCCTGTGATGGAAAGCAGGTAAGATGCAGAATTGGCAGCAATAGTACCTGGAAGAATGTCAATCTTGAAATAAAATTGGCAGGAAATTGGATTTGGATAGGCAGCCGGATAGGGCAAAGGCCAAAAAGCTACTCTATGGGAGGCAGATATTTTCAAGCTAGATTTCTTGGACCTGAAAGGAAATAAGCAACACTATTTTGTATTCCGACAGTTGATTTTTGGCTTGAATACTCTTGTTTTGGGACTGCTATGTTGTTCACCTGGCTTTGTACTTTGTAGGCAGTGTGGCTGTTTTAGGTGAATGTGTTGTGTGGGCCAATTCTCTGGGAGAAGATTATTGAACATTGGATATATCTCAGGCACCGAGTTGACTGATTTCTCATTTCATCATTTAGTTTAATTGGAATTACATTACTTTTTAAATTTTAAGGATAATATTATCACTACTGTATTTTTTAACAAATAAGGAAACAAAAGATTACATAATTAACCACACATCAACTTTCTCTGATAATTAATATTCTCCATAAACAGTTTCAGATCAGTGGATGAATAAATGAATTAGCACTAAAGCTTATGGTTTTATTTTTTCTTTTGGGGGGTTTACTTTTAGAGGAAGCCAATGTGCAATATTCTAATAAAGTTTTTTGTCTAATATGATTAAGCTAGATTAATTTTAGCTTAGTGTCTATTTCACTTGGTTTTCCTGAAATTTTAAAAACATGGAAGAACTTACAGGTGACATACAGGAGAAATAAATTATTAATTATTTGGGAAGAAAACTATGACACACATAGAAAGTTGGGATTTAAAAATGTAAATTAATAAATTAAGTGATTAAGTTAGAATAGGTTGAATAAAGGCATTACTTTAGAAAGATATGTTAGGCTCACAACAATGTCTAAATCTACATTTCACAGATACGTTGCAAGTAGGGAACATTGACAAAAGATTATAAGGAGAGATTTCTTTTTCTTTCAGATTTACAGTAAGATTTGCTTCAACAACCACTAAACACAATGGAAGGTTTTACTGGTTATTTATACAGAAAAAAAGGAATTTTTGCTTCTTCTAATAACTCATTGAATGATAATGATGATGAAGAGAAAGATGACATGTTGACATAAAGATAGAATGGCTAGATAGCATTTTTGAGTAAATATTAAGTATGAAACACTATTCCCAGCACTTTGCATGTACCACTCAATCTCAACACCATTTGAGGTTAATGAGGTAGGTATGGTCCTTATCTTCACATTTTATAGATAAAACCTAAGGTACTAAAATAGCCATCTACTGTGTGGTGAAGCCAGGATTCAAACTCAGGAATTCTGGCTGTAGAGCTCACAATATTTATTATCTGTTGCTTTTCTAAATGTGCTAGAAATAAAGACACTATAATTTTAAAAAGTTAAACAGAAGTAGAGCAGATGCCTAATGGTCAGAAAGGAGAGCCAAGAAGTTGAATGGGGAATAGACTTCCATGATGAACATGGAAAAAGTGAGAAGAGTTGGTGAGCCCCTGTGCTGAGGATTCCATCTAGATCAGCTAACTTTCCAGTTTTCTTAGTTGCAAGGCATTGAGACAGAATAAAACTAAAGGTAGAGATTATCAAAGTCATTTTGTCATTGTTATGCTCAAATGCAGACATGTGAGAGAAAATAGATACAACCCAAATAAATGTATTTATTGCCATGTCTCAAGTGTTCTTCCCCTATAAATTTACTATAAAATCATGCATTTTCATTGTGAAAAATCCAAATAACACCAATAGAATTATATTTCAAGTGAATTACTTCAGATCTGCTAATCCTACACCCCAGAAGAAGCCACTGTTAAAATATTTTGGTTGTTTTTGTTTTGTTTTGGCCTATTTGGAGACATTCAAAGGACATCATACAGTTCTGCAATCTGTTAACCATAAATCTTTGACAATTTTTCTATTGCTGCAAATACCTTTTCCAAAGTCTATTGATTCTATATTTATTTACATATCACCCTGTTAATCTACTTCAAAATTTTATTTTAAAAAATTAAAATTTATTTAAATTTGTATGTATTTGTGTAATTTTATTTGTTACCTGGGCTGCATTACATTTTTTCTGAAGTGTATTATTCATCTGAATTTTGTTTATTGTGTTGATTACTCCTCCCCTTTCTATAGTATCTGTGTACATCCTCGGTGTTGAAAATTTTTTGCTTCCAATTCGTCTTTGAACAAGATACTTCTATCTGGTTCAGCTATTTGCTCAGAAATAGTTAAGGCAAGGAGATAGGCATTGAAGTAAGATCACCACAACTTCAGCAAGAAAATGCAGAGAAATCAGATTTTGACCTTCCCCTTTCAGGACAAGCAGTCACCCAGACAGAAAGTGCTGGTTCTCAGTGAAGTTTGTAGCACTTAGATACTTTGTTGTGTTGATCTCTGCTTAGTCAGTTTGGACCCAGGTTGTCAAATTGGATGCCACTCATATTCAGTCCTCCATTATGATTCACCACCACCATGCTTTTCCTGGGTAAAAACAGAGACTGGAGAACATAGAGATAGGTATCAACAACATCCTTTCTTTATCCAATATGATTTTATTTTTTGAGACGGAATCTCACTCTGTCGCCGGCTGGAGTACAGTGGCGCAATCTCAGCTCACTGCAGCCTCTGCCTCCCGGGTTCAAGTGATTCTCCTGCCTCAGCCTCCTGAGTAGCTGGGACTACAGGCACATACCACCACACCCAGATAATTTTTGTATTTTTAGTAGAGACGAGGTTTCACCATGTGGGCCAGGATGGTCTTGATGTCTTGACTTTGTCATCCACCCACCTCGGCCTCCCAAAGTGCTGGGATTACAGGCATCAGCCACCACACTGGGACCAAGATAATTTTTTAAATGGATTTCAGAGCTATTACTTTACTATCAGTTTTTTTCTCATTTTAACAATTGACTATATCTCTTCTGAATTTCACTTTATGAATTGAATCTAGCTCACTTGATTCTGTATATCAGGTTTAATTAGTATTTTCATGAAACTAGCAGTGAATTTCTTGTCTTGTCTTGTTTTTAGACTTTAACATGAAGTATCAATTAATCAAACAATGGAGAAAGGTCTGTGTTGCTATCACTGCAATGATTTTACACAATATTCTAAATGCAGTTGTGATTCAAATACCACAATGCAAAGTTCTGAAAAGTCCTCAAAATAGAATTCTAATTTTTTACACTTGATCTTAGCCAAAAAGCCAAGAAGTAATGAACTCCAAATTTTTTAAAGCAAGAAAAACATTTATTTTTAAACATCTGAAGAGCAATATTCACATAGTGTTACTGAGCTACTCTATAATTAAATAAATCAGCAGCTATTTGCTATTTTATGTCTTTCACAGGAAAAGAAGGGCATATTAAAATTAAAATATATAATAATTTCCAAATGTTATTTTCACCAATGATGTCAAATTTACTGTCAGATTCCTGAAAGATTTTCTTGCATCATTTGAAAGAGGCAAGAGGTACAAAAATATTCCCTCGGTATCTGATTTTTATTAATCAATGTTTAATTTTTCAGCTTTGCCAAAGTAGTGTTTTGCTGTTTGGATTATCCAATCATTTTATTTGATTTTTGCCTGAGCACATCTGCCTTTCAGTTATAAATCTTCAGTAATAAATCTTTAAACTCTGTGCTTTCATTTAGTGCATGATAATACTGATTTTATTCTTTCTATTCTAAGAAATTTTTGTTGTCCATAAAAAACTTTGGATTCACCTTCAATACCCAGTTTCTTATGTGTCTGCAGTTGTTTCATCCCTTTATATGAATGCATGATTTAACTCATGAAAACGTACAAATGTTTCAATGTGAAAAATGAGCTATTTGCATTTTACGATTATCTGACTTGCCTCAAGAGTGATTAGAAGAAATAAGAATGCTAAGCAAGCAAATATTTTGACTATAAAGTAAAAATTGCCACATCCTAAAAATTATTGATCTCAATAGAGATATGCCAATTGCTTCTAAATTTTTCCTCATCTAATGTAATTTTCTCTTCCATGTTTCAGGTTTCTTGCTGTCACTACATTATACTCCAGCAAGTGATGGCAAAGGAGAATATGCAGGCCAAATTGACCAACTGCTTGTTTTTGTATGGCCCATGAGCAAAGAATGATTTTTACATTTTCAAATCGTTGGTGTATTAGTCTTTTCATACTGTTATTAATATAAAGAACCGCCCAAGACTGGGTAGTTTATAAAGGAAAAAGATTTAATTGACTCACACTTCCACATGGCAGGGAAGGCTTCAAAAAACTTACAATCATGTCGGAAGGCACCTCTTCACAGGGCGGCAGGAGAGAGAAAGAGTGACAGCAGGGGAAATGTCAGATGCTTATAAAACCATCATCAGATCTCATAAGAACTCACTCACTATCACAAGAGCAGCATGGGGGAAACCACCCCCACGATTCAATTACATCCCACCAGGTCCCTCCCACGACATGTGGGGATTATGGGGATAATAATTCAAGATGAGATTTTGAGTGGGGACACAAGCAAACCATATCAGTTGGGTAAAAAAACAAACAAAAATAACATTCTGTGACATGTGAAAATTATATAAAATTTAGACTTCAGTGACCATAAAGTTTTATTGGAACACAACCATGCCAATTCATTTTTGTATTTTCCATGACTGTTTTCACGTTACAACTGAGGAGCTGAATAGTTGTTACAGAGACCATATAACCCACAAAGCCTAAAATATTTACTATCAGCCTCTTTAGAAGGAAAAAAAAATGTGCTGATGCCTGTACTGTAGGAGAAGTTTTCCAAACCTAGCTTTTATTATTAAGAGACTATACAGCCGCTAAGAGCACAGTCTCAAGTTTGAAACCAAGTTCCTCCATTTACCAAATATGTGTCCTTGGAAATTTTACATATTGTCTCTGTGCATTAATATTCAATCTGTCTTCATAATTCTACCCGCTTCAGAGAGTTATTGTAAGAATTCTGTGATCTAAAAGCCCTTAGGACATTGCATAACATATTGGAATAAAATTAGTATTTTTTCTTTTTGAATTTGGTTTAAATTGTGTAAGATTATTAAAAATGTGTTAATATATTTTCAAATTAATTCAAAAAAACAAAGTTAACCCTTAATAATTCATACATTTGTCTGTATTACATTTTAATGAATAAAATTAGCATTTTTCTTTTTGAATTTCATTTAAATTGTGTAAGATTATTAAAAATATGTTAATATATTTTCAAATTGAATTCAAAAAATAAAATTAACCCTTAAAATTTAGAGATGTTATATAATAGCAACCTAGTAATGTAAATTAATTCATACATTTGTCTGTATTAAATTTTAATGAAGGACTGAGGCAATGGTAGGAATATTTCTTAATCCTGAGAATATTACTTAAAGCATAGAAAACGATGAAAAACATTTTCTATGGGGCAGGAGTTAAAAATAATAGATAATAGAAAAGGATATCTTCTCAATGAAATGGAGAAGTTAAGATTGCATAAAAATATGATCTATATAGCCTGTATTACTTAGCCCATTTGACTTAACTCTTAAAACTCACTTAACAAAAGATAATAAACTCTAGATGCTAGAACACAGAGAAAAATTATGACACATTTAACTTTTTTCTTCTTGTATATATTAAGAATTTAATGCTTTTAATAATAAAATAATTTTCTGCTGATATATTAAATTAGCTGAACACAAGAATTAACAAATGTAGTTAAGTAAAGGTCTCTGTAAAGTCTTTAGTTATTTATTTATTTATTTATTTTGAGACAGAGTCTTGCTTCGTTGCCCAGGCTGGAGTGCAGTGGCGCAATCTCGGCTCACTGCAAGCTCCGCCTCCCAGGTTCACGCCATTCTCCTGCCCCAGCCTCTCCGAGTAGCTGGGATTACAGGCGCCCGCCACCACGCCCAGCTAATTTTTTTGTATTTTTAGTAGAGACGGGGTTTCACCATGGTCTCGATCTCCTGACCTCGTGATCCGCCCGCCTCGGCCTCCCAAAGTGCTGAGATTACAAGCGTGAGCCACCGCGCTCGGCCAGGTCTCTGTAAAGTCTTTATATATTTGCTCTCTACGTTTTTATAAGCTCTTTGCAGATAATTGTTTAGACAGTTAATAAAACATAGAATCAATAAACATCAACTTCTATGTTTACTAGGAAATTTCATGGTTAGTTATGAATCTGACTTCTTTAGCACAAATTTGCTCAAACTCATAAATACATTTGCATATTTACATTTCACTTTTACCTCTGCTTTTAAATTTGCTCTCAAGTTATGTGATAATATTCATGAAATTTGCTGTTTCAGTTGCATAATTCTAGGTATTCAAGATAAGGTTTTACAGGTAATCATAAATTCAGTTTCTGTTTTATTTCTTAAGCACAACATCTGTTGTGTTACTATAATGAAAACTTTTGACAAGTGTATGGCCTTTTTGATGTATAGAGCTAAAGTTTATACTTCTGCTAGAAAGTATATAACATTATATTCCATCCAGCACATTAAAGTAAGCCTGATTTTAGTTTTATTTGTTCTTGTCCTTCTCCGTCACATCCCATCAAAGTATAAAGGTTATGGTTTTATATAGGTAAGAATTTTCACCATAAAATGCTATGTGTGCCATTTATATAAAATTCAAGACCAGACAAAACTAACTGGTAGTAATAAAAGTCAGAATAGTGGCTATGTCTGATGGTGAGTAAACATAGGTATTGCCTGGAAAAGGACAAAAAGGAATCTGGTGGAGAAATAAAATTAGTATATCTTGATCTGAGTGGTAATTACAAAGGTATGCATATATATAAAATGTATACAGGTGTGTACTTACTTGTCTATTTTAATAAATTGCACCTCAGTGTTTAGAAAGAGAGCATGAGAAATGGTAATACCATACTTCTGCTAAAACAAAGTTTTTGAATTGTAGCTCATCGATAAAATTTAAAACAACGTTTACTGAGTGAATGAAAAGGGGCCAAGTAATGAAGTAAGATTCCATGGATGTGGGGAACTAGAAATCACCCCCAAGGGCCACTGGAAAATGGTGAAAATATTTGTAAAACACTCCAAGTCTAGCTCTCTGTTGTTCATATATCAATCCCCTGAAATCACCACAGCTTTTTCTTACTCCTGTTGCCATCCTGAATATAAAAAAAACATCTGGGAAAGCAGGCAGCAAACAGCAGCAGCTGTGATTATTGGCACAGAAGAGAAGAGGAAAGCACAGAGGTGGCAGCATGTAGCAGAATAGCTATAAAACTGGGCCAAGTAGCAGCAGCATGCCCACAGATGGCAGAGAACTGAGTATGGGAAGGGCCACCTAGCAGCGTTTCCACTTTCCAAAGCTACTAAGAAAATTTCAGTACAAATAATTATTCTTAGTCAGATCAAGAGTACATAGCCAATCATATTATAAACATGCCCAAGTTCTCAGCACCCTAAGCCAGTTATACATTCTAACCTAGATCATTTAATAGCAGCATTCGGCTTGCTAGGAACTTAGACTTTGACAAGTAAATTGGGGTAAGATGAAATATGCTACTCGTCTGATAACGTTTGATGGCTTCTTTTTATATCAGCAATTTCAGGTAGCCTGGGTAAGTAAGCACCAAGCTTTGCATTTATATGACAAGTAAGGATATGGAGAACAAAAGACAAAGCCTAGAACCATACACCAGGGGATTTAGAAAATCTTGCATAAAGCCCAAAGGAAGATGGTAGAATAAATCCAAATGTATCAGTTATCATCAAAAATAGAAATATGCTAAAACCCCAGTGCTACAAACAGAAGTTGTCATGCTGCAATTAAAAAATATATATATCACATAAATTCTATCCAAAAGAAGGAATTTATTGCTTCATGAGTATAGAAAGCTAAACTTTAAGTAAAAAGCAATATTAAAAATAAAAGGAATCATATATTGATAAATGATTTGATTTTTTTCAGTAAGAAAAACTAATTATAAACTTTTATACACCAAACAATGGAGCCTTTTGTAAAGTAAAAACCAACTGATAGAATTAAAAGAGAAATCTAAAATTTACCACAATGTTATCATTTCAACGTATCTTGTTTGGACAGGTTCATTAACCAATGCCAGAAAGTATTATAAAATTAATAAGCTTAACATGATAGGCATATGAAAAATATACTCCTTAAAAATTATTTTAAGCACACATCCTTTATGAAAATTTACACAAATTTCCATAAATTGAAAATGATTATTATCATAAGACAACTAGCTCTAAATTAACTTGATAATTTTAAAAGATAACCACAATTTTCCATTCAGCTCAAATTTTAAGAATGCAAATCTAAGTAAATCCTGGATCAAAGAGAAATCATACTGAGAATAAACAAATTGTAGATGTAAATCATAAAGAAATAATTCTAGGATTAGCTTATGAGATATTTTGAGAAAAAATATTTTAAATTTAAACATGTTATATGCTAATTTTAGAATATAGAAATGTATATGAGCTAAATAGTAGTGAGCTAACTGTCTAACACAAGAAGGAAGAAAAATCAGAATATATCAAAATAATATAAAGAAAGAATAATTTTTCATAGGGCAAAAAGACATGACATAGAAACCGAAAGTAAAATTAGTAAAGAAAAATAAATTTGACTTTTAAAAACATTAATACCATTTTAAAACCAAAGGCAAGAGTAATAAAAAATGAAGACACAAGCAAAATTGTTATAATCACAGCTGCTAGAAACATACTCTTCTGCTACAGTTGTGGAGTGTAAACCACTTATATTTTAGTATGAAAAGTAAAAGACAAAACTATTAAAAGCAGTAATAATGACAATAATTTATTAAGAGATAGGCAATATAAAAAGATGTAAACTGAGACATCAAAAAGTCAAAATGTGGAATGGAGTAGGAACAGGATTTCTAAAGTGTAGAAATTTTTTGTTGTTGTTGTTGTTGGTTTGTTTTCTTTACAGTCAAAGCCAGGTTGTCATCAGTTTAAAATAAATTATTATAACTATAAAGCATTTTGTAAACTTCATAGTGACCACAAAGCAAAAATCTATAATACACACATCAATCCCCTGAAATCACCACAGCTTAAAAAGCAAAGAAACAGAACATATTATTAGGAAAAAAATTATTTAATCACAAATGAAAACAGTAGAAAAGAAAGGATCAGAGGAGTTTTGAAACAACCAGAAAATAAGTAACAAAATGGTAATAGTAAGTCTTTGCCTATCAATAATAACCTTAAATGTAAATGGACTAAATTCTCCAAATAAAAGACAGAGTTACTGAATAGATTAAAAAACAAGACTCAATTATATGCTGCCTATAAGAAACTCACTTCACTATAAAAACATGCATAGACAGAAAGCTAAAGGATAGAAAATATATTCCACGCAAATGGAAACCAATGAACACAAAAAAGCAGGAGTAGCTATACTTATATTAAACAAAATGAACTTTAAGTCAAAATTATTTTTTAAAAATAAAGAAAGGCCATTATATAATGAAAAAGTGTTCAGGAGAGGAAGAGGATGTAACAATTGTAAATATATATGTATATACCCAACACTGGACCAATTAAATATATAAAGCAAATATTAACATTTCTAATGGAAGAGATCAACTGCAATATAATCATAGTAGGAGACTTCAACAACACACTGCAGCAATGAACACATATATGTTCAGTGAGAAAATTAATACACATTGGAGTTAAACTACACTCTAGACAAAATGAACATAACAAATATTTACAAAACATTTTACCCTATAGCTGCAGAATACAGATTCTTCTCAACAGCACATGAAGCATTTTCCAGATTAGACAACTTCTTAAGCCATAAACAAGTCTTAAATCTAAAAAATTAAAATCATATCAAGTATCTTTTCTGACCATAATAAAATAAAACTAGAAATAAATAACAGGAAGAATTCTAGAATTATAGAAATGCATGGAAATTAACATGCTCATGAACATTCCATAGGTCAATAAAGAAACTAAAGAGGAAATTTTAAAATGTCTTGAGATAAATGAAAATGAAAAAACACAACATACCAAAACCTACGGGATATAGCAAAAGCAGTTTTAAGAGGGAAGTTTAGAGCAATAAAAACCTGCATCGAAAAAAGTAGAAAGATCTCAAATAAACAACCTAACATTATACCTCAATGAACATGAAAAATAAGAACCAAACCCTAAATAAGCAGAAAAAAAGTAATAAACATAAAAATGGAAATAAACTAGAGACTAAGAAAACAATATAAAAGATCAACAAAACAAAGAACTGGTTATTTAAAAAGATAAGCAAAATCAACAAACATTTAGCAAGACTAAGAAAAGAGAAAACTCAAATAAATAAAATTAGAGATGAAAATGGAGACATTACTCTGATCGCACGGAAATACAATGGATCATAAGAGAATATTATGAAAAACTGTATGTCAACAAATTGGAAAACCTGGAAGAAATGTATAAATTCCTGTACATATACAACTTACTAAGACTGAATCATGAAGATAGAAAACCTGAACAGACCAGCAGTAACAAGATCAAAGCAGTAATAAAGGTTTCCCACCAAAGATAAGCCTAGGACCTAATGGCTTCACTACTGAATTCTACCAAGCACTACCAAGCATTTAAAGAACTAATACCAATTCTACTCAAACTATTTCAAAAAAGTGAAAAGGAAGGAATGCTTCTCAACACATTCTAAGATGCCAGTATTACCTTGATATCAAAATCAGACAAGGATGCCACAAAAAGATAACTATAGACCAATATCCCTGATAAACATACAAGCAAAATTCTCAACAAAACACTGGCCAAGTGATTTTGACAACACTTTTAAAAGATGAATTACCATGATCAAGTGGAATTCATCCCAGGGAAGGAATGATGGTTCACATACACAAATCGATAAATGTCATATATTGGCCTTGAGCGGTGGCTCACGCCTGTAATCTCAGCACTTTGGGAGGCCAAGGCGGACGGATCACGAGATCAGGAGACTGAGACCATCCTGGCCAACACAGTGAAACCCCGTCTCTACTAAAAATACAAAAAAATTAGCCGGGCATGGTGGCAGGCGCCTGTAGTCCCAGCTACTTGGGAGGCTGAGGCAGGAGAATGGTGTGAACCCGAGAGGTGAAGCTTGCAGTGAGCCACGACTGCGCCACTGCACTCCACCCTCTGCAACAGAGTGAGACTCTATCTCAAATAAATAAATAAATAAATAAATAAAAATAAATGTGATATATCACATGAACAGAATCAAGGACAAAAACCATATGATCATTTCAATATATGCTGAAAAAGAATTTGACAAAATTCAACATCCCTTAACAATAACTCTTAACAAATTGGGTATAGAAGGAACATATCTCAGCATGATAAAGGCCATATATGACAAACTCACAGCTAAACAAAGTACCAAAAAGGGAAAAGTTGAAAGCTTTTCCTCTGAGATGTAGAAAAAGACAAAAATGCCCACTTTTATTCAATATGGTACTAGAAGCTCTAGCCAGAGCTTATAGACAAGAAGAAGAAATAAAGGACATCCAAATTGGACAAAAAAAAGTCAAATTGTCCCTGTTTGCAGATAAATATGCATATATTTATTATATATAAATATAAATAATTCATAATTATATATAACTTATAATTCTATATTTATATATATGTAGCCTTAAATGCTCCATTAAAAACTGTTTGAATTAACAGGTAAATTTAGTAAAGTTGCAGGATATTAAATCAATATCCAAAAATCAGTAGCATTTCTACATGGCAGAAGCGAACTGTCTGTAAAATGAATCAAAAAAGCAATTCTATTTACAATAGCTACAAAAAAAAATAAGTAGGAAAAATTTAACCAAGGAAGTAAAAGAGCTCTATAATTACATTATTTATAAAATTATTACATTAGTCATAAAACATTGATGAAAGAAATTAAAGAGAACACAAATAAATGGAAAGCTATCCTATGTTTATGTATTGAAAGAATTAATATTGTTAAAATGTGCATATTACTCAAAGCAATTTATAGATTTAATGCAATCTCTATAAAAAAACCCATGACACCCAATGACATTCTTCATAGATACAGAAAAAAAACTTAGAATTCATATGAAAAAGCAAAAGACTCTGAATAGCCAAAGCAATCTTGAGCAAAAATAACAAACTGAAGGCTGACTACCTGATTGCAAAATATACTACAAAGCTATAGTAATCAAAACAGCATGGTACTGGCATAAAACAGACACAAAGCCCAATGAAACAAAATAGAGTACCCAGAAATAAATCCGTGCATTTACAGACAATTGATTTTTGACAAAGACACTAAGAACACACACTTGGAGAAGGGACAGTCTCTTTGATAAATGGTGCTGTGAAAACTGGGTATTCACATACAGAAGAATGAAACTAGAACCATACATTTCACCATTTACAAAAATCAACTCTAAATGGATTAAAGACTTAAATGTAAGACCTTGGCCTGGGGCGGTGGCTCACGCCTGTAATCCCAGCACTTTGGGAGGCCAAGGCGGGTGGATCACAAGGTCAAGGGTTCAAGACCAGCCTGACCAACATGGTGAAACCCCATCTCTACTAAAAATACAAAAATTAGCTGGGCGTGGTGGCGGGTGCCTGTAATCCCAGCTACTCAGGAGGCTGAGGCAGGAGAATTGCTTGAACCCGGGAGGCGGAGGTTGCAGTGAGCCAAGATCGCGCCACAGCACTCCAGCCTAGGCGACAGAGCAAGACTTTGTCCCCCCCCCCAAAAAAAAAAAGTAAGACCTTAAACTATGAAACTACCAGATGAAAATATAGAGGAAATGCCTCATGAAATTGCACTAGTCAAAAAAATTTTTTAATGAGACCTCAAAAGCACAGACAACAAAAGCAAAATAAGCAAATGAGATTATCTCAAACTCAAAAGCTTCTTCAAAGCGAGTAAAGAGACAACCTACAAAATGGGAGAAAATATTTGCAAAGTATGCATCTGACAAAGGGCTAATATACAAAACATATTAAAAATCTCAATAGTAGAAAAATTGAAATAATTTGATTAAAAAGTAGGCAAAAGACCTGAATAGACATTTCTCAATAAAAGGCATACAAATGGCCAACAGATATATTTTTTAATGCGTAACATAACTAATTATTAGGGATATGCAAATCAAAGCTTCAATTAGATACCACTTCATGACAATTAAAACAGCTATTATCAAAAAGAAAAAAAATTGCTGGTAAGAATGTGGAGAAAGGATAACACTTATGCACTATTGGTGAGGATGTCAATTAGCATAGTCATTATGAGAATAGTATGGAGGTTCCTCAGAAAGTTAAAAACAAAAAATCTACCATTTTACCTGACAATCCATTACTGGGTGACAAAGGAAATGAAATCAGTATTTTGCAGAGATATCTGCACTCTCGTATTTATTGTAGCAGTATTCCAAATAGCCAAGATATGGAATCAGTGGAATCAACCTAAATATCCTTATATAGAAAAATGGATAAAAAAATGGCACTCGTGTGTGTGTGTGCGTTTGTGTGTGTGTGTGTGTGTGTGTGTGTGTGTGTGTTTTATGGCTGGAATACTATTCAGTCATAAAACAGAATGAAATTTTCATTGAACCTAAGCATAAAATGTTTTCTCTGGTCCTTGGGTCTTCATTTTGAAGGTTCCCATATCATGTAAAACTGTGATTGCATAAATGTGTTATTTTCTGTCTTGTTAATCTGTCTTCTGTTATAGGAGTGTCACCTGTGACCGTTAAGATGGGGAGGAAAGATATCACATCTTTTCCAGCCCTACATCTACCATGGGTACCATGCCACAGAAATTAACTCAATTTATTAAATGTTATTATCATAGAGCTAGACAAATAAACTAATGCAATAGAATAGATAATCCTCCCCCAAAGGCTAATGTGTATATGGAAACATAATCAGTGGTGTCCAAGAAAGTAATTACCCTTAATGAAAAATAAAGCTGAATCTCTACTTCATGACATACAAAAATCAATCTGAGTGGATTAAAAACAATGTAAAAATAGAAAGCCATACAGTTACTAAAGATAATATAATAGAATGTGTGTATCTGATATTGGGGGAAGAAAACATTTATTAAGTAAATGTAAAAACATGTAAAACAAAAATTTACAAGTCCCATTACATTAAAAATTAGGACCAATGTTCAAGAAAGACAAGCCAAACATGGGGAAGACACTTGTGTGACATGGAGCTGAAAATGATTGTGATATAGAAAGTATAATTGTTAAAACTCTATAAATAGAGCAGGGGGCGCTCGGGTGGGGAAAAATAACTCTATAAATAAATAAGAAAAAACAGATAAATCCCCAGAAAGATGCAAAAGGATAGATACTTCAGAGAATAGAAAACACAAACGACCAATAAATATATGAAACATGTCTTATATTATGAGCTTTCAAAGACGTTCAAGTTAAAACCATAATGTGATCATTACACAGTAACTAAGATAGATTTCAAGTTTTCACAAGATGAAATAGTGGCAAAGATGTAGAGCACCTGGGACTCTTAAATAAAGCTAATAAAACGTAAAATGGTACAACTACTTGAAAATCAAATAGGCACTTATCTATTAAGGTGATGCTATACATGCCTTACAAGCCAGGAATTAAACTTTTTGATATACACCCAAGAGCTACAAGATACATACATAAATGTTAATCATGGAAATATTTGTAATAACAAACAAACCAAAAATTACCAAATATATATCCAAAACAAAATAAAATATATTGTATTATAAAATTATACTATTTAAAAATGACAAAAAAAATACATAGTAGCATGAATGAAATTTAGAAACAACGTTAAGTGAAAAAGCAAATTCTAGACTAGTGCATTGTAGTGATTTAATTAATATAAAATTTTAAATAAATAAAACAATATATTGTCAATATGGTTTCTAAATGTCATCATTTATGAAGCAAATGTCACAAGTTCATCACTCTAAAGAGCATTTCCTAGAGGTGAGGTCTGAAGAAGCTAGTCTTCATAGTGGAGCTTACTGAGGTGCACGCTTCTGTTGGGTACATTAACTCAAACACATTACCTACCTGCTGGAAAACTGAGTCATTAAAATAGCCTAGACATATATAGATGAGCTCTTCCAGTGGTTTGTACCCTTAGGTATACATGAGAAATAGTTGGGGAGTTTTTAAAAATTTTAATGATCAGGCCACACATCAGCCAATTAAACCAGGATCCTTGGGGATGAGACCCAGAAAGCCCTACGTTTTAAAATTTTACCATGATTTTCCAAGAGGCAGCCAAGGTTGAAAACCATTATGTTACAGCAAGTCCTTATCACTTTCCCCTGAAAAACTGAATGCTTCGTGTGAATGTAATTTTACTCAATTCTGAATAAACTGGTTTGCCTAAAATTGATGGTCTGCAATCTCTTAAGTTTTATATATATACACATATATATATCTATATATATACATATATATCTATATATACATATATCTATATATACATATATCTATATATACACATATAGATATCTATATATACATGTATAGATATCTATATATACATGTATAGATAGATATACATGTATATCTATACATGTATATCTATATATACATATATCTATATATCTATATATACATATATCTATATACACATATATACTATATATACATATATACATATCTATATATACTATATATACATATATACATATGTATATATACTTATATATACCATAAATATATAACTATATATGTATATATATCTATATATACCTATATATCTATATATACCTATATATCTCTATATATACCTATATATCTATATATACCTATATATCTCATATATACCTATATATTTATATACCTATATATATATATCTATATATACCTATATACTTAAATATATACTATATGTTATATATATATATATATATATCTATATATACTTGTATAATGATATATAGATACACACACACACATACATACAGGTTAAGGTAAAACCTTTGTTGTATATGTATAAAGACCAGAGCAAGAATAAACCACTGTGGAACCTATGGTTTAACATGAGGTTAAAATCCTCTGTGTCGATTCACACAACTGAGGAAGGTATCAGTCAAAAGTATTATATCATTAAGCACTTTCCTAATTAATTTAAAGAGAACTGCATGATCACTTTATATGCCTCAAATTACTTATAATTTACAGTGATATTTAAAGGTACCATTTACTCCATATCTATGAGAAGTACACCTAATGGATAGAAAATGAGTTGTTTTTATTTCATTTCATAAGTGAGAAAATCCATATAGACTATTAAATTAAAAACAAAAGCAATCCACAGAGAAGAATTTCTTTCTGAAACATTTTATTTTCCTCACTGATATGATATAAGTACCAGAACATAAGTTCCTAATTAGGCTATACAGTAATAATCAAAAGTCTCTAAGCACCAACTATAAATATACGAATTCTTAGATCTCTACATTTTAAAAACAAGCTCATTTCCTTTACTCAAATTGTAAAAAGTTGGCTATGATTTTCCTCAAGACATTCATGTTCTTATTTTATAGCACTTTCAAAAAGGTTGATTAAATTGTTACTTTTAACTATAGATTCACAAAGTTTTAGAAATTTTTATTATTTAGTGCATTTTCTGAAATTGAACTATTTTTCAAGCCTAATTCTTTATATAAATGTGTAAGCCTAGCTCAAATATTTGTATTTATCATTCACTTTCAGGATTTTTTTTCTCTGCTGTGTTCTATTATTTAATCCTCATCTTTATATCTTCTATATGTTAATGAGAGGCAAAAATTATCAATTATTGTTAGTTTCATGGTGAAAAATTTGTCTTAGTCTATCTGTATAGTGATTTTGAGAATTATTAATAAACATAATTATCTCTTTTACAAAGAAAAGAAGTATAAGAATGTTAGAGACACAAAGAAGACAGATCTTAACTATATTAAGAAACAGAAAAAATAAAGAATTGGAAAAGAAGAACTATGAAAGCATACAAGTTTCAAGAGATAGTTCCCAATATAATTGGTAGATGGGATTTTCCATTGACTCAAAGGCACATGGACCCAAACTCTATATAAAATCTACATAGGTTATGGGCAGGAAAATTAATATATTTGGGTGAATTAAGGTAGAACTAGGCTAGATTGAGTCAAATATTGTAGATAGTGAACAGGATTGATTTAAAACTGATCCTGCAAAACCCATAATAAAATATATGCATCATATTAATAGAACAACTGAAGAGATAGTTCATACATGCTATCAATGTACACTCAGGTGCCCTTTACCTGGCTAATGTACCCATATCCAGCTGTGGATATGGTTTGCTAATTTCTGATGGCTGTCCGCTTCCCTAGGGAATTGGCTTGCACCAAAGGGAGATGCCTTGGAATATAAATTGGGCTCCAGCATCTCCTTATTAGTAATTCCACTAATACGAGATTTTTTTTTTAAAGACTGCCCCCACCTCCTTCACTCCCTTCCCCTCACTAGCCTCAAAGCTGGACTAACTGCGGTATAATTTACCTTTGGGGGTTCCCTTGGGGATCAGGATAAAGGTATATTCTTACTTATCATTTTTACCCTGCCCTATCTCACTTTTCTACTCTTCTTCTACTGAAGGCAGTCTCCCATGGGTAAATGATCAGAAATCTTCCATGATGAGTAAGAACTCAGGCTCTTTATCTGCAGAGCCTAAACTTAAGACAGATGATCTCTTCCCATTTCCTCCCTAGTTCCTCAGTGAGGTGCTCTTGAAGTTCTGTAGTCTTAGCAACCTGCATGGAGTGAGGGATGTGCCAGTTAAAAGGAAGTCTAAATTAATGGTTTATTGGGTTTCTTGTAAGTAACTATGAACAAGGTCATGTCAGCACTCCAGGATCTATTTTTTCACCATACAAGGAAACATAAATTACATATTTCTACATTCGATATTTCTCTCACATCATAAGGCTGAGAGTAGTTTTGGTGAAGTGGGCCTGGTCATATTCTTGCAAGATCCTACCCTTGATTGTGAGCATGGGTGTTGGCCCTTGTATTCAATCAACCTCTAACTCCTCATGGCAGCAATACATTTCCATTGTGCATTATGGGACTCTTTCTGCTTGCAAGACTATTGAAGTGACTGACTGTTTTACCTCACAGTCCTCAATGATAAAGTTGTAAATATCTGGCCTGCTCTCACCAGACAGTTTCCCGAGTTTTATTTTTCAACCTTTATTCTGTAGGACTCACTGACAAGATTATGTTCTTATGGTTCCATATCCCATGAAGAAGGCATAGCCAGTCTCAGGTTGGTGATGGCTTATGACCAGCAAGATTTTCAACAGAAAAGTAGACTCGATATGTTCAACCACACAGTTGAAAATACCAGGCCCAGTGAGGCAGTATCTAATAGAGGAAGTTTCTCAGCAAATGCAGTCTTCTTGCAGCTAGTTTAACCTACAAATGCAACTTATCTCTCTCTTTTCATCTCTTGGAATTCATTCAATGCACCTACCTGTCTGGCCTTGTTTCAGCCTAGGAGTATAAACAATGGCCATGCTAACTTAAACCTTCACTTCTCAAGGCTAGTGTTTCTGGCATGCTCCCTTCTCTTGGAATTTCTGAGTATAACAAAGTGTCTTTTCAATAGCAATTATTTTCTGACCCATTGGTCTTGCCTAAATAATAAAAACTTTGAAAGACTAGCCTGGCCTTTACTACTGCCAGTATAATGATGGCTTATTTAATTCATAAAAATTAGCTGTGCCACATCTTCCTTGCTTTTGTTTTTTGTGTGTTAGTTTTGTTTTTTTTTCTTACCAGATTTTATTTTAGGTTCAGGGTACACATGCAGGTTTGTTATATGGGTAAATTGCATGTTGTGGGGGATTGGGGTACAGATAATTTTGTCATTCGTGTAATAAGCATAGTACCCAATAGGTCATTTTTTAATCCTCACCCTCCTCCCACCCTCTACCCTTAAGTAGGCCCCACTGTCTATTGTTTTCTTCTTTATGCCTATATGTACTCAATGTTTACCTCCCACCTTTAAGTGAAGCATGCAGTATTTGGTTTTCTCTTCCTCTGTTAATTGATTTAGGATAATGACTTCTAGCTTCATCCATATTGCGACAAAGCTCTTCTTTATACGTCTGGTAGAATTTAGCTGTACATCCGTCTCTTCCAGGGCTTATCTAGTCAGTAGGCTTTTCATTAATGATTCAATTTCAGAACTCGTTATTGGTTGGTTCAGGGTTTCAGTTTCTTCCCGTTTCAATCTTGGGAGGCTGTATACTTCTAGGAATGTATCCATTTCTTCTAGGTTTTCTAGTTTATGTTCATAGAGGTGTTCATAATAGTCTCAGGTTTTTTGTTTTGTTTTGTTGTAATTCTGTGGGGTTGGTGGTGATGTCCTCGTTGTCATTTCTGATTGTGTTTATTTGGGTCTTCTCTGCTTTTTTCTTTATCAGTCTGGCTTGCATGATCCTGTCATCATGTCTTATTTGTTCTTTCAAATAATCATGTTTTGGTTTTGTTTATCTTTTTTATGTTTTTTATGTATCTCAATTTCATTCAGTTCAGCTCAGATTTTAGTTTTCTTTTTTTCTGCTAGCTTTCAGGTTGGTTTACTCTTGTTTTCCTAGTCCCTCTAGGTGTGATGTGAGGTTAATTTGAGATCTTTCTAACTTTTTGATGTAGGTGTTCAGCACTATAAACTTTCCTCTTAACACTGCTTTAGCTAAATCTCAGGGATTCTGGCATGTTTTATCTTTGTTTTCATTAGTTTAAAATAATTTCTTGTTTTCTGTCTTAACTTTATTGTTTATCTAAAAGTCATTCAGAAGAAGATTTTTTAATGTAATTATATTATTTTGAGAGATCTTCTTAGTACTGATTTTTATTTTTATTGCACTGTGGTCCAAGAGTGTGGGTGACATAATTTCAGGGTTTTTTAAAAATTCATTGGGAATTGTTTTATGGCTGATTGTGTGATCAATTTTAGAATATGTGTCAAGTGCTGATGAGAAAAATGTATATTCTGTTGTTTTTGGGTGGAGAGTTCTGTAGATACCTGTTAGGTTCACTTGCTCAAGCATCAGAGTTCAGTTCCTGAATGTCTTTGTAAGTTTTCTGACTCAATGATTTCTCTAATACTGTCAGTGGGGTGTTAAAGTTTTCCATTATTAATGCATGCTTATCTAATTCTCTTAGTACTTCTCTAAGAGCTTGTTTTAGTGAATCTATGTGCTCCAGTGTTGGGTGCATATATATTTAGGATAGTTAAGTCTTCTTGTGAATCAAACCCTTTATCATTACAATGACCAAAAATGCCTTCCTTTGTCTTTTTTGGTCATTGTTGGTTTAAAGTCTATTTTGTCTGAAATTTGAATAGCAACCCCTGTTCTTTGTTTTTCATTTGCTGGGTAGATTTTTCTCCATCTCTTTACTTTGAGCATATGGGTGTCATTGCATGTTATATGGGTCTCTTGAAGACAATATACAGTTGGGTTTTTCTTCTTTATTCAACTTACCACTCTGTACCTTTTAAGTGGGGCATTTAGCTAATTTACATTCAAGGTTAATATTGATATGAGCATATTTGATCCTGTCATCATGTTAACTGGTCATTATTCAGACTAGATTGTGTAGTTTTTTTATAGTGTCAATAGTTACGTTTTGTGGTGGTCAGTGACAGTGATTTTTTTGCCATGTTTAGCATCCCTTTAAGGACCTATTGTAAAGCAGGTCTAGTGGTAACAAATTTCCTTGGCATTTACTTATCAGGAAAGGATCTTTTTTCTCCTTTGCTTATGAAGCTTAGTTTGGCTGGATATGAAATTCTTGGTTGTCATTTCTTTTCTTTAGCACTGCCGAATACAGGCCCCCAATATCTTTTGGCTTGTAAGGTTTCTGCTGAAAGGTCTGCTGTTAGCCTTATGGGTGACCTGCCCCTTCTCTTTAGCTGCCTTTAATATTATTTCTTTCACATTGACCTTGGAGAATCTGATGACTATGTGTCTTAGGAATGGTTTTCTTGTGTAGTAACTCAGAGGGATTCTATGCATTTCCTGAATTTTAATGTCAATATCTCTAGCCAGATTGGGGAAATTTTCATGGACAATGCTCTCAAATACGTTTTCCAAGTTGCTTGTTCTCTTTCCCTCTCTTTCAGGGATGCCAATGAGAACTAGGATTGGTTTCTTTACATAATTCCATATTTCTCAGAGGTTTTGTTCATTCTTTTCTTTTTTCTTTATTTTTGTCAGATTGAGTTGACTTGAAGAATCGGTCTTCGAGCTTCTTTCATCAGCTTGGTTGATTCTGCTGTTAATACTTGTGAGTATATTCTAAAGTTCTTGAAGCAAGTTTTTCAGCTCTATCTGATCAGTTTGATTCTTCTTAAAATGTCTGTTTCATCTTTCAGCTCTTATATGTTTCAGTAAATTCCTTAGATTCCTCGATTGGGTTTTGACTTTCTCCTGAATCTCGAAGATCTTTGTTCCTATCCAGAATCTAAATTCTATATCTGTCATTTCAGCCTGGTTAAGACCCATTGCTAGGGAACTAGTGTGGTCATTTGGAGGTAAGAAGACACTCTGGGTTGAGTAAGAAGACACTTTTGATTTTTCAGAGTTCTTGCACTTTTTCTTTCTCACCTGTGTGGGCTGACGTTCCTTTAATCTTTGAAGCTGCTGTCCTTTGGATAGGGCTTTTGCTTTTATATTCTTTGATGTCCTTGAGGGTTTGTCTGTGGTATAAGATCTGTTCAGTGATTGGCTTCATTTCTGAAAATTTTCAGAGTGGCAAAGATCAGCCTAGCACTCCTGGGATTCATGCTCTAATCCTGGGGGGCTGGTACAAGACCCAGGGCATTGTTCCCTGACCCCTGTCAGTGCAGGCCTATCTGTCTGGCCTGGATTCAGCCTAGGAGTATAAACAATGGCCATGCTAACTTAAACCTTCATTTCTCAAGGCTAGTGTTTCTAGCAGGCCCCCTTCTCTTAGAATCTCTGAGTTTAACAAACTGTCTTTTCAATAGCAATTATTTCCTGAACTACTTGTCTTGCCTAAATAATAAAAACATCAACACAGACCTTAAGTATGATAAAGAAACATTTACAATCTATTTTTCTCTAAAGCCTGCTATCTGGAGGCTTCATCTGCACTATAAAACTTTGGTCTCTATATACCCTTATCATAAGCCAGACATTCCTTTCTATTGCTTCCAGGTCTTTATATAATAACTTGACTCTTTCAACCAATTGCCAGTCAGAAAATCTTTAAATCTACCTATGACCTGGAAGCTTCTGCTTCAAGTGGTTCTGCCTTTTCAGATAGAACCAATGTACATCTTACATATATTGATTGATGTATTATGTCTCCCTAAAATGTATAAAAGTAAGGTCTACCCAGACCACCTTGAATACATGTTGTCAGGACCACCTGAGGCTGTCACAGGTGTGTCTTTAACCTTGGAAAAATAAACTTTCTAAGTTGATCGAGAACTGTCTCAGATACTTTGGGGTTCACATTACATATTTGCTATTACATATATTTGCCAAGTTACACATTGTGAAATGAAAATAGTAATTTCAGAAAAATATATGTGTGGTTCTATTAATGTAAAAATAAATAAAACTGAAATATACTTAGTAAGCAGAATAAGATTCACATAAATAGTGACCAACTAATAATAATATTTGAATAAAAGAGTGAGGTTTAGGGAGGAAAAAAAGAAATGTTCTGGCTGGGCGTGGTGGCTAATGCCACTAATCCCAGCACTTTGGGAGGCTAAGACAGGTGGATCACTTGAATTCAAGAGTTTGAACTCAACATGAGACAGGGTAGAGACAGGGCAACATGGAGAGACCCTGTCTCTACTAAAAATACCAAAAAATCCTGGGCATGGTGGTGCACACCTGTGGCCCCAGCTACTTGGGATGATCATTAGAGCCTGGGACCGAGGTTGCAGTGAGCCAAGATCACACCACTGCACCCCAGCCTGGGTGACAGAAAAAGACCCCTGTCAAAAAAAAAAAGAGAGAAAGAGAAAAGAAAGAAAAAGAAAGAAAGAAAGAAGAAAGAAAAAAGAAAGAAAAGTTGTACTGTTACTTTCTATCTTTGAAATTTTAAGTTCTTAGGTAATTATAAATGCACACATGCATCCATGTATATAGTGAAATAAAAATGGCCACAAATTTTTTGACAGCCCTCCCTTTGACAGATGGCATTTGTATACCTTCCCATAGAATCAGGGTGGGCTTTGTCTGTTGGGCTGCACTGACCAACAGAACATGTGGCTCTGATTCTGAAACATTTTCCAGGCTCAGGTTTTAATATACTGTCCTCTTCCACTTCTGCTGCCTTGGAACACTCTCATGATGTTGCCTCTAGGAACCCAGCCAGCATGCTGTGAGAAGCATGCCTGAGTCCTAGAGAGTCAATAGTCCCTGACGAATGCCACCCAACAGTCAATATCAGCCGAAAGCTATCTGCATGAGCCATCTCAGTCCAGTCAAGCCATCAACATGACTGCAGCAGCACTAGAGACTGCAAGAAAGAATTGCTCAGCTTAGGCCAGTCAACACACAGGATTACAAAAGGTAATTATAAATTATTGTTTTAAGTCACTGAGTTTTTGGATAACAACAAATAAAATGAGCGATGTAAGTTGGATAACCTTTATCCAAAACTCTTGGGACCAGAATTGTTTTGGATTTCGGATTTGCTTTTTTGGATTTTAGAATATTTGCAAAGACATAATAAGATATCTTGGGGATAAGACCAAAGTCTAAAAACAAAATTTGCTTATGTTTCATATATACTTTACACACATAAGCTGAGATAATTTTATACAATACTTTAAATAATTCTGTACATGAAGCAAAGTTTGTACTAAGTACTTACGTATGGAATTTTCTACTTTTAACTTCATGTTGGTACTCAAAAAGTTTTAGATTTTGGAGCATTTCGGATTTCAGATTATTGTATTATGGATGCTCAATATGTACATGCAATATGCCTTAAAACAGGCAGAAGTATACATACAACTTAAAATAATAAGGAATTCAAAATGTCAAATCTGTACATCTGGAGACATTTAATAAACATGTCAACATTTTAAAATAGTAATTAATCTTCATTTATTAGCACAATCCTTGACATGTAGAAGGTGTTTTATAAATATGTTAAAACATAGACACAGGCAAGCTGTAGGGTCAAGGAAAGCTTAAAACAGGGGAGAATATTGAATCTAGGTGAAAATGATAGATATATTTTCTCCAGAACTCTTCAAGGTCCCTTCAACAACTCAGAATTTGCACATTTTATTACTTTTATTTCACAAGAGTTTTGTTGCAAATGCCCATTTCTTATGGTTAATATTTGACTTAACCAAAGAAAGGGAGATATAAACAAACATGTTATGCTCCTTTACCTTCAATAGGCCCAGAAACTACACATGAGTAGATGTACATAAACATAAAAATGTTTTGTATAAAATTATGAAAATGTTTTTAAGACAAAACCTGGAGACACAAATGGAAAATGTGAAGTTAAGGTAGAATTCTTCTTTGTTAAAGGCCATATAATAATCTTGATATTGTGAGACTAAATAATAGTATAAATTTTAGTCAAATGGCAGAAAGTTACCTCCTATAGAGTCAAGAGGCTCATCTAAAATAGGAGTTTTGAGTATCAGAATCTTTTCTTAGCTACCTAAGTAATTGCAAATATATAATTGTATTTCCAGATTGTTATGATTCAAAGTGACCTATTTTTTAAATATTAAAATTGGGAGAATTCTATATGAGAAATATTGGAGAAGATGAAGAGTGGTACAGAAGTGGTACACAAGTGGTACAGAAGAGGAGCATGACCCTGAGGTCCCTGGAATGGCTTTCTGTTTAGGGCATGCAATCTAATGGCCACTAATGAAACAGTAAATAAGGGCAATCCATAATATCAGTACTGAGGTAAATTACTGTCAGTCTACAAAGAGAGGGCCACACATATGTGAAAGAAAACCTAGACACTTCTGCACCTAGATATACAAAGCAGCTTGTCTCAATCCAACTCTTCTATCAAAAACAACCATAATCATTGAGTAAAATAGAAATAAAGCAAAGTAGAAAACAAACAATGAAAAACACAGGTTTAGGTGACATTACAAAGTAATCAAGGTAGCAGAATTTGAGGATCAAACTCTCGTAGAAAAGACAAATTTACTGAAGTGAACCTTCCATTTTCCTTTCCATGTATCAAGAGAAGAAGAATCTAAAAAGAAAGTGGCATCTAAGAAACAAAAAGTTAGGCAGAACTTTCAGCAGTCTCACAGTACTGGGAAAGAATTATGCCAATTTGGGCTACAGAGCAGCCAGGATTTGTGGGTTATGACCCTAGGCAAAAGGGGCAAGAACAGAGAAGGGAGAGAAAACAATATTCTGAGCTTTATTTCCACTTGAGATTTGCTTATTCTAAAGTTTCATGGGATGAGAAGATGAGTGGAAGCTGAAAAATGTAAAAACTAAGCAAAACTTCTAGTGATCTCACACTGCAAAGTCAGGGTTTTTAGAAAGAAAGTTGGGATTCTGATGGCATGCTTTCAGTTGAGACTCAAGAGGGAAAATTCACATGCATTACTAGTGGGGGTGTCAATTTTTTCAATGACCTTGCAAACATTTTTGTGTTGCTTCAGAGAGATTTTGCTCTAAAATTTCACTCAGGGACCCAGGTTGTCAGTGGGCCCATCATCTTCAAAATGTGGCTTTAAAGTGTAATACATCTCTTATTCCATTGCACATTGAGTAAAACAGATTGCAAAGAGAAAATAAAAGTTTTATGGCCCAGGTCTCAGAAGTGGTCGTCACTTGCATCTACATTCCATTGTCCAGAAATTAGTCATATAACCACATTTTACTATAAGGGGAATTTAGTCTAGCTCTGAACCTGGGAGACAGGCACATAATATGATAACCTAGAAAGTCTCTTTCACACCCCATTTCTCATCATTTACATACATACAAAATAGCATAACTTGAATACCTTGAACAACGCAGATATAGAAATTGCTTAATAGATACTTTGCATTTCAATTTTATTTGACTTTGTACAAGTAAAATTACTCTATGAACACCAATCTCTTAGAGCAGGCAGTTGCAATATACTAAAATAACAACTTTCTAGGCTTAAAATATTTTCCTCAGTTTTTTGCTGATTTATCAAGAAAATTTAACAGGAATTCCTTTGGTTCTCACATTATGTACACCAATGATAAATTTGTTACCAAAGAGAGGAAACTCTACAAGTTGAGAAATTAATGATATAAGAAGCTATTAAAGATTGTAAACTGCTGCGTACGATAGATATTCACAGCTGGTAATGGAAGTTTTAAAATAGAAGTCCTCATGTCATTCTGGTTGGTAACCCTTTGCAAAGCCTCAACAAATTGCTTTGTGATTTATATCTAATTTGAATATGCCATAAACTCCCCAAGCAGTTACTTTTAAGAGAAATTTCCATTTTCCTTGAATTTTTCTTACTATGCTTTTGAAATTTACTCACTAGTGTTTAAGGATAAACTCAAACCTGAGGATGCATTTCTAATCAGTGTCTTCTAATACGATTTTCCAGGAAGATTAGAATGTGCTCTCTGCACAGGCATTAACTTATCAAGGTTTATTTTGGCAATCAGGAAACTGCTAATAAGCTCAAGAAGAGGTCATGATTAAGCAAGAAATTTATTGATTCCTGGTGTCCTCCATTTATCATGAAATTTACATTATAAATTTCATAATTGTACATAGAAACATGTTTTGCAATATTTACTTTGCCTTTGGCAGAGTTTAAACAAGATTTGAGAATTGCTCATTTATTTTATCAGCCCTTGACTCAATTCTTAACTCTCTAACTTACGTTGTTTGTTCAATTAATGTTGAGAGGTCAGCAAAATAAGGAAATAAAACACTCAGCTAACATTTGTTAACTTAGCCAATATGTGTTAAGCACTCTTTTCTTTACATATATTGTCCTATTTAATTTTAATTCTTACATTCATCTCACCTCACATGTAAAGTAGGTGTTACATGGACTGATATTCAGATGCTTTGCCCAATGTGATTGACAGATTTTCTTATGACCGGTTCATGTCTTCATAGCCATTAAATGTTTAAAGTATTATCTCTGAAGATTATTATTTCATCTTACAGAAAAGAATACTAGACTTTAGGTATCACCACTGATAAGTGAACATCTGGTAAAAGATAAAGTAGAGATACAAAATCCAAGGAGCTTAATCTTTATCACATGGTATACTGAATATTATTTTAAAATTAAATCATAATCTGTATTTATTCAAAGACTTACTTTTCCATGACCCTTAAGTTTTATCAGAAAATTTGAATAACATATAACAGAAACATTCCTGTGCAATGAAACGTGTATGTAATTATCCAAATGCAAAATCACAAATTATCAGAGACACAGGAAGTGCAGTATTTCTGTTGTTATAACTGTATATGTCTTCACTCTTTCTCACCTGTCAGCAGACTATCACAACATAAATCCAAACTGAATAATAGTCTTGGAAATATCAAGGTAATCATTTCGACTTTGCTGTGTGTGTGGGGTGTGTGGTATGTGTGTGTGTGTGTGTGTGTATACGCATGTACATGAGGATACAAAAATGTATCAAACCATTAATATACCAACTGGGAGTTCTTTTATTTACTTATTTTCTGTGATTTTACTAATACACATACCCACAGAAATATTTTTAACATAAAAGAATATCTTTTGGCCACCACACAATTATGAGATACTTTTAAATAAAGCAATCATATTTTATTTTGTTTTATTTTCCTTGGACTAATAAAGCAAGAAAATTTGAATATTTCCTTATTATTATGTATAATAAAATATTTGAAAATCAATACAAGTTATTCATTTTTACAAAAACATATGGCGTCTGTCTCTATCTGGAGAAAATCTATACCATAGTTCAATCTCTATTCCCTACAACACATCCGTAAGTCCCTACACAGCTTATCATGAAAATACTAATGAAACAAACACATGCTTTATTCATAAGCCTTGGCTTACTAGACTCTTATATTGCCAGAGAAAAGAAATATTAAAATAAATGATATCTGTGTTCAGTACTGAAAATAAATCAAAACAGCCACAATGTCAGTTATAATAGATTCCAGTCAAATGTCATTTTATGACATTAAACTGAATTGACATTTTCAACAATTCTAGAATAATTTTAGTTAGACATAATTGGTTGAGTGGAATAATTAAAAATCCTAAATATGTAAGGTGTTTCAAGGCAGTATATAATGTATGTCATATAATGCAAAGCAATATCCTTATTATGTTTTAGAGTTTCAGAATTATATGTTAGGTATTTATGCATTGAACCATAAATTTCTAATTCACTAAACTATGCATTCAATATTTATGAAATTAACCAGTATAATTTATGGTATTGCTTTATATGAACAAAATTTACTTTTTTGTATCTTATTTGTTGAGGTAAAATGTTTGGCCAAAGAAAAAAATAATTGTTTGCTGGCAGGAGAATTATTCACAAAATCAAAAAGGAATAGGCGACTATTCATTGCACACCTCCAGGAGGCACCATTCACAATGAATACTTCCGCAGTTAACAGCCTACAGAACTAAATGTGGTGTGTTGGGTAGAATCATTTCAAGAAACTGTATTATCTCTAAACTCTAGCCTATTATGCTTTCTTACCCTTTGCAAAAATCATTTAGGACATTTTAAATAGTTTTGGCCTCTTTTTATCAGCTGAGTCGTGGACCTTTTTTTTGAAACTTCTTTTTCCTCTATTAATTTTGCATTGGCTGCTATGCAGTAATCCCTTAGAGACATCTTTTCATTAGAAACATTTTAAACCACAATCTCTCCAGAAACTTGTGCCTTTGAACAGATTTAATGCATCAAATCTGTACATTCATCCAGCTGCTTAGACTTTGTTAATTTGTACATATGGCAACAGTCAAAATTTAACAGAAAGTGCATTTAGAATTTTATTCAAAGGATGGCCTGAAACAGGAATGTCAAGTTAAATCTGCCATGCATTTACTGTTTCTCACAAATGACCCACAACAGAGTTACACTCTCATCAAGAATGACCAGTTAATTAACCTTCGTATAATTCAAAGTCATTCACTCATTACTGCAAGCAAGCAAAGTCATCACAAGGATAGCATACTCATTCTTTCCCTGTAAGGAAATTGTTGCCTTTATTTTTCAGAATTTCTGTCTTTTCATTTCAAAACTAAAACTTGTCTTGTCTGGGAGAGATGCAATAGATGTTTTAATAATGAATTTGGATCTCCATCTTTATAAAAATCATTTTTAAAAAGGCTATTGCAACATTTATGATTTTGTAAATATATTCTGTATTTTAGCCAATTATAATAATTGGCTAAAATTTTATAGGTTTTGGACCCTTTTAAAAGTTGAAATTTTGTAGCTCTCTCTAAAAAAGGCGGGGGAGGTAACTTCTCTTAAAGTTCTCCCTACTAATACCTAGTATAAACTTATGACTTCAAAATGTCCATTCCCAGCTTAAACTTTTGTCTTGTAACCTGTATTACGTATTGACATGTCCATTTAGTTTTCCTTTAAGCACTTCAAACTCAATACTCCAAAAATGACCTTGTCATCCTCTTGCTCTACTGTGATGTTCTTTGAATTAGTAAGTAGCACCACCATTACCCCAGTCACTGAGTGTAGAAATCTAAGAGTTAACCTGAACTACTTCTCTGTCATCTTTTACATGTACTTGGCCACAAATAGGAGAGTTCACCTCCTAAATATTTGCATCACCTGTCTCCTTCTCTCCTCAGCCACTGAAAGCTTCCTGGTCTAGGTCACCAGCATCTGTTGCCTGGGCATTTGGAATAGCCTTATAACTTTATTTATCTACCTCCAGTCTTGCTCCATTACAATCCATCCTCTATTCTTCAAGCCAAGCAATCTTACTAAAACACAAATCTGACACTTTACCATTTTATTTAAAATGTCTTGATGATATCCCATTTCCATTAGAATAATTGCTCACCCTTATCACAGCGCCACATGAATTTTTCCCATACATTTTTCCAGCCGCGAATAATAGTATGCTCACCATCACTTCTCAGGCACTGAGAATGTTTCCAGTTTCTCCATTAGATTATTGTCTCTTACCATCATACCTGCAGACTTTCTACATTGTCACACTGAAATTCATCCCCATGAGTTCCTAGATAGCACTTAACATTCACTTATCAGTTTAAGCATTATATAGTCCAAGGGACCTAATCTAGTTTATTGAATTAACTCATGACATCTGATTGCAATCCCATAAATCTTGTATGTTCCCTATATTAACACGCACTCTTGTATTCTCTCATCCCTCCTAAGCTTTTAAATTAGTGTGGGTGTGTATCTATCCACCTTGTTCACTAGTGTAAGATTAGTCCCTGTCTGTCATTTAAAAGCAGAAACTTCAAAAAAGTACCTTCTAGCTTGACATTCAGCCTTTACATATAATGTATCAGGATATAAAATATTTTAAAATAAAGCAGACATAGATTTAGGGGAGGGGATTATTTAGCAGCCTGGGCTTTGAGCCAGACTCCCAGTTTCAAAATTTAGGTCTGTCCCTAACTAGCTGTGTGAAGCTGTGTGACCTTGGACAGATTATGTGTCTCTGTGTGTTTATTTCTCCTCTGTAATATGAAGATAATATTTATTCCTACCTTATAGCTCTGATGCGAAGGTTAAAGGACAAAATATTTATACAATGTGTACAATAGTGCCTTGCACATAGAAAAACTTGCTGTGTCCCTGTTAACTATTATTATTACGAGTGCTTTAGGCAGTAAGGTTTGGGGTCAGATTGTGTTCAAAGTCTTGCTTTAATACACTCCAACCTTGTCATCTTGGTCAACTGATTCAAGTTTTAAAGCCTCAGATTTTTCTTCTCCTAAAATAAGGGGGACAGGAAGTGTTTAGTAAAAGTGTACCAACTAGTGTTAATGTTAAGCTATAACAGACAATTGAATTGGAATAATGTCTTGCTTAAGTTGAAATCTTGTTCACTTAAAGCTATTGTATTAGTAAATTTGACATTTAAACCTTAGTTCCTTTGACCTCAGTTGAAAATCTTTATCATTTACTATAATTAAAAATAGATTAACCTGCAATTCACATTAGGTATAAATGTTCAAATTAAACAAATTAAAATAAATAGTAACTTAAATGTAAAGGATCTTCCTGTGAACTAGTTCAATCTGGAAAAAAATGCTATTTCTCTTTTCCTGTGAAATAAAGCTAAAAAATTTACTCTCTTGCTATTTTTAGCTTGCTTCTCAGGACTTTTGAAAACTATGGCTCTGTACATAATGTCATAGATTCTTTCCTTATGTATATTCTTTTAAATGCAAATTATGTTAACTAATAACAGAAGGATTGAATTTTTAGCTATTTCAATTATTTTCCCCTTTGCTCTTTATTTTGATATCACATTTCTCTGGCATCCTCATTGAACTGGTAGCATTTACCATGATAGGACATGTCATCTGGCACTTATTTCTCCCACGCTTCATAATGCTGACTCAAACAAAGGTTTTAAACAAAGCCAACTCATTATTACTAGCAATCTTATCACGCCGTTATGTTTAAGCCATTTTCCTTTACCATACTGAAGGAAATAAATACTCTAAGCATGAAATACTAATATATATATATATTAGCCAAAGTTATCACAGCATGTTCAAAAATGTAGTTTAGAAGCTAACAATATTAGCTATGCTGTTGCCTTTTCATAAGGTTTCAGTGTTTTACTGGTTGATGCAAAGGGAGTGTATTCTAATACACTGTGAGTCAAGTAGTCAAAACATTTGGAGCTGTATTAGAGACAAACCACCATAAATCAAGCAGACTCTTCACTTATGAACAAGGCACACTAACATGACTGTTTCTTTAACAGAGGTTGCTCAAAGCAGAAAATAATTTCCGCCTGCACTGATTTACAATGGACAATTTTCTGTTCCTCCAACTTTTGAACATCTTTATTTTGGAGAATTTCCACCTTTATGATTTGAGCTTCTCCAAGACAGAATCCACAAGACTTAATTTCTTCATCTTTGGTGCTCAGGCTCAATGAATGAGATCACTAACACAAGACCTCAATTCAAAATTGAGCAACAGGAAGGAGAATCTATCTGCACAGAACGCATTTTGCTTGAGGGCAGTGGCAGAAGCAGCTGGATTTCTGAATGGCAGAGGTTGCAAAATTGCATTTCTGGGTCTGAAATGATTCCAGTAGGGGTGATAGTAAATTGGAGTTCCTGGCAGGAGGGTGTGGAGCGTGGGAGTAGTGCCAGTTTAGTCAGCAAGCCAGCTTTTGGCATAGTTCTGGGCAATATTCCTGGAAGCTGAATCTTGAGCCTGGTTCTTTAGGCACCCTAGCATTCCATGAGTTACCCATTTTTGTTATTGTTAATAAATGCCTTTTCTGCTTCTTTAGTCAGTTTCTGCTATCTGCAACAAGAATCTCTATAAATATCATAACACAGCAGTCTAGGTACAGCTCCAAATGTTATCAAGCCTAGTTGGAATTCTACCCAGAGTGGAAGAAAAAGAATACAGCAATTAAATTATAAAACTATTATTTTCAAGTACAAATGATTACCAGGAGTGGTCTTAAGTGCTTACCATACATTATCTCATTTAATTTTCACAAGTGATTGATGAGGAAGGTAGTATCCCCATGAAGCCTATGAGAAAACTGAGGCAGAGATTAACTAACTTGCCAAAGATCTTAGTGCTATTGATCACCAGAGCCCTGTGATAGAAGTAGATCTAGTTTACCAGTATTCTTGCTTAAGGGTCATTGAAATTATTTCATATTTCTGGTAAGTTTCAAGTAATAAAGTAATGGAATTATCTTGCTATTGTTATCCATATGACTCTATTTCCAGGTGGCTGGAATAAAAATAAGAGCACTGGCAAGCCCTTTGCCCTTTTCTGGCACTTTATCCCATGCTTATCTTCAGGTCTAGGGTTCTCTCCAGTGTAAACCCTGTATCTGTACTTGAGCACATTAAGCGTCGACTTTCAACCATGACTGGATAAATAGGCTCCTCTTCCCTTAGAAGTCAACATAAAGTCAGAGTAATCCTGGTTCTTTTCTTGTCAGTTACTGAGAACACTTAGATAATATAAACATTTTTATATGGGCCCTTGTTAGAAGGAATAACGCAACTTGAAATAGGAAAGCTGCTCAAAATCTATAATGAAAAAATATTGGAAAATTCTATCGAAATTGACAAGGTAGTTCCCAAAGGTATAATAAATGGTAGTAACTGTTTATCATCTCTAAGAATACATGGCTATAAAATCAAAAGTTCTATGAGATATTTTAAAAGTAAAATAAACTTTAAAAGTATATACAAATTTTTTTTAAAGTCAAATCATTCACAGAACATCAGTATTTCCAGAAAAATCTCTTCAAAGAAACCTGAACAATGTGTTTCTTCCCCAAGAAAAAGTCCACAATATTGTTGAAAGGAATTACTGAAGAAGACACTTTAAAAATCCAAATAAAGCATTAAGTCAACAAAACGGAATGTATGTGTGAAAAGTATTTGATTTAATAGACATATAGCCTACACCCATTACCAAGTAGGATTTCTCTTGTGAGTCACTTAGCAGACCTCAGTCCCATCATAAACAGTCTATGCCATATGGACTATATCTCTAAATAAAAATTAGACGTTCAAACACGAAGTTTTCCTTTGGTGCTAAGTCTCCCTTGCTGTGACTTAATTTTATCCCAGTTAAAAAACATTTACATAAATGACAAATACTTGCCTTAGTGGTTCTCTTTGTATCAAATTAAATCCCAATAGCGCATTACTCTACTTATATAGAATTATCCTGTTAGACTTCTCCTGCTTTGCTCATCTCTCCCTACAAATTCTCATTATGTTGAAGTTATAGATTTAAAGATAAATGCCACCTGTAAAACATCCATTGTTTTCACGTTATAGATTTAAGATGTTTCATTTCAAAATACTGTTGTGTCCAAATATTTCATGTATTCTTGTGTGTCTTTTATGTCATTCAGTAGCTCTATAATTTTCTTTATTTAACTCTCCCGCATATCCATTATTAATTGCATTCCAGAGTATTTCTTTCCCTTCCGTTTTCCCCTTTCTCTCTCCTATGACCTCAAAGACTGTCAATTTTCACTTGTCCCATTCCTTCGTTCAGTCATTAATTCATACAGGGCTGAATTGAGTGTTAAGTTCTTTACTTCCGTTTTTGTTTTCTACATTGCATTGATGTGTTTGGTACCATTCCCGTATCTGTTTTAAATGCTAATGGTTTTATTTTCCACTGTTTTTGCCTCTCTGTATATTTTGATCAGTTTCTGGGAAGATGGAAGGTGTAAGTCTGCTCTTACTATCATTTCTAAACCTCAAAGGAGCAGAGACTTCTGTCATTTTCACTCATTGCCATATTTCCAGTGACAAGAAGAGTGACTTTATTATCCCAAGTAAACTGGTTCTTTCTACTTCATAGAGGATGGTTTTGCTATAATCTGCGCTCATAGAACTTGTAATCAAACAACAGAACTAGCATGAGTTCTAATTCCTCAACTTATAAAACTAGAACAAAAGTATCCTGCTACTTCACATGGTAGCTTAAAGGAACAATCTACACGTATATGTGACAATGCTTTTTAAACTGTGAATTTTTTTATCATTATTCTTTTACTCGTGGCTCTTTTCATTAGTTTATATTTCTTCTGCCTTGGTATATGAACTCATTTTCATTTCTTTTTGTCAACTGTTTTTCTTTTTCTTCTCTCACATTACCATCAGCTTTCATCTGCTGAAATAGTATTTCTGGAAATTAAAATTGATAGATTTTTAAAAAGGTTTTTATTTGCCAATAAAAATGTGTCTCTTGGGATATCTATTTCCTGCTGATCAAAACCCACTACTCCCTTCATTACCATACCAAGGATTGTCTTCAAAGATAGACCTCTGGTGTTTTACACACTATTGATCTTGGTTAATCCAAGCTTTTAAAATATGTGATTTAGGAAAATGGTATTCAAATTTGAACCAAGTAAAATTTTATTAATGTGTAGGAAACGTATTTTCTTCTCATTCAATTTCTAATTAAATAAAACTTCACATTTGAAGAAAGACAAATCATATTTAGTTCTTGCTGCTTAAATTCCTGCAAAAATAATCCCTGCACTAGCTTTTCAGATACAAGTCTGTACCTGATCTTATTCTTATGAATATTGTCTTTGCTTAATTATATCAAGGAAACACAAGATTATACCATTTACTCATTTTAATATTTTAATTTTAATTTTAGTATTCACAGATGATTCTTTTATATTGTACAAAGGAAAGTGAAAACTAAATTGGAATCATTCTCATTTTTGTCAGCCTCAAAATGAAAAATGTCCTTGAAATAAAATATGTTGTAAAAGTAAACCAATTTTTAACAGCAGAAAATTTTAAAATAATAAGTTAAAGTAGGGGACTGTTATGGGCTGTCAAAAAACTTGAGAGAGATGTAATTAAATTAAATTATGGTGGACCCTAAACCTTGACCAGTGATCCTAATCCTGATCTACCTGGGGTAGCTCAAGGCAGAACCAGCTCTTTGGTGCAAATTGTGCTCCAAATCTTCCATGGGACAAGTCTGAAGCTTTCCTCCAGCAGACACCACATCCTTGCTTGGCCTTTTTCCCTGCCCTGGCTTCTCACATATGCTGTTTTTCCTGACAGCATGACCTCAATAACTTCACTGGTGCAAGACTTCAGACTCTGCTCTGCTCAGATTCTGCTCCTGGGGAAACTGGCCTCAAGCAGTTGATAACAAAAGTGATCAGAGGAAGCCAACTCTAATGGTGGGAGCCTCAAGTTCCATCACTTATCAATCAAATGGCATTGCAAACTCATTGGGTGGTAGATAGAGAATTGATGGTCTCTAGCATAGAGCAGCTCTGAGATTTGCTGGTGCCTCCCTTCACGATCTTCACTACTTTTCATTGGGTGAACTGTGACAGGATATAAGTAAAAGGGGACACATGAGGTGGTGCAATGATATAAGAGAAATACTAACCATAAGTACTGTGAAATTAGGTGGCTACTAAATTTACGGTACTTACGGTTACTGTGCCCCAAAGTGCCCTGTTATTTTGAGAGAAATAAGAGCATTCTATTTAAAAACAAAAACAAAACATTTTAAGCAAAGTATGTGTCAGAGAGCCTACTTGGCAGCATCTAAAAAGTCGACCACTCAACTGCCAATTAAGGGCATTCATCAATAAAGTCCAGGAATAGCTCCTAATTGTAAAAGAGTGAGAAAAGCAGAAGTTCAAAGAAGGTTGAATTCTTACTCTAGCCAAGTATTCTATGCCAAAGTCACAGCCCTAATAGGCAAAAAGTAGGAACCCTGAGACTTTGGATGGGCCTATCTGGGACAGATGCCCTGAGTGTTTGAACTTTCAGATTTCCCTGAACCATATATGACTACAAAAGTAGCCCACTTCCCTTTGTTTGAAGATGGAGAGCCCCCTTTACTCAAAGACCATGCATAGCTTCCAACTGTGGCAGATATTCTATAGGTACCCTATATAACAATGCTTGCTCCTCTTAGGATCTGCTTCCACCTCTATTCCTGGCCACCAGACCCATAATCCAGGATGCTGGATCAAGAGAGAGAGAATATAAAACTAGATAAGAGAGACTGTGTCAATACGGGCGCACTTACCCATGGTACAAGATTTAACATCCTGGTGAAGACTTGAGAACATGAGCCTAACACACTGCTGAGTATGACTTTTAGAAGTTTAAGAAAACTGATTGCCCAGATTAAATGAAATAGAGATGCCAGAATTGTCAATGCAGACTATAAAAGAAACAGTTTAAAAACTCAGAGCATTGGGCATTCTAGAATGGTTCTACTCTGTAAAAATGAACAAAGTAATAACTGACTACGTTTTTTGGAAGGATCTGGATCACACCCCATTTAACATGGAGTATGAAGAGGCTCTAGCATTGGTTGAGAATCTCAGCAATGGTTTTCCTCTGCAAGCTGGGACTGATGGTAGGAGATGCTGTTAAAGAACAGGGATCCCAAGTAGAGATGGGATGATAGTATCCCCAAAACAGCAGTAATTGTAATTGTTGTAATGAGCAGTAAGGTCAGAATAGCAACTAGGAAAGATTGATCTGCAGAACTCTATTGTCATGGCTAGTAGAACATGACTTTCTTAGGGGAATATTAGATGGGAGGTCAACAAGAGTATTTCTTAATATATGTAATCAAAGGAAATCAAGTGTAAATCAAAGAAAATGACCAAGGTTAGCCTCAATCGTTTTAAGAGGTTTATTGGCCAATGTTAAGGATGCATCTGAGGAAAAGAACACAGAACCACAGGAAAAATCTGTGGTCCATCTTTTCTCCTAAGAGGGTCTGGAGACCTCAATACTTAAAGGGAAAAGAGCCAGTATTGGGGGAAAGAAGAAGGAAAAAAAAAAGGGAGGGTAGACAAAAGAGGCAAGCAGTTGCAGTTGCATTCTTTTGAGTCTTTGATCAGTGTTCACAACATATATATTTTACATGTGAGAGGGGTGGAGGAGTGCTCACTTATGCATTCATCTAGTGCTCAGCGAATCTGCATTTTAAAATAAGATAAAAATAAACAGAGTAGAGGAAGCGGTCAGACTTGCATTTGTCTCAGGTGAGCAAAGGAATGACTTTTTAGTTCTGTCTTTTGTCCTACACTTGTGAAAATAAGCTATCAATTTACATTGTAGGGTGAAATTCAACAGAACTCTTTTAGCATAAAGATCTTGGGACCCACAAGGAATTTCCTTGTGGGAAAATTGTGAGGGACGTATGTAGCATTTTTAAATATCTGTAGTTATTTTATTTAGGAACAAAATGATGGGCTGGTTTGCATGACCCAGTTCCCAGTTTAACTTTTCTCTGATTTACAGAGTTTGGAGTGCCAATATTTATTTTCCTTTCACACAAGAATAGATGAGAAAGTTGAGGTAAGTTACACAAATGGAAAGTCATAACCCTCTCCTCAGTGTCTAGTCTTGAGTCAGTTCTCAAATCCACAACCCATTGACTGAAGGAAAGACCAGACTCCTGTGAAAAACTACTTTGTATTTACCATGCTAACTACATACTGTGATAATTTCCCCAGTCTTCTCCCACAAAGGACCTATAGCCATTCACTTAGGTAACTCTAATTGAGAAAGGGAAGTGTCCAGATCTTTCTAGAGCTGTTGGATAGAGTCTTGTAACTGCGCAGTGGGTTTATGTTGCCCATTTCCCAGATAGAGCCAATTTTCAACACAGAGAAATTGCAATTGAGAAAGAGTTTAATTCACACAGAGCTGGCTAAACTGGAGAAGTTTTATTATTATGCAAATCAGTCTCCCCCAAAATTTGGGGATTGGGGTTTTTAAGGATAATTTGGTGGGTAGGGGATTAGGAAGTAGAGAGTGCTGACTGGTCAGGTTGGAGATGACATCATAGGAAGTCGAAGCTGTCCTCTTGTGCTGAGTCAGTTCCTGGGTGGCAGGGGCAAAGACCAGATGAGTCAGTTTATCCGCCTGGTTGGAGCCAGTTTATTCATTGGGTTCAGGGTGTGAAAAATATCTCAAGAACCAATCTTAGGTTTTACAACAGTGAGATTATCCCTAGGAGCGACTGGGAAAGTTTAGAATCTCGTGGCCTCTAGATGACTCCTAAACCATAATTTCTAATCTTGTGGCTAATTTGTTGGTCTTACAAACGCAATCCAGTGCACAGGCAAGAAGGGGATTTGTTTCAGGCAAGGTCTATTATCATCATTGTTTCAAAGTTAAACTATAAACTAAGCTCCTCCCAAAGTTAGTTCAGCTTACACCCAGGAATGAACAAGCAGGTTAGAAGCAAGATGGAGTCAGTTAGGTCAGATCTCTTTCACTGTCATAGTTTTCTCTCTGTTTTAATTTTTTCACAAAGGCAGTTTCAGTCTGATCTAACACAACGACCTACAGAGCCAATGTGCCATCATGGTATCCCTGTTGAAGTGTGTCAAGTATTAAACAGAGTGCTCATTCGGTTTAGATCCATCTTATAGTGAGTCCACTGGGTGCGCAGACTCATCCAGCAGCGTTTCTCAGGTTCTTGGATGTAAGGTTGAAATGGACATGCTTAGAAGGTAAAAGAATCCCTACATCAGTTCCTTTACCTATAAAGTAAGGGCTGTTACAACTGGAGAGGCTAAATGGAAATTCTGTGCATTTGTTTTTTACACTGCAAAAAATAATTACCATAGTGACCTAAAAACAACACAGTTCTGTAGGTTAGAAGCCCGGGTGGGATCAAGTGGGTTCTGTTTAGGGGCTCACAAGGCTGAACTGTGCTTTTATCAGGAGGCTCAGGTGAAGAATCCACTTCCATGCACAATAACATTTTTGGAAGAATTTAATATCTTGCAGCTGCAGGATCAAGGTTTTTGTTTTCCTGCTGGATGTTAGCTCCTGGAAGCTGCTCTCTTGTTCTTACCTGTGACCCTCTCTATCTCAGCAATGGAAAGCCTCCTTCATGTTGAATCACTCCCACACAAATCTCTCTGACATTATCTTTTGCCACAAGTTGAAGGAAACACTGTGATTTAAAAGGTTCATTTTAAACAGAGATTATCACCTAAATAACTTCCACTTTGCCATATAATGTAAGTAAATCATGGGAGTAACGCCAGGCGGCAGAGATCATGGGGGCTGGATCAGTTTCCTATTGCTATGCAAACAATAACCACAAACTTACTGGCTTAAACAATACAAATGTATTATCTTAGAGTTCTAGAGGTCAGAAATCTGAAATGGGTCTTACTGGGATAAAAACAAAGTGTTGCTGGGGGTATGTAACTTCTGGAGGCTCTAAGAGAGAATCTGTTTCCTCATCTTGTTTGGCTTCTAGAGACTGCCCCTACTCCTTGGCTTAAGACCCCTGCAAAACCATTAAAGCTTAGCCCCATCTTTCTCACGGTGCCTCCTTTGATTTCTCGGCCTAAGAACCCTTATGATAACATTGGGCCCAGCTGGATAATTCATGTTAATCTCTCTATTTTAAGGTCAGCGGATTGGCAATCTTAATTCCATATGCAACATTAATTTCTCCTTGCCATATAACCTAAAATATTCATAGTTTCTGGGGATTAGGATAGGGACATTTTTAGAAGACCATTTATCCTGCCTACAACAGGTGCCACTTTAAAATCCTGCTTACCACATTCTGAAACATCACCCACCAGCCAAGAAAGAAAATATAAAACAATTGCAATTGGCAGGAAATGGCAGAAATAAGTACCACTTCCAAAAATGTAAAGGATCCAGGTATGGGATCTTCATCATACCTCTTTTTAAGTCATCAATTTGGCCATGGGAAAAAAAAAAAAAAAAGAGAGATTCTGGTGAATGAAAATAGACTACTGCAAACCTAACAAAGATTAATTCCAATTGCCACTGCTGTTTCGGATGTGATCATTTTACTGGAGTAGACACTGGTACAAGGTATAGATACTTGATGAGATGACCAGAGCAGTCGATGTCAGTTAGCATTTGTCCTCAGTGCTTGTGCCATGGGCTCATGGATAACGTAACCATGTTATGGTGGAGGCTAGGCATGAACTCAATCGCATAGAACTCTTGGCATAGCTGATACATCTATGGTACTACCACTCATGAATATTTGACTATCCAATAATAATAAGGTAAACACCCAATGCAGTACTATCCTTTGAAGAGACCAGCCAGTCATTCAGTGGCAAGATCACAATACTGGACTCCTTTCACCTTGGAAGTAGCAACATTTTATCTAACTGGAACTGGCAAATATGCTGGGTATGACAGTTTGTCTTTCCTGCTCACAAAGCCCCAAGCAGCATCAGTATCAGAGGATTTGTGGAAAGCCTGGCCTATATAATGGAATTCCATATTATATTTCCTTAGAGCTAGGAACCCATGTTATAGCATAGGAGGTGTGTCAACGGGAATATATGTTCATGCTACCAAATGTTTCTACCACACACTGAACCATCCAAAAGCTGATGGCTTGACAGAGTTCAGTCTCTTGAATCCACTATGGCAGAGCTAGCTTGGAAATGACACCCAGGGAGAACAGGAGTTAGCCTTCAGGATAGGATTTATACCTTAAGCCAACAAACATTATATGACTCTATGTTATCAATAGGTAGATGTCAGGAAAGAAAGGCCTGGGAAATAGTAGTGGTTACATGAAATACCAATTGTTCCTAGTTACCAACTTGGGGAATTTGTGTTTTTGTCCCTACACCTTTAGGTTCTTGGAGGAACTGAGTGCCAGAGGGGAATGTGTCTACCAGTGGAAACAGTGTGAGTTTTACTAAAGATAAAACTAGACCTATTTCCTGGCCATTGGCCATTTCGAGCTTCTTATGCCAATAGACCAGCAAACACAGAAAGTTGTTATCACGCTGGGAAGGCAGGTTTACCTTAATCTTCATGAGGATGATAAAACTACTACTACAAACTGGATGTAGGAACAAGAATTTTTGCCACTTGGATGGTCTACTGGGCTCTAGTTTTAACTGTAAATAAAACAGTATAGCAGCCATGGCCTGATAAGGGCTTGGTAACCAGTGGCCCATCAGGTCACCCCACATGGTAAGCCATCTAGATAAGCAGAAATCCTAGTCAAGGGGATGGGAGATATAGAGTAAGCGGTGGAAGAGAGAGAATGAGTAATCAATTAATTCCTTAGGAACAAATGTAGTTGCCAGGGCTGCGGTCTACTCCACAAACTCTCTTCTTACATATGTTTTCTAGAAATTGTGAGTCACCAGAATTCTAAATAAGCTATTCCTGAGTGTAGTGAACTAAATATGAGAAGCAAGAGCATCTGAATGGTACAAGTGGTGAACTAGTGTAGATACTCGTGGTATACCCACAGATTCCCTTAGCCAAACCAATTAATCCATCAACCAGTTGCTATGAGTATTGCCTACGAACATCCCAGCTGCTTCATTTTGTGGAGCACTATCCTTGCCAAAAAGCAGCTCTCTCTCTCAGCAAGTTACCCCATTACAACCACCAGCAACTACTGGTCAATGACTGACTGATGTGGGATGAGGCCTGAAGATAAGGCCAACTTTGGCATATAAGTTGTTCTCCAGTGATCCTATAGGACCAGGCTGAATCTAGTTTCCAACAGATACCATGTTGTTTAGCTTTCTTCCTCCTGCCCTATCTATTCGGCTTTCCTCGTCTTGCTTCCCCAGAGAGCATTCCCTTAACAAGTCACTTTCATAAAATCCCCATCTCAGCCTCTGTTTCTAGGAAACAACTTAAAATACGCCCTTCCAACCCCTGATCATATTACTTCCCTATGTCTCCCAGAGGTAAATACTCTTACAAACATATTGTTATTGTTTGTATGTTAGTGCATTTACTATGTATGCATGTGTATCTAAATAATACACAAAATAGTTTGAATACTCATGAAGTTTACATAAATTGTATCATTCTATTTGTATGTTTCTGTAATTTGCTGTTTTTCACTCTTTAAGTTTCCGAGATGTATACACACTGACTGTGTGTATGTGTGTGTGTTGCTCTAATTTAGTCATTTAACTCTTCCATTTTACTGCATTTATTAATTTGAATTACTTAAAGGATTTTTTAAATTTTTCTACTACAAAAAATATAGCTGTGAGCATTCTTTTTCTGTTTGTTTTTTTTTTTGTTTTTTGAGACGGAGTCTCGCTCTATCCCCTAGGCTGGAGTGCAATGGCGCGATCTCGGCTCACTGCGAGCTCCGCCTCCCAGGTTCACGCCATTCTCCTGCCTCAGCCTCCCGAGAAGCTGGAACTACAGGTGCCCGCCAACACACCTGGCTAATTTTTTTTGTATTTTTAGTAGAGACGGGGTTTCACCGTGTTAGCCAGGATGGTCTCGATCTCCTGACCTCGTGATCCGCCCGCCTTTTAAACAGAAAAACATTTGTCTAAATTTGACTTTCCAGGAGAGAAATTGCTAAGTAAAAGTGTGATGTCTCTTGAAACTACTTGTTAATATTTAAGAAAAAAAAAGTGGTTGAAGCCATCTATACTATCACAAAGGAAGTTAGTGTGTTCAAATATTCTACATTTGCACTACTAGTGGTATTCTCTAGTATTTAATGTTTTCTAATTTCTTGAGTATGTAATGGTATTATTGTGGCTTCAAGTTGCATTTCTCCAATTACTAGGGAGGCACAGTATCTTTTCACTTTTTTGTTTCATTCATGTTTCCTCTTTCAATAAATATTTTTATGTATATTGAGTAATCTTCTGTATAATTGTTTTTTTTACTGATTTGTAGAAATACTTTATAAATTCTAAATATTCATATTTGTGAATATCCTCTTCCAGTCTATAGTTTGTCTTTCCATCTTGTATTGTTTTTGATGTGCAAAATATTCAAATCTTAGTTTAATTAAATTTATCATTCTATATCTTTTATCTTTTAATGTGATTAGCAAATATTTTCTTACCCCAAGGTCACGAAGACATTTTTCTAAATGTTCTTCTGTGTTTCAGAATTCTGCCTTTCAAATTTATATCTTTAGGAGAAATTTTTGTTTTGAGATTACCAATTGCCCCAGTACCATTTACTGAAGTGTTCATTCTTTCATCTTGATAAGCAATGAATGCTAGCCTGGTCATTTATTAAGACTCCATAGTTGTAGTGACCTGTTTCTTTGTTTTCTACTTTGTTCCATAAACCTTTTTCCATTTCTGTAAGCTAACTACACTAATTGGTTATGTATTTAATTTTTATTGATATTTGGTAGAACAGATCCCACCATTTGTTCTTTTTGCCAAAATTATGCCCTTCTACGATACTTCAAAAGTGGATTTGTCAAGACCCATTATAAACTTTATTGTGTTTTGAATGGGTACATAGGAATATGTAGTGAATTGACATTGTTTCATTCTTATGTCAATTTTTGTTTTTTTCTTATATAATTGGCCAGGATTTTAAATATTTTTATTAAATCATTGGCTTTTGTGAGCACTAACAACATTCTTTTAAATACTAATAAGACAGAACATCTTTTTCATGTTCCTATCTTAAAGAAAATTAATGCAAAATTTTATTTAGGTTTCGGATATAAAACTTTTACAAATTAAGTAAGTTTCTTCCTTGCCCTAATATGCTAAGGATTTTACTTTTAATAAAAAATATTTAACATTATCAAAAGCTTTTTCTACATTGATTAAAATAATTATGTCACTTTTCTCATTTGGTCTATTAATTTCATTAAATACATTAATCAATTTTATGATACTTTAAAAATCTTAAATTTTGTGATAAAACTTGTATTTTAAAAATCTGTTTGATGTATTATTAAATTTATTTAGCTAATTATTTATTATTTTGCATCAAATTTCATTGATATAAAAAAGAAAATAGCTGTTTTTAAAAAAATTTGGTAACACTCACACGTAAAACCTTCTTAGGCTGTGTAGCCATTTGACAGAGGAAAACTTCAACGACAATTTCAGTTTCTTTATTGCTTATTGATCTGTTCAAGTTCTTTTTTCTCATAATCATAGAGAAAAGTAACATCCAATTTTCTTTGGGCATTTACTGACAGAGACGAAAACTTAGCTCAAGACTCATTGGTTTCATTGGTAATACTCAACCACTGTGATAACTATCATACAACCATATCTTTTTTCTTATTTCTAACTTTTAAGTTCAGGGGTACATGTATAGGATGTGCAGGTTTGTTACACAGACAAATGTGTGCCATGGTGGTTTGCTGCACAGATCATCCCATCACCTAGGTATGAAGCCCAGCATCCATTAGTTATTCTTTCTGATCCTCTCCCTCCTTCCACGCCCCACCCTCTGACAGGCCCCAGTGTGTGTTGTTTCCCCACCATGTTTCCATGTGTTCTCATCATTCAGCTCCCACTTATAAGTGAGAACATGAGGTATTTGATTTTCTGTTCCTGTGTTAGTTTGCTGAGGATAATAACTTCCATCTCCGTTCATGTCCCTGCAAAGGACATGATCTCCTTCCTTTTTATGGATGCACAGCATTCCATGGTGTATATATACCACATTTTCTTTATCCAGTCTATCATTGATGGGCATTTGGGTGAATTCCATGTCTGTGTTATTGTGATTAGTGCTGCAATGAACATACGCGTGCATGTATCTTTATAATAGAATGATCTATATTCCTTTGGGTATATACCCAGTAGTGGGATTGCTGGGTCAAATGGTATTTCTACCTCTAGGTCTTTGAGGAATTACTACACTGTCTTTCACAATGATACAACCATATCTTGTTTTTGAAGATATCCCCACTAAATTTGGGGTATGGAGGAGGAACTAAATAGATAACATAGGGAAAATTACATATTTAGAAGATGACTCTTTTGCTCTCCTGAAACGCAGATTGAAGGCAGACATAATGAAGGGAGAAAAATAAATGAGAAAACTTATTACAATAACTCAAGCATAAATTGAAGAGAATAAAGTGTATTGCTGCTGATTGTAAATAAAAGAAAAATGGTAGATGGCCGAAACAATCGAATGTGAAGTGAAATGTGAAAACAAATAGAAACTTTTAAAAATGTGAACTTGAGTTACATCATTTTGACAGAAAACAAAACAAAACATCTTACAAGGTAAAAGAAAAAGGCTGAAAGGAAGAACTGGTAGTGAATCAATTCAGTTATGTATCTTGTTGATATAAGTATCTTTTCTTTTTTCCTCTTATGTTTCTGCCCTTGTGGAGGAAGGGTCGTTAATACAGCACTCCTGGCTTCTCTCTCTGCTCTTACTTACACCTCCCAAAAAAACGAAGGGATGACTTAAAAAGTTTCTTGCCATGAATTTCTTCTCTCTTTTATTTCTCCCCCTTCACCCATCTTTTCTTCTGGGTGAGCTGTCTCTAGAGAGTACTTTGCTCTATCCTACCTCTAAACCACTAGTTCTAGAAGATCAAACTCTAACCCCTCAATGAGGCCTCTGCCCAGGCCCAAAGCTCTCAGAAATGAGGTGACTAAAATGGTCTGATTCTGCATCTCAGCATTAGGATAGGGTATTAGTATTAGGAGAAGCCACGTTTTCCAAAATCACTTTACCATTAATAACGGTTATATTTAACTTCTCAATCTGCCTATTCTTTTGTCTTACTTGTCAGTGAGTTCAGAACTCAGGAAAAGAAAATGAGTGATTTTTTTGGCTTTCTCAAACACCGGCCATGCATTGTGACTCATATAAGATAAAGTGCATGAATGTTTATAGATTTAAAATAAGGTTGATTGATTTGTTTAAGACTGAAAAAGAATTTGTGAAACATTCACATAGAAGCGAAAGTTAAAATCCTGGAAAATTGAGTTTGCGCTCCAGCTTTGAGAAAGCCTTATATAGGAAGAAATAAAGAAATATTGTGTATACTCCAGGACACAGAGATTTACCTGGAATAATAAGGGATAAATCAGAAACCAAGGAAAAAGTAACTTTTAAGAAATAAAAATTTCTTGACAATATCAGACATCCCAGAGGGTTTGGAAAGAGGCACACAGGATGCAAATGATAAATTTCAAAATCTACACCTATATGTGGTGGGAGCTGGGTGTCATGGTGGTTGTCCTAGGATTTTACAAGAGAGAAATTGAGACAGAACAAATAACAAATCATGAGACTCACAGGTCAAGAGTTTTTAGCACCTAAAACACCCAATATTTCTGCATTTCCTGGGATCTTTACAACTCTAGCATAGTCCACAAATATGCTTATCATGGATTGTTTTTCCTAAAGTAACTTGCAACTTAAGAATAATAGAACATTGACGGAGGGATTTACGGCATGTGTAGGTAAGTGTGTAAGTGTTGAAGATTGTGAGAGAATTAAATTTGTCAGAAACTGTGGCAACATTTGGCTTTTGTGGTTGAGTGAAAGTTTCAACTTTCAGTTCTTCACTCCTGTGAAGTAAAAACAAAACACCCCCCAAAACCCAAACAAACAAATAAAATCTCCTACCATCTTCTGTTCTCTTCCTGCAACTTTACTTTCCATTTCTTGGTTTTTCTATACCAATTTTTTTCTTTTTTCTTTCTTTCTTTTTTTTGTATGCTATTAAATACTTAAATAGTATTTAACTTCAGACAAAAGCCTTGCTAAGGTGGAATTGGATTTGAGAGAGAAAGATTTGATTTTATTTGTTGTTTACCTCTTGGTTTGTCTTCATCTTGAGAGGTGACAGCATGCTGGCAGTCCTCACAGCCCTCGATCGCTCTCGGTGCCTCCTCCGCTCTCGGTGCCTCCTCCGCCTGGGCTCCCACTTTGGTGGCACTTGAGGAGCCCTTCAGCCCACCACTGCACTGTGGGAGCCCTTTTCTGGGCTGACCAAGGCGGGAGCCGGCTCCCTCAGCTTGCAGGGAGGTGTGGAGGGAAAGGCACGAGCGGGAACCGGGCTGTGCACGGCGCTTGCGGGCCGGCTGGAGTTCCGGGTGGGTGTGGCGCTTGCGGCCGGCTGGAGTTCCGGGTGGGCGTGGCGCTTGCGGGCCGGCTGGAGTTCCGGGTGGGCGTGGCGCTTGCGGACCGGCTGGAGTTCCGGGTGGGCGTGGGCTCAGCAGGCCCCTCACTCGGAGCAGCCGGCCGGCCCTCCTGGCCCGGGGCAATGAGGGTCTTAGCACCCGGGCTAGCAGCTGCGGAGGGTGTACTGGGTGCCCCAGCAGTGCCAGTGCACCAGCGTGGCGCTTGATTTCTCACCAGGCCTTAGCTGCCTTCCTGCCGGGCAGGCCTCGGGACTACAGCCCGCCATGCCTGAGCCTTCCCCGGCCTCCGTGGGCTCCTGTGCAGCCCGAGCCTCCCAGAGGAGCACCACCCCCTGCTCCACAGTGCCCAGTCCCATCGACCACCCAAGGGTTGAGGAGTGCGAGCGCACGGCGCAGGACTGGCAGGCAGCTCCACCTGCAGCCCCGGTGCAGGATCCACTGGGTGAAGCTAGCTGGGCTTGTGAGTCTGGTGGAGATGTGGAGAACCTTTATGTCTAACTCAGGGATTGTAAATACACCAATCAGCACCCTGTGTCTAGCTCAGGGTCTGTGAATGCACCAATCCACACTCTGTATCTAGCTACTCTGGTGGGGCCTTGGAAAACCTTTATGTCTAGCTCAGGGATTGTAAATACACCAGTCAGCACTCTGTATCTAGCTCAAGGTTTGTAAACACACCAATCAGCACCCTGTGTCTAGCTTGAGGTTTGTGAGTACACCAATTGACACTCTGTATCTAGCTGCTCTGGTGGGGCCTTGGAGAACCTTTGTGTCCATACTCTGTATCTAACTGATCTGATGGGGATGTGGAGAACCTTTATGTCTAGCTCAGGGACTGTAAACGCACCAATCAGTGCCCTGTCGAAACAGACCACTGGGCTCTACCAATCAGCAGGACGTGGGTGGGGCCAGATAAGAGAATAAAAGCAGGCTGCCTGAGTCAGCAGTGGCAACCCGCTGGCGTCCCCTTCCACATTGTGGAAGCTTTGTTCTTTTGCTCTTCGCAATAAATCTTGCTACTGTTCACTCTTTGGGTCCACACTGCTTTTATGAGCTGTAACACTCACCACGAAGGTCTGCAGCTTCACTCCTGAAACCAGCGAGACCACGAGCCCACCGGGAGGAACGAACAACTCCAGACGTGCTGCCTTAAGAGCTGTAACGCTCACTGCGAAGGTCTGCAGCTTCACTCCTGAGCCAGCGAGACCACGAACCCACCAGAAGGAAGAAACTCCGAACACATCCGAACATCAGAAGGAGCAAACTCCGGACACGCCGCCTTTAGAACTGTAACACTCACCGCGAGGGTCCACAGCTTCATTCTTGAAGTCAGTGAGACCAAGAACCCACTAATTCCAGACACAATCTCAAAGGTCTAAGTTATAATAAATTAATTCTAATTCTAAAGAGAACCATGAATCCAGTCTCAATGGAGAAAAAATATTGATTTATATTTTCAACCTTGCTGCTATTCAAAGTTAGAAATTCCCAGTACTATCAACCCATATTCAATTCTGCAGATATTGATCCTAAAATGATATATAAATGCACTGTCATTGTTTTTCATTTTTTTACTCTGGGGAAATAGAGACTAGCTGCTCTAAATTTTTCACACTGTTTATAAATATTCACTATAGAGCAAGAAAATAGGCTAGACAGGCACCAAATATCTTCGTCACAACTCTAGTCTCCTTGCTAGTGCATAGAAGTCAATAGAATCCTCCATCAAAACTTTCTTATTTCTTGTTACATTTTTTTGGTCTTCTAAAAAGTTTTATCACACTTGCTGGCAAGTCAGGAAATTAAGTGGAAAGTTATATTTCATGATGACTCTCTGGCAAGAAGCAAGATCAGAAGTGTAACAGAAAGACTTCCACAGTTTTTTGACAACCTTACCCTCAAAATAGCAAGCTTCTAAATTTATTATTTACTAAACTAAAAGTAAAACAAAGATATTTGGGCAAATGCTTTAATACTTAAAAATCTAGCTAAACTGCTATTTCTAATTTTTTAATGTAGAGTTCTGGAGATGAGTAAAGCATTGTCTCCTTCCTATCCCAATTATACGGTCTTTGATTTCAACCTACCCAAAGATTGTACCCATGACCAAAGAAAGCCACTTACATGGATGAAATTAATGCTGACTTGATGAATATAAATGGCTGGAAGTGCATGACAGTTATTTGCAGTACTATCAGTTTAGAAGAGATGTGTTTTTTCTTGTCTTTAAGAGTCACAGCATGAAATCAAACATATTCATTAAAATTTTATTATTTCATTTTATTCCTGGATTGTGTCCTGATCTATAAAACAACTGTCCTGAGAAATGTTTTTAAAATAAGTGCACAAATGCATACATGCTCTTTCTTTCTTTGTGACATTCCTGAACCTAAAGACATTTGAGGATTTTGCTTATATGCTCACCTTTGATCAGACCTCCTCAGCTCACACAATCATTATCTATTATGCAAAGCCCTTCTTTGTTTAATTCTACGTTTAGTCTCTACTCCATCTCATTCCACTTCTCAACCCCACTCTCTGCCTTACTGTGATCACCCACCAGAACCTTTTGACAAGTATATTTTGATATTGTATATTTTTTAAAAATACAGTGTTGGTCTGTGTACATAAGTGCTGTAAATTTACAAAAATGATATTTTTCTATATATCTCATCCTGTTTCTTACTTTTTTACTCAAAATCTTTCAAAAATCTATCAACGTTGTACATACAAACATTTATTCATTTATTTATTTATTTATTTTTGAGATGAAGTCTCGCTCTGTCACATAGTCTGGAGCTCAGTGGCATGATCTCTGCTCACTGCAACCTCCACCTCCCGGATCCAAGCAATTCTTCCTGCCTCAGCCTCCCAAGTAGTTGGGATTACAGGCACCTGCCACCACGCCTGGCTAATTTTTGTGGGTTTTGTTGTTATTGTTGTTTTTAGTAGAGACAAGTTTTTGCCTTGTTGGCCAGGCTGGTCTCAAACTCCTGACCTCAGGTGATCCGCACATGTAGGCCTCCCAAAGTGCTGGGATTACAGGCATGAACCACCATGCCTGGCCATACCTATATTTAATAGCTTCTGGTTGCTATATAATACATCATGTCAGGATTGATTACATTTTTGGAGAGCTTTATTGTCTTTTAATTTTTTTAATTAAAAACATTTTTAATTAAAAATATATTTTTACTTTTTAAATTGACAGTTAAAATTATATGAATTTATTTGGTACAACACGACATTTTGAAGTATATATACATTGTGGAATGGTTAAATCTAGCTAATTAACAAACACATTACCTCATATTATGATTTTTGTGGTGAGAACAATTAAGATCCACTCTGTTTTTCAAGAATACAATGTATCTTTATTAACTATAATCACCATGCTATAGAATAGACCTCTTGAACTTATTTTTCCTAAGGAGTGATTACATTTTATTTGTTTATGCCACTATTTCTAGATTGCCTCTAAAATCCTACTTCTACAAATAATGCTACATTGAAGATATTCAACCATGGTTCCAAAAGTTTTCTTATGCACTTATCCTACAGAGGAATGACTGTCTCGCATAGTATATATTTTCTTGACCAAAAGGTCTTGCCTAATCTAGGCATTTATTAGTGTTCAAGTCTATCTACACCTCTGCCTTGAGGTGAATAAGGATTATTATTTGCCTATACCCCAACCATTATTTACTTTTATCCAACCTTCTAACTGTCAGTCCAGCTGGTGTAAAATTATATTGTTGTGATTTTCATTTTCTGATTATTAATGAATCTGAGTAAGTAACTAATTGGCATGTTTATGAGCTATTCCAGATTTCTTTTTGGGAAATTACCTATTTCTCTCTTGTTCTGGTAATGGATGATTCAACTATTTTTTTCCCCTGTTGTTGATTTTAAGACCTCCTTGATCTCTGCTTTTTCCTCCCCTAATCTCATATTATTTTAAACACAAAGTAGCATTCCTCCATAAATGCCAGGTGAGTTATGCCCTCTTTGCTCTTTTTATGTAACCGTTGACCCTCTCTTTCTGTCAAACGATACTGGAAAAATGTTTCTTACCTGCTATATTCAATACCTACAAATGTTATGCTATTTTATGAGTAACTCCAGAAGCATGAATTTGAAAGAATGTAGAGAGGCAAGAAAACAGACACTCAGTATTCTGGGAAGCATAATTCATTATGCATTAATTCCTTATGTTACTTACATTATGAGGAAGGATTTTACAGGATATCTAGTCTTTTCTCTTTCCTAAGCAGTTTCAAAACTCAAATCTTTCTCATGTTTTGAAAAACTGTCCATTTCTGATGTCGCAAGGCTACTTCCTCAAATCTTTACGACACTGGGTTGCAGCAACCTTCTATGTCCAGAATGTAGGGCATTCTACATTCCTATCTGAATTATATGGTCTTTGGTTTCAAAAGAAACCATTTTCCTGGGTCATTTTAATAAGAATGGATGTGCAAGGTGATGAGCTCCACTGTGACCATGCTGAGCACTGAATCTGAAGTGTCAGAAACTCCTATGTGTTATTTAATAAATTGTGTGTGTGTGCGCATATGTGTGTGAGAGAGAGAAAATTTGTGCTATATGGCAATCTTTATAGTGTGAGATTGAAGGCAGGACTCCCTCAGGACATTTTCTAAGAACAGCATAGTTCATATACATTATATTTAGGGGCTTGGGATTGACTTCACAATTTTTCATTATGAACTAGTCTGGATTTGGTTAACCCTATGCACTCTGTGTTAAATTCATGAGGGACAGATAACTAATGGCCATGACAGAGGTGGGTAAAGATAATGGTGGGATTTACATTAAGTCAAGAAAGAATTGTTTGCAAGATGCAATACTAAGAGGAAGAATGGGGAATGTCTTAAGGATAACAGCCTACATTTACTAAGTATTTTATTTTAACTTCACAATAAAACAAGTTAATGCATATATAGGTTGCATTTTTAGAAAATTCTGGAAAATTGAAGGTAGATAACTTCTTTAATATCCCACCATAAGTGACAGCTGGGATTTGTACCCAGGCAGTCAGGGTCCAGAGTCAGTGATAGTGACAACAATATATATCCTTGACAGCACGTTTCAGTGAAATAGTTGTTCAAGTCATGAACCTTGTTTTCAAGGCTACAGCTCATTGAAAGAAGCTAACATAAAGTATGTGTTATGATGAGACAGCGTGGCCTAACCAGAAAAATTTAAGGATATGAATAAACATGTATTTATAATGCATGGGTCCAGAAACCTGGCCATTATTCCTTCCCCAGCCCCATTCTTACACTATATTTAGATTCCAGTGACTACCATTGACTGACTTCTAATTTTCCCAAATCCCTATTCCCTCTGAAAAGAAATATTGCCCAATTTTGCTTTTGTTTAATCAGGGCATAAATCTTAGGTATCTAATCAGTTATAGATTTTCTTAGATCAGAGTCAATCAACTCTGATCAGTAATGAAGGTGAAAGGAAGGGGTCATTACATGTCAATGATTTGACACAAGCAAATAGGAGAGATGAAGATTAGGCAGGAATTATGAATAATACATTCAGTACCATGATCACCAATATTTTTCTAATATCCGCATTCATATTATCACTCTATGTGTGATTTAAAACACTCACTCTCTCCTCAAAGAGATATTTGGCCAATGCACTGTGTGCTAACAGTTCAGTTCCACAGAATAAGCTGTTCCCAGTGTGAAAATTCAGTTCTGGTGTTGATGCCCTTCTGTATCCTTTGAAATTTTTAGACACTATCAATCTATCCTATATAGAATAATAGAGGAAAGCAAGCAGAATATTCAATAATCACAGCTAATCATAATTTCTGCTTAATGTTAACAAAACAAGAAATTACTGTAAACTCATTATTGAGTCCTAATCATTGCAGCTAGTCAGAAGCCATTCCTTTACTCACTTTCACATTCTTCAGGCATTAAGCCAGTATATCTATCAATATTTTTTTCAGATATAATGAGATCTTTATTACAGATGAATCAAAGTCCATTTTGATCTTGTCCTATAAGCTTCAGTTAATCTTTACAAATGGAAAAGCAGTATAACACCTAAGGGCTCCTCTGGATTCTACTCTTAACTATATGGTTCCTATTACATACTAGAAATATTATTTACTATATTGAAAATTAGTCATGTATTCATCCAAAATGTAACACGCCTACCTTTTAAGAAAACAAAATTTTGTTCTCATGTATAATAAGGAGCCAAGATTTCTAAGATTTTCTAATTTACTGAAACCATTATAAGCTTTCCTGGTAGAAATATCATTCTAGTCAGTGGTGAACCTCTAGATCACAGAAACCAGTATAGCGTTAAAGAAAGATTTGAGATAGTTTAGTATGAGCAATGTTTTGGAAAATTCTTAGCCACTTTCTTCCTTAAATATCACTTCTCCCCCATCTTTTCTGTCTCCTTTATGGAAACTGATTGTATGAATATTAGATGTACTCTATCTTCTGTGCATTTTGTTTTCTGTGTTTTTCAGCCATTTGTCTCTTGGTACTACATCCTGAATAATTTCTGCTCATCTGTTTTGAAGTTCACTTATTATCTCTTCTGGTATGTCTACCCCACTTAATTTCCATTCTTTATTATTTTGATTTTAGTTATGGTGTTTTTTAGTTGTACATTCACATTTGTTTTTTGGGGTTTTTTTGGTTGTCTTTTGTTTTTGAGATGGAGTCTTGCTCTGTCACCCAGGCTGGAGTGCAGTGACATGATCTTGGCTCACTGCAACCTCTGCCTCTCAGGTTCAAGAAATTCTCCTGCCTCAGCCTCCCGAGTAGCTGGGACTACAGGTGCATTTCACCACACCAGGCTAATTTTCGTATTTTTATTAGAGACGGAGTTTCACCATATTGGCCAGGCTGGTCTTGAACTCCTGACCTCATGATCCATCCACCTTGGCTTCCCAAAGTGCTGGGATTATAGACATGAGCCACCAAGCCCGGTCCACATTTGGTTATTTTTATACTTCCAAGTTTCTGCCAAATTTTTCATGATTACTTAATTCTGCAGATTAAGAAAATAATAGCTTTTGGTTGGTGGCAAATCTTATAGATGAGGTCATCAGTGAGCAACTGTTTATTTATTATTGTAAAGTTAATTATCTGAATTAGAGCTCCTATAGGTTTAGTTCAATTTTAGGTTGTTTATCTTGGCTTTTGTTTAGATTAACATGTATGAAGGACTGTCTCTTGATCAGAGGTACAACTTTCCTTTCACAATAAAAGTCTTTGGGGTTTATCACTGCTTAGAAAATTTTGATTTAGACAGGACCCATCAGGATATTGGGTAAAATATTACTCTTGAAAGTCTTAACTTTCTGTCAGAGAAATTGTTTATCTCTACTAGGTCCTAATAACAGATTCACACTTACTGCAGATCAGTGGAAGAAAGATCAGTACTCCAAAACTTAAAGTACATTTATTATTGCCCAAGATTCCAATTAGTTGTGAAATTTTTGTGTACAAACACCAAAAATTTGTGGTCACAAACATCTGTAATTTTATAGATTCTGAGGAAAATATGTGGTTCAGGAAAAGACTGTTTCATTGCCCTCAAGATTGATTCTAAAATTTCTTGTCATAAGGCCCTCACTCAAATTTGTTTAGTGAATTGCCATAGGTGATCTAGTAAAATGTCCAGCTCTGGAGTGTACTGTTTTCAAAATGTAGAAGCCCAATCAAGGATCAGGCTTCTTTCTTTGTAGTTAGTGGCTACAGAGATAGCATTCTTGTTTGCTTGTTTGTTTGTTTATTATGAGACTATGAAATGTACCTCTGGGCTCAAGGCCAGATAAGTCAAAGGCAATCACTGGAATGCAGAGCCTTAGATACTAACCCCAGGTTAGATAAGACTCAGGTTCTGAGTCTTACCAGCTCAAGAAAAAAGGAAGAAACTGGCACCTGAAATGCTCAACATATTTATAAGGATTAGGTACAGGAATGTGTCTATGTAACAGTAGAAGGCCCCTGGTGGACACAGTGGTCTCAATAGCTACTAATCCTCTTTTCTTCTAATGGGTTAACTCTGTTAAATTGCCAGGGATGGGCAAAAATGAGCCATATTTGTGTCTTCGCCTAAAGCTATCGGTCTGGATTTTGAAATGGAATTCTCTTAATTGAAGTTTCAGCTATGTCACTGAGACCATTGAGACTATAGTTCAAAGTAAAGTTTGACACCAACATGCAGAAGTTGCAAAAAGAGCTGTGAGAGAAAATTAGTCATGTATCTCAGTTAACTGTGGTTAAATTCTGTTCTGTAAAAGTGGTTATCAATTTAGGTAGAAATGCAAAGCAAATTTATTTGAAGAGAGTTTCTTCTTGGTGACTCTCACCATTCCCAAAGAAAAATCCGTTTTCCTACCTCCTAAACTTAGGCCTTGTGAAAGGGCTTCAAAGAGATTCAGTAGAATGCTTGGCATATATGCCCCCTGCTGTTTGTGAGATGATCACTAAACTAGTGTGTAAGTCATTCTTTAGAAATCTAAATGGCTAGATGGGTTGGCTGAGGACCTGTGTCAGAGAAGAATGTGAGCCACGGTTTTGGGAAAATTTCATATCCACAATTTGTCACAAGAGAGAATGAATGTTTCCTTGAACCAGATATGGGTCCTAACTGGAAGAAAGAGTGGCGTAGGCTTATGTTGGATGCTGCCGAGGTGACCACCTGGAGTAAAGAAAAAACTCAACAAAAACAAGCTGAAGTTGACACCATATGCACAGGCGTTGAGGAAGAAAGAACCAGGAGAAAGAAAGAAATGCATTTGCCTTTTCTATAAAACAATAGTTGACCAGTCTACTGAGATTGGGGAGTTGGGGAAGGAAACATTTTCAAAAGAAAAATGAGAGCACCTGATGAGAAAGCCTATCAGGTTTAGAAAAGAGTTATGCCAGAACAGTGCCAGATAGGTGCTCCTGTCCCTGCCCTTTCTTCTACTCCTTTCTTCAACCTCAAGGATCAGAAGACATGACTAAATGAATAGAGAGGTCAGGACTGGCAAAGCAAAGTGAGAAAAGCCTGACTTTGCTGCTCCATCTCGCTGCAGCTTGACTTATCTCAAAGAGTGGAGACCCAAATGGAATTTAAATTTGTATTACTATTGCACTGAACCGGGCTTATAAAGTCACCAAAAAATCTGTGTTCTATGAGTCTTAGTGACCATAGAACTTTTAGCACCTAATATTCACAAGAAAAGACAATGTACACTGTACTTTTTTTTTATCCAGTTAGGGGAAGAACTGGCACTGCAACATTTAAAGTGATAATGGAAAAATAATAATAAAGTGCTTTATAGTCACATCTCATGAATCATGTTTATTCAATTCACTGATTGTACTAGCAAAACTTTTTAAAAAGAAGTTTAGTTAGGACAAAAAAGTTAGGACAAAAAGCTAAACTTTTTAAAGAGTTTTGCTAGTACAATCAGTGAATTGAATAAACATGATTCATGAGATGTGAATATAAAGCACTTTATTATTATTTTTCCATTATCACTTTAAATGTTGCAATGCCAGTTCTTCCCCTAACTGGATTAAAAAAACCACCGCACGTTCTCACTCATAGGTGGGAACTGAACAATGAGAACACATGGACACAGGAAGGGGAACATCACACACCGGGGATTGTTGTGGGGTGGGGGGAGGGGGGAGGGATAGCATTAGGTGATATACCTAATGCTAAATGATGAGTTAATGGGTGCAGCACACCAACATGGCACATGGATACATATGTAACAAACCTGCACGTTGTGCACATGTACCCTAAAACTTAAAGTATAATAATAATAAAAAAGAAGTTTAGGAAATAACTTTTAAAAATTACATCATGTTTAGATTTTAATTATTGCTAATGTTAAAGTCAGCACTTTTTTTTTAACATTTGCCGTGTCACCTTTTGCAAAGCAATTGGGTGACTAACACTTAAGATTCCACTTATTTGTAGAAACTCTTGCAGATCTCCCCTTTAACCTTTCATTTCATTCTATTTTTAATCCTAGATGAGAGAAATGTGGATCTGAAGGGAGAGATTGAATTTCTAAAAAAAATTTACATTTCTGAAAAAAGTTGCTGTGTAACTGTCAAGATTTAAATCATCCACATGAAACTGACTGTATTCAGATTCCAGAAATGTTTCAATTGATAAATACAGAAAATGAAAGAGGAAAAAAGAAAAGTAATAATCCATGGTTACACAAGACAGCTGTACTCTTTTCTCTGGGCTTTTCTATTGTCAGTTTGATTAATGGGATGTCTTTAAATGTATCTCCTTTTGGATATCTTATATCTCAACAAGTCTATTTCATGTTTTTGCCACCAACATTTCCAGTAGATTTCTTCTAACATGTCAGAATGACAGATAAGTTTCCATAGTCAGCCTTATAGACAGCTCATTATTGTTTCAAACCAGTGCAATTGCCCTTAAGGTTCCCTAACCAAAGGGCCTTTGGAGGGCCATGTCATTTCCAAACTCACGATGACTAAAGGTGGCATTTCTGGGCTTAAAATAAGGGTATAAGTCACCAGTTAAAGTCAAGTACTAATTTTTGCAAGATAATCTCCTGAGTTGGTAGAAAATAAAAATATTAAATATTTTAAATGCATTGTATGGGCTGCCAATTTTTTTAATGTAAGCTATCTATAATTTCTTTTTGTATTACTTAGCTAGTAATAGTAGAATAATCGAACTTTTAAAATTTATTTAGTTCACTTTCTTAGGGGGAAACTTTGAATAAAGCAGCATTTCTACAATATATAATGGCAATAAATGAGCATCAGTCTTTATTCTAGAAAATATTTATAAACTATATACACACCTATGTCACTCACTCCCTAAAACACATGTCTAGATCACAGGGCTTAACTATCTTCCCTAAAACTATTTCTTTCTGTCAAATATTTGTTTAAAAAAATTGAATGTGGGCCGAGTGTGGTGGCCCATGCCTATAATCCCAGCACTTTGGGAGGCCAGGCAGGCAGGTCACCTGAGGTGGGAGTTCGAGACCAGCCTGGCCAACATGGTGAAATCCTGTCTCTACTAAAAATATAAAAATTAGCCAGGCGTGGTGGTGCACACCTGTAATCCCAGCTACTTGGGAAGCTGAGACAGGAGAATTGCTTGAACCTAGGAGGCAGAGGTTGCAGTGAGCCGAGATCATGCCACTGCACTCTAGCCTGGGCAACATAGTGAGACTCTGTCTCAAAAAAAAAAAAAAAAAAAAGAATCTTGGTGTTTATAAAGCACAGTTCAATCTGTCAGTAGAAGGACAAAACAAATTGTAACGTCAGGCAAAACCATGTACAATTGCAAAATCTTTTAAATGTCCTGAGAAGTTAAATGATCCTAAAAATGTGGAAGAGCTTAAGATTATATTTAGTGTTAGACTTTTTAGACTCAGAGAAGATATTTACATCTTTTAAGAAGAGACACAATGTGTAATTCAACAAAGTGAGTAACATGGGTGAGAACTGCAGACTAAAGACAAAGAGAATTAGGTAATGTGAGCAATTTAAGATTTTGGACTGCTTTGTGTCCATTTTAATGTGTAGGCACCTTTCAACTCTGGAAAGAAAACTAACTACAGCAAGGTTTAAAAGAGTCAAAGCACTATTATTAATACTTTTGTGTTAAGAAGGAACCACTTTTCTTTTTTTGATGGTTTATATAGTTGAATATATTTGAGATAACTTAGCCTAATGGAATCTTAAAGCGTAATTTTCAAAACAGTAAAATCATGAATTTCATAAAAATAGAAAATGAACACTACCAAAGATTTTGTTTATTTACTGATTGTTGAAGAAACAAGTAAAATTTTAAAACTGGTTCAAATGAGAATATGGCTTTCAGAGACTTATATTCTCTTTCAGACCAAATTTATTTGTGTTGTCATCTTTAGGGATCATTTTTAAGATTAGTCATTTTATGATAAATCATTTTTATAATTAGCCATTTTTATTTTTATGATCAGCAAACCTGCATCATTTTCAATTTTTACACTTTAACTTCTATATCTACAAAATTGTAAACTGGTCAATTAACAGTGCACCTTGACTACAGAATCAGAAAATGTCCAAAAAACTAGTAGACATTACCTAGAACCCCACCATACCCAATAATTTCTTACATCCCTTCCAAAAATTTGACATTTTTTTTCCTGAGAAGAGTTAGAGTTCTGTAATTTTAAATTACAATGTGTAATACAGTAATTAATTTCGATTTGTGATTATAAACAAAAATATTTATAATGTTGAAACATTAAAGACTTTCACTTACTTCTATTTAATTTTAGTATGTTAGATTTCTTATTTAATTAAGTATGCAGAAAGATGTTATTAATTTAAAAAACATGTTTAAAACGAATACTAAATTTATAAATGCAGTTAAAAATATTGGAAAATGTTTAAATAAAGTTTTTAAAGAGACCAGACACATTCGATGTCCAAAAATAATTATTAAAATCTGTCAGAGTTATAAGGTAGAATAATATTGCCATGCTGAACTCAAAATTATAATAATAACTAAGTTTTGAACTGCAGCTTTAATATAATATCTGTATAAAGAAGATAAAGCTGTACGAGGTCTTTTCTGCATATAAACTCAACCAAAAATTTAACACATATGTAAAACTAGTATATTATGCTTCCCTTTAGCACATTTTTTGCTATTGCTTCTTTTTCGTGTCAATGTATAACTAAATGCCATACATCAAATAAGTCAAATTTCAACAATATATCAAAATTTTAACATCTACTACAAAATTATTCTCCTGATCATTATATGGCAAAATCTTTCCTCTAAGTAACTAATTTTTCACATCTATCATATTTCCCTTTGTCTATAGATCTCAATTCAGTATACAGATATTTAAATTTTCCTGCTGGATTTTTAACTTCTTAACATTCCAAATGGCTTAATAAATACAGTACTGAAAACAAATATGTTATAAACAAATGCCCTCTGGTTGTATCCACTTGGTAAGTTCATGAGAAATTTCTGCCTCAACTACTGAGCCAATGCATGCGATCTGTTTCTGCATTAGCAAGGGGCATTCAACATAAAGATCTCAACAGTAATTTATGATTAACTTTAAATTCTGTGTTACTAGAATAATAGATCTTTCTCTCATCAACTTGGGCCTTTTGGGTTTTCTGTAGTATCAAAACATCACTAACAGATTTATTTTTGGTAATAGTATTTTATAAGATAAGAAAAGTTTTCAATTACCAATCTTCACTTAGATATAAAAGAAATTACTGTAATTTAAAAGATATTTGGTCTGTCTCATAGTCAACTGAGAATCAAGAGTAGGTGGATGAGTAGTCTCCTAAACAAGTTTTATTTCCATTACAATTTATCGTATACTTAAATATTCTATCAGAAAAGTTAATTTCTTCTCAGAAGAAAATTGTGAACCACATTGTACAAAAGGTTCTATCCCAAAGTTTAAAAATTGTCTTTATTGATGAGACCTAACATTTATAGAACGTTTCACCTAACAGCTGCAGAATATTCTTTTCATCAGCATATGAAACATTCTCCAGGATTGACCATATGTTAGGGAACAAAACAAGTCTCAAACAACTTTTAAAAATCAAAATTACATCAAGTGTCTTTTTGGACCACAATGGACTAAAACAAGACATCAGTAACAGGAGCAACATTTGAAGCTGTACAAATACATGGAAATTAAACAACATGCTCCTGAATGACCAATGAGTGAAGTAAAAAAATAAGAATGAAATTTAACAATTTCTTAAAACAAATGAAGATAGAAACACAACATACAGAAACCTAGGGGAGACAGCAAAAGCAGTATTACAAGACATATTTGTAGCAATAAATGCCTACATCAAAAAATTAGAAAGATTTCAAATAAAGAACCTAACATTGCACCTCAAGGAACTAGAAAAGCAAGAGAAAAAAAACCCGAAATTAGTAAAAGGAAAGAAACAATAAAAATCAGTGTAGAATTAAATAAAACTGAGGCTGAAAAATGCAAAAGATCAACAAAACAAAAATTCCTTAGACCCAAATAAATAAAATCAGAACTGAAAAAGGAAATGTCACAATGAATCCCACAGACATAAAAAGGATCTTACGAGACTACTATGAACAACTGCACACCAATAGATTCAAAAACCTAGAGGAAATGGATGAATTCCTGGACAATCTATCAAGATTGAACTAAGAAAAAAATAGAAAACCTTAACAGACTAATAACAAGTAATGAGACTGAACCACTATTTACTATTAAGACTTTTTATTTAAGCAATAAAATACTTAAATTAAAAGTCTTCCAAAAAATAAAATTCAACACTGGATGGCTTCACTACCAAATTTTTCAAACCTTTAAAAAAGAATTAATACCAATTCTCCTCCAACTATTCCAAAAACTTGAAGCAGAGGAAATTATTTCTAATTCATTCTACAAGACCAGCATAACCCTGATACCAAAACCAGACAAGGACACAATTTTTTTTAAAAAAGAAAGCTAAAGGCCAATATCCTTAATGAACCTAGATACAAAAATTCTCCAAAAAAAGCAAAACAAAACAAAACAAAAACTAGCAAACTGAATCCAACAACACATCAAAAAGATAATATAATATGATCAAGTGGGATTTATCCCAGGATTGCAAGGATGTTTAAACATACACAAATCAGTACATGGCATACATCACATCAACAGAATGAAGAACAAAAACCGTACAATCATCTCACTAAGTGCAGCAAAAGCATTTCATAAAATTCAACATCCCTTCATGACAAAAACTCTCAATGAATTAGGTATAGGGAGAAAATACTTCAACATAATAAAGGCCATATATTACAAACTCACTACTAATATTTTACTGAATGGGGAAAAAGCTGAAAGATTTTCCTTTACGAAGTAGAACAAGACAAGAATGCTTACTCTCACCACTCTTATACAATATAGTACTGGAGGTCCTAGGCAGAGCAATTAGACAAGAGAAAGAAATAAAGGGCATCCAAATTGGAAAGGAGAAAGTCAAATTCTCCCTGTTTGCAGACAACATGATCAATATATAGAAAAACCTTGACAGCCGGGCGCGGTGGCTCACACCTGTAATCCCAGCACTTTGGGAGGCCAAGGTGGGCAGATCACGAGGTCGGGAGATCAAGACCATCCTGGCTAACACAGTGAAACCCCGTCTCTACTAAAAATACCAAAAAAATTAGCCAGGAGTGGTGGTGGGCGCCTGTAGTCCCAGCTACTCTGGAGGCTGAGGCAGGAGAATGGCATGAACCTGGGAGGCGGAGCTTGCAGTGAGCCAAGATCTTGCCACTGCACTCCAGCCTGGGCGACAGAGTGAGACTCTGTCTCAAAAAAAAAAGAAAAAAGAAAAGAAAAACCTAAACACTCTGCCAGAACAAATCTGAGAGCTGATAAATGAATTCAGTAAAGTTTCAGGATACAAAATTAATATACAAAAATAAGTAGCATTTCTATACATGAACAGTGATCTAGCTCCAGAAAAAGACCTGAACTAGACCTGAAAAAGAAATCAGGAAAGCAATTTGACTTACAATAGCTACCAAAAACAGAATAAATAAATAAATAAAATACCTAGGAATAAATTAACCAAGGAGGTGAAAGACCTCTACAAAGAAAACCACAAAATACATATAAAAGAAATGGAAGAGGACACAAACAAATGGAAAGGCATCCCATCCTCATGCACATACACACACGCGTGCGCGCACACACACACACACGCACAGAGAGAGAGAGAGAGACAGAGATCAATGAAACAGAATTGAGAACTAAGAAATTAATGCACATATTTATGGCCAAATGATTTTTGACAAAGGTGCTGAGAACACTCACTGGAGAAAAGATGGTCTGTTTGATAAATGGTCTTAGGAAAACTGAATATCCATATGCAGAAGAATGAAACTAGACTCCCACCTCTCACTAATGTAAAAATCAACTCAAAATACATCAAAGGCCTAAATGTAAGGTGTGAAATGATAAAAGTACCAGAAGAAAACATAAGGGAAATGCTCAAGACATTGGTCTGGAAAAGATTTTATGAAGAAGACCTCAAAAGCACAGGCAACCAAAGGGATTATATCAAATAAACAAATGGAACTTCATCAAACTAAAAAGCATATGCACAGCAAAAGAAACAACAAAGTAAAAAGACAACTACAGAATGGGAGAAAATATTTGCAAAGTACTAATTTGACAAGAAATTTATATCCAGAATGTACAAATAATGACAACATCTCAACAGCAAAAAAAAACACCTAGTGATCGGATTAAAAAATAGGCAAATGATCTAAACAGACACTCAAATATATGAAAAAAAAGCTCAACATCACTAATCATCAGGGAAATGCAAATCAAAACCACAGTGAGGTATCATCTTACTGCAATTAGGATGACTATAATAAAAAAAAAGACAAAAAAAAGCAAATGCCGGTAAGGATGCAGAGACATGGGAATGCTTATATACTGTTGGTGGGGGTGTGAGTATGTACAGCCACTATGGAGAACAGTATGGAAGGTCCTCAAAAAATTACATATAAAACTACCATAGGACCCAGCAAATCCACTACTTGAAACTTACCCAAAGGAAAAGAAATCATTATATCACAGAGACGTAGGCACACCTTCATGTTTATTACAGCATCATTCACAATAGCCAAGATATGGAAGCAACTGAAGAGTACGACAGATGAATGGATTTTTTAAAAGGTGATATATATATACACAATAAAATACTATTTAGCTATAAAAAAAGAATGAAATCTCATCATTCACAGCAACATGGAGACATTATGTTAACACTGGTGGACATTATGTTAAGCAAAACAAGCTAGAAACGGAAAGTTAAATACTTTATTTTCTCACTCATACATAGAAGGCAAAAAAAGTTGATCTCATCAAAGTAAAAAGTAAAACAGAGGATACTGAAGGCTAGGAAGAGTGGGGATAGTAAGAGATTTGGTAAATAATATCTAGATAGGAGAAATAAGTTCTAGTGTTCTATACCACTGTAGGAAGACTATTGATAACAGTAATAGTTTCCAATAGCTAGAAAAGGGAAATAGAATGATCTCAAAACAAAGAAATGATGAATGTTTGAAATGATGGATATGCTAATTATGTGTATTGAAATATCACTCTGTAACCCATGAATATGTGCAATTATTATTTGTCAATTAAAAAATAAAATTTTTAAAACAACTTTATTTTCCACTGGGTTATTGTGAAAAGACATGTCTTATCATAAATGACATAGATGTGTGTTACTTGAACTCAAGTCTCCAATATGTCTTTATTGTCTACTACAGCATATGAAATTTATCAGAAAAATTATTTTGAAGAATCATTTTTAGAAAGTTTTATTGCTACTACTACAAAAAACAAAGATTATTAATTAATTCCTTTTTTTTTTGGAGAGGAGTCTCACTCTGTCACCCAGGCTGGAGTGCAGTGCCGCAATCTTGACTCACTGCAACCCCTGCCTCCTGGGTTCAAGCGATTCTCCTGTCTCAGCCTCCTGAGTAGCTGGGATTACAGGCGCACACCACCATTCTCAGCTAGTTTTTGTATTTTTAGCAGAGACGAGGTTTCACCATATTTGTCAGACTGGTCTCAAACTCCTGACCTCAGGTAATCCACCCGCCTCGGCCTCCCAAATTGCTGGGATTACAGGCGTGAGCCACCGTGCCCAGCCTATTATTTAATTCTCAAACAAAATATTGCTTTCTGTGAAAAATAACCAAAAGGACATATTGTCTCATTCTAATAATTAAGAATTTATTAAATATCAGTTTTGCTGCTTGATTAAATATTTAAACTAATTGGTATTATGCATTTTTGTGATTCTTTTATTACTAAATTGTAAGTATGTGTGCTAGAAACAGCAACAAGAAGAGATATTTAGTAGATATATTCAAATATGAAAATTCAGTCTCAGAATTTTAGGACACCTTGCTATTCTTTTCTATGGATAAACAGATACTTCATTATTGATAGCATTTTCCATTATAATATCTCATCCAGATTTCACAATGAAAAGTGGTCACTTTTATGAAATAAGAAGAATGGACTAAAATATATTTTGGTTTTAAACTTAAGCATATTACTCCAGTAAAAATATACACGAAAGTGATGTGATTACAACCACGTGTGTGTTTCTTACCACTACACAAAGAGGCATAATGTGTTGAAAGCAGTGTCTGTGTTTAACATTGTATTAGTCTGAAAATGTAGTAGGCTAGTTTACAATAAAAAATAAATCCTGTAGATAATATATTTGAAGGCGAGCAATCATTTTATATTTGCAAGATTTTCATATAAGAGCATTTATGTAGAATATTTTAAGTATAGGACACATACATATATCCGCTTTAGATGGTGCTTACTAAATGTTTATTTAATTCATGATAATTTGATCTCACATTCGTTGAACTTTTGAGCCATACTGACTGGTTTCCCAAAATATACTGTAGGGTAGGCGAAATGTTCAGTGTAATTCAAGATACACAGTGTAACAAATCAGAAGCCACTGTTGTATCAGTTTGGTGAAATAATAAATTAATCATTATATAATCAATAATGAACTGTAGTGACTGTTTTGCTCCCAGAGGAATATCTGTCACCATATTTTGATAATCTTACATAACTAAATAACAATGCTTATAATTAAAATATTATAATTTGATAGCTTAGGCATGGCACAATGGCTCATGCCTGTAATCCCAGCACTTTGGGAGGCCGAAGCAGGCAGATTGCTTGGGCCCAGGAGTTGAAGACCAGCCTGGGCAACGTGGAGAAACTCTACCTCTACTAAAAATAAAAAAACAAATAAATAAAGTTAGCCAAGCATGATGATGTGCACCTATAGTCCCAGCTACTTGAGAAGCTGAGACAAGAAAACCCCTTAAACCCAGGAGGCAGAGGTTGCAGTGAACCAAGATCACGCCATTGCACTCCAGCCTGAGCAACTGTAGTGAAACCCTGTCTCAAAAAAAAAAAAAAATTGACAGTTTAAATGTGTCAAAGTACAGAGAGACATTATGTTTATTGATCTGTAGTAGAACAAAATGTCATCAGATCAATTTCTTTATCTCCACTCAAATAGTAAGCCTGATATTAAGAGATCTCCAAATTGTATTATAAACAATTTTATATCATGGACAATATAACAAAAATAGATAATTTTAATACTTCATTCCTAATCTATAGAAAGTGCTTCGGGTACTTCTAATATGTCAGACAATGATGTGAAATTTAGAAATAGATACAAATGCAAAAACAATCACCTCCTCAAGGCTGACTTTGTTCAGGGTCAGGGCATATGTCTGGGCAGGCAGGACTGACAGTTGGCAAATCCTTGTTTAGTTATTTCTTTCTCTGAAAAATCTATGACAATTATTGTTGGATGAAGGAACTATCTTGTTGTACATAAGGCAAACATATAACCTTGTCTTTCTCCACTATGAAATTATAGGATTTCCGGTATCAGCGATTACAAAGATTAGAAACTGTTAAATGATAAATGTTCTGTCGTTTTCTACTGTGCATCCTTTTTAAAACTTAAGAAATAATTGCTTTTATTTGTAGCACTTCACAGTTCACCTAGGATTTTATATTCATTATTATAAGTAATCCTGCAAGGATTCTATGACATAAATACATTAGATGTGATTATTGTACTTTTAAAAGGTCACACAACTGGTAAACACAAGAACCAGTGATATATGCCAAGAGTTTTTGAGTGTTAGACTACTGTAATTCCCTTTATAGCAACTTGCCATAAAAGAGCTGCTACCACTAAAACAATGTGATATATTAAAGGATATTATTAAATAGTGGTTTTGCATAGACAACATATTGAATGTGAGTTCAGAGGCAGTTCTGCATTCAAGAGACAAAGTATTCTTTTTTTAATATTTAAATTCCCACTTCCTAAAGAAAACAATTGTAAAAGATGTCTAATGACTCCAATAAAAAGTAATTTACCTCCTAATTTTAAATGGAGGAATACTAATCTCTAAGAGGTATTTTCTTGAGGCAGCATTTTCATAGTTACATATGCTTGAGAACTGCCTATAATTAAACAGTGAAAAAAATATTGACCTCAAATACAGCAGGCAAGTTCCAATTTGTATTCCTATATGAAGCCTACTCTCTCTCCTAGAATGGAATGTTAAAATGTCCTTTTCGCTCAGATGCAGGCATCTAAAACCAGGGTCCTCTTCCTATTTATCATTGATCTATCACTAAAGCAGTAACTAGAATATTTTTAAAAACTAAATAAAAATTTGGTTAATCTAACTGAATTTTTAAACAGAACTATTTGTTTATTTTAATCCAGTTTCAACCACACTTTAACCTTTAATTCTTATTCATAGACTAAAATGGCTTCATTGACATTTATTTTTATTTTTATGCTGAGTTTTTTAATAAAATTGAGAAGTATATGTAGAATAATCAACTAAATAACTAGGAGAAAGAAAAGATAAAAACACCTTTTTATTAATACATATAAAGGTGGCAATTGAAACCTTAATTTCTGTAACTTGTTCCAACCAAATATACTTAAATTTACACTCTATTTAACCTTCATAAACACTACCTCAATTCACTAATGAAATACATTCTTGATCTAGCCATCTGCGAGGGTTTCAAGAGCTGATTGACTCAAAATATTTCTTAAGTACCAATGTAACCTGCCTTCTCCCATGGTCACTGTGGAGGCTAAAGGAACTCTATCTTTTATGCTAATCTGCCATGTTGACTACTGATTGACCCCAGTGCCAGAAATATCTCTAAGATTTCTACTTTATCTACTAATAACAGCACCTACTTACTGGTAAATTCTACCCTTAGGTCAAAACCACCTTAATCTTGTGATAAACACATACTTTCCATAAATCCTGCTCTTGAGCAAATTGTAGTCTATGACACACATAGTCTGTGACACATATCCCTGAAGGGGATAAAATGACTTTAATTGTCTTATATATCTCTTCTGAAGCATGCATACCCTTTGCCTGTTGTATATAAGCCCTTGGTCTGGCATAACCATGCAGGAAGTACCATCTTGTGGCTGCCCCAGGCATGGCTTCATTCCATAACTCTCTATTAAATGTTTCTTTCTGAGAAACTGGATTTGTCAGCCTCTTTCTTCAGCCTCTCAGCTCCTTTGGCCTTTGGGGTTATGTTGGCATAGACCTGCTCACCATGGAATAGCCATCAATCATGGCAACAACACCAGGCAGCAACTGAAGACCTATTAAAAGAAAGGACCCAAAAAATAGGGTACAAAAAATTCAATAAGACAGTGTTAATATATGAACATGTGTGTATGTATCATTCATATGCATATTTATTCAGGAATCTGTTGACATTTGATTGTGTAAACATTTATAAACCACAAACATTATTTATCACCAGCCTTTGGCAATGAATACTATTTGGGGATGTTAGATAAATTAACAAGAGTAATATATGTAAGGAAACTATAGTGAGATTCAAAAGAAATACTGAAAATTAATTCTCCAAAAATGGGCATTTCCCCTTTATAATGCATTCCTGATTCCATGACATTGGCAATGTTGCTTATGTGACCTGGAATTTCCACCCTTCTCACCCCTGCCTTTTTAAGTTTTACTCATCCATCAAGTTTCAACACATGTATTTCTCTTCCATGGATCTTCTAGGAAAACAAAAGCCCACAGTCACCCTTTATTTTGCTTATAGATATTGCTATATTACTATCATTTAACTTCCTAAATTTTGGGGTACATTTTGGTTTTTACCTATACATCAGTTACAGTTTCTGACTTTAGGTATAATTGCCTGATCGATTCTTCTTTCCCACTGCACAGACAAAATCAATTCACAGAGACCATGACACTGGAGTAAAGAAAGAGTTTAACTTTATGAGAGGCCAGTAACACAGGAGATGGAGTTATCACTCAAATCAGTCTCCCCAAAGGCTTGGAGGTTAGGGTTTTTAAAGAACAGTTTGTTGGGCAGGGGATTAGGAAATGGGTGCTGCTGATTGGTTGGGGAAGCAATTATACAGGTGTGGAAAACGGTCCTCATCCACTGAGTCCACTTCTGGGTGGGGGCCACAGTACCAGGTGAGTCATGAGTCACAAATCCAGGTGGGGTCAGTCTAAAAACTATCTCAAAAGACAAATTTTAGGTTTTACAACAGTGATGTTATCTATAACAGCAATTGGAGAAGTGATAAATCTTGTGACCTCTGGCCACATGACTCCTGAGCAGTAAGGGATTATAGAAACTATGCCTACATTTTAGCAGAATTGGGGTCTTTCTCATAAGCCTAATCCCGTGGCCTTTCATTAGTCTTACAAAGATGGAGAGGGAATCAGTTTTAGGGAGGGGTTATTATCATCCTTACTTCAAAGTTAAACTACAAATCAAATTCTACCTGTGGTAGATTTTGATCTACCATAGTAGATCAGCCTGGCTGATGCCCAGAAATGAGCAAAGACAGCCAGCCTGTGAGGTTAGTTGCAAGATGGAGTCAGCCATGTTAGATTTCTCTCCCTCACAATCTTTGCAAAGGCAATTTCATTAGCAACTGTACCAAGACTAGATAACTTCAGCTGAAAAGAATTCAGAGAATCAATGAAGCTTAAAAAAGCATGTGGTATGAACAGAATCTAAGGGAGACTAGCAAAGTAGACCAGGCTGGTTCTAGAACAGTCTGACTAGGATGCTCTGTCTCCACTGCCACAGTGCCTCAAGTTCTCAATGCCATAAATAATGTTTTAACCTCCCTATGTATTTGCTTTCAGTCCTCAAGATGTAAGTCTCAGCAAGTTGTGTCCCATCTCCCCAGCAAATGGAAAAAGGAAAAACTATCTAACTTTCACAGCTTCAATTTGGTGGGCAGTGAAGCCTTGACTCTCAACACTCCTTAGTCCATGAGGGGTCCTCCTAACCAGTGCAAATATTTAAATTTGAGGAACCTAAAACGCCTAAAAGTGTCTACCATATTTTTCAATTTATAACATAAAATAATTTGGATCTATTTGTATATTATCTTTGCATTAAAACTGCTTAAAACAAAGTTGGCTATATAATATGCATTTCAATATTTGTTAACAGGCTGGTACTTAGAGGTAAAATAGAAAAGTTATCTTTCTTTTTTTTTTTTTTTTTTGGAGACAGAGTCTCACTCTTTCCCCCAGGCTGAAGTACAGTGGTGCAATGTTGGCTCACTGTCACCTCTGCCTCCCGGGTTCAAGCTATTCTCATGCTTCAGACTCCCAAGTAGCTGGTAGTACAGGCACACACCACCACACCCAGCTAATTTTTGTATTTTTAGTAGAGATGAGGTTTTGCCAGGTTGGCCACACTGATCTTGAACTCCTGACCTCAAGTGATCCACCCGCCTCGGCCTCCTGAAGTGCTGGGATAACAGGCGTGAGCTACCAGGCCAGGCCCTGGAAAGGTTTTTTTCAAGACTAAACCTCTATGTTTTTAAACCTTGTTTCAAATAACTATTCTTATGTTCATAGAACTTCTATAATCAGACAATTTAGCATAAGCTACACAATAGCTGTATTCATTGAACTCTATCCACAAACATTTCTAATGGGTACATAACTCTTTAATATGAACTTTAGAAACTCTTAAAGAAGCATACGGTACAGTCCATGAACCAAAAACACTCATAATCCTCATATAGAGGTGAAATTTTTCTTATAGCAATCAAAAAGTTGAAGGCAGCAATAAACAAATGTGTATGATGTATAGAGGCTCTTGCATAGGTGTTAAGAAAAAAACAAGTAACCAAAAGATTAATGTGGGCTGTGTTTACTTCAAGATCACAAGTATAATTGATTTATACAGCCCAAACTCAGAGACAGATACCATTCTCAAAATAAAAATCTGACAGATAATAATATTGTGAAGCAATTTGGTTTATACATAAATAAAAAGTCCCTACGATGCATTGTTAAAGTAGATTTTATAATATCAATCGTCAGTGTTTCAATATAATGTATTATTTTTAGGAAACAATTTTAGGCAGCAGAACTAATTTCATTTCCTTAAACTATTCAGAGTTTAGCATTTTGAAATTGAGAGATTTTTTTCCATTAATTTACATGTCTGTGAGAATTTCCCATGGAAAGATTTTACTTCATAATTCATGTTCATTGCATTCTTTCTGATAAATCCACTTGTAGAAAAGAGACAGAGAGGCAAAAACAAACCTGCAGTGAATGAGTGGTTCTTTTGTCTCTTCATCATTCCTTTGGGGAAAAAATGCTTTACAGATATTTAAACAAAAATTTAAAGGTGTTTTTATTATTTTCCTAGAGGCTTTCTAAAAATTATCTTATCAGTTTGAGTCTTTTTCAGAAAGGTGATGCTTTAGTGCTCTAGTAAAGAGCATAAAAGTAAGAAAGAGGCACTCTCTTATTTCAATTATGATCCAAATCATGTCATTGTTACTGCCAAAGAAGGCTCAGTTTGCTTAGAATAATGGAGGAAAAATCATTGGTACCTCTTTGAGCATGTTGAAAATGATATTTCATTGAAAGATATTACAATTAATAGTTTATAAAATGTCTACCTTAAATATTAAGACCAATTAAAATTTTGTCAAATATTGATTTTAGCAATTAAGTTCTTTATGTTTTCCTAGTTAGCATTTCCTAGTTATTGTCTTCATCAGTACTTAGTTTCAATTAAAGTCCGTAATTATATTTTTCTTTCTTCTATACTTTCACAAATGAAACCTAGGATAAGCAAGGGTATTCAGAGAAGATTAATCAATATTCTCTAAAAATCTGAAGTGATAATAAACATTGTCTACATTGAATAAGGCAGATTATGCATTCTTATATTTTCAAGTTTTCGTAAGTACCACTCAAAACCTTCTTCTCATGGGGGCCCAATACAAAACAGATTTAATATTCAAATCATTATTATTCTCAAAGGATTTAACAAAGTTTTTATAAACAAGTCTACAGGGTGTATTGTAGAAAAACCATTAGGGATAAGGTAGAACCCCAGGGCTGTCCCCATACATCCATGGCTAGGACAGAGGAGGGGAGGATGCTACAGTTTCAAAGAAGAGCTGCCTTGAGAGGAGTTGTAATCTTCTCTGAAAGGACACAGCATCCATCCCCCACTCCCCGCTTCTCATAGTATGCTGCTTGCATTCTCCATTGGCAAAAGCCTATTAGAAACCAGTAATGCTGTTCACCTCACTTAACCTAGGGTCAGAGAGCAGGGCAAAAAAGAGTAGAGAGCTGACATGTAAGGGCAAATGGGATTAATCTAGCATGTTGAAACTCATATTGTGTTCCCTCCTAGATTCTTAGCCTGTTACCTGGCAGCCTGTTACCTGCTTCTAGCATTTACAAAATCCCACATTACAAAAATCCCATATTACAAAGATCCATAGCAACCTCTAATAGCTTTTACTGAGTAGCATGAAAGCAGTAAGCTTAGTAGACATTAAGAGATTAGTAATGAACCAAAGATGATTTTTTAAAGCACTAGTCAATTGCCTATTTTTAAATTAATGCATAAAAGGAAGAGTTTATTTACCTGTATACATTTTTGAAGTTTCACAAAGGCTTAAAACATTTTCGAAAACCTCTTTCCTAGAAAACCTTTTAAAAGGAAGGGAAACCATGGTTCTTATTCTAAATTAACAACATTTTATATTCTCTCATTTAATCAAACTATGTATTGAGTATCACGAGCTCTTCAACATTTGGGAGTTTAGTGTAGTCGGTGGCAGGCTATAACTGAAAGCAAACTTCTAAAACAAATTAAAGTCATTTAAAATATTAATTTGATGAAACATTGTATGTATAAATTTTTTCAAGTCATTTACCACTTACAGAAAAATATGCCATTTCCTTTCTATTTTTATTGCAGCTTTCATTTTGTTGTGCTGAATAAAAAATCAGCATTACAAGGATCAGCTATGTTTATTACTTTCCTTTTTTAAAAAATATGTTGAGTTATATTGGTCTGCATAACATCAGAAGGTTGGAATATCCATCAGATTGCAAATTTCCCAAGGTCAGAAATTATGTTCTCTATACCACTGGAAATTTTATGCATCTTTATTAAGGACTTACAAACAAAGCAGTTGTTGAGCTCATGTAGTTTCAAGGTCTCAAATTCAAGTTCAGTACTTAATTTAATTTCTATGTTGGAGTAATCAAGTTGAGCTATAACTTATTTTTTCTGCACACATTAAAATATCAAGCACACGTTGCCAAATGCTTCAGTATGATTACACCTACCCACTTGAAATGGTGTTCAGTGTTCTACTAGAATACCATTGCTGTTTAATTTGTTGAGCACACATTTTTTACATATTTTGATGGCCACAAATTTTCCCAGTAGAACAGCTTTGCAACAACATGGCTAAATTGTCTGCAGACTTCAGACCTTATTTGATACTAAGTTTAGAACAGAGATCACAATGAGCATTCCACTCTCACAACTTGGATCTAAGACAAAAGGCTGCAGTAAAATTCTGGGAATGTATCTCAAAACAAGTGAGGCAAACATAGATCATAGATTTTTAAGCTTAAATGTCATCTGCTTTACCTCTTTCAGATTCCTAAAATGTTTTAAATGACATAGAAATGTGAAGCCTTAAAACCCTTAAAAACTCAGACAACTTATTACAGAATTTTGAGAGAATATTTACTTGTTACTAAAAAACTAGCACTGGTTGTAGCAAATCCCAACTTTGCTTCAGTAATATACAATCTAATGACACACAGATTCACAAATTGGCAAGTTACCTCCTGCTTTAGATCTAGAATGTATACCAACCAGAAAAACAAGGCAATTGTCTTCTTAATGAATTATTTTTGAGTCAGAGCATCTTTCTCCATCCCCTTTCTGCATTAGTTCTTAAATAGCTAGTCTTCAAAGCCAACGAACCTAGAACAAACTGGGCAGGATGAGAAAATGGGTGCTGGAGAGGATGGGTGATGGAGAAGTGCTGATAATATTACCCTGCTTTTTGGGATAAATAGTCCCAAAAAGTTAAGTGTGATAATTTTGAGAAAAGAACCCTAATGACCCAGAGTTTGGAGAACTGAAGATTTTGACTGTTTTTTGTCATAGTGTCTTTTCAGAGTGATTAAGAGGAAGGAAAAGATTTCAAAGGAGTGTATTTTCCAGAAATAATTGAGTATTATTAGAGTGACAGTTGAATATGTCAACCTAAACTCTCTAGCTATGGGTCCGGGAAAAAATGCAACCAATCATTCTCCTCACCAGTCTTGCCATCCAGACAACAGAGAACCGAGGCAAGTATATTCCAACCCCTTACCTCTTTACCAAAACTGAATCTTGTGGGAACTCATCTCATTTAGTGTAATTAAAGCAATAAAAGATTCCTCAAGGTGGATGAATAATACACAAAAGTGGGGAGGGGTGTCATATAACCATCTGAATATTTAAAAAAGGAAAAATACCTCTAAAAATATTCTACTGCTGTAACCAGAAAAGAAGTTTCAGGAAGCCATTTGCCATTCTAAAAAGAAAACGCAAGGAAATGTGGCATGTATGAAATAAGAATAAAAATCCATGAGCTGATATTACACTGAAATTAAGGTAAGTTGACATAAAATAAATCACAAATAACTTAAAAATTATAATTTTCTGTGAAGATTCTTCAAGGTAGAATTGATAACAAATACATATTTGACAGCTACAAAGGCAGAGATGATACAAACAGCCATTCAATGGAAAATTACAATTAAGGGCGATTTTAATTGTGTACCATATATTTGTATTAAATACATAAAATATTATACTCCTCACTGATTGTAATAGGAAATACGCCTTGTCCCAAATTTTCTGAGCACACAACTTTACAATGCTCCATTTTCTGTTTATCTCCTAAACATGACATTAATGTTTTTATAAGTAATTAGATCAAGTTTTAGATTAGTATAAAAATGCTAAATTCCTTTGTAGGTGGATTGTTCGATTCTAAATCCTATCGTCATTGTGTGGGAATGTCTTCTTCACATTAATCTCATTTTAATTTACATTTCATTGATGTTTAGAATTATTTCTTAAATGCGTATATATATGGGTTTTTTTCTTCTCAGTATATATCATACTCTTTCTCCATTTTCTTGCCGATTTGTAAGATTGTTTTAGGTACTGCACTCTTATCTGCCTTGTACTTTGCACACTTTTGTTTGCTTTTAATTGTATTTATGATTTAAATTCTATGAACATTAGTTTTATCAAAGAATAATGAAGGCAGGTTATAAAAACAATTGAAAAATGCTTGATTATATTACTTAGATCAAAAGAAGGGATTATAAAGTAAAATATTAGAACAAAGATCTCCCAAGGAATGGTTTTAGGAAAGTAATTATGGTACAACAACTCAGTTATATAACATATATAAACAGAAATATCGAAAACTTATTTGAAAATTATTAGAAATATCAAAATTTAAAAGACAGTTAATAATAATAATAATTTATAGAAAAAAGAAAGACAAAACACTTAATTTTAATATTGCAAATTTAATATCCCAAATTACATCACCACTGAGGAAGTTTTACATTTTTAAAAAACTGAAATCAGTTGAAGCTTTGATAAGCCATCAAATAGAATAGAGTAGTGAATTTTTTAACATCTTTGAGACTAATTGGCATATAATCAACTGCATATATTTAAAGCATACATTCTATAAGTTTTGACATATGTATACACTTAGGATCTCAGTCAAGGTAGTGAACACATCTATTACTCTCAAAAGTATCTTTCAACCGCTTGGTAATCTCCCCTTCCCTCCCCTCAACTCCTGTCCACAGGCTACATCTGCACTATGGATTTATTGTATTTACTACAATTTTATATAAACAGAATCACACAATTATGTACCTTTTCTTGTCTGGCTTTCTTCACTTCACGTACTTATGTAGATATGTATCCACGTTGTTGTATGTATTAATAGTTACTGTTTTTTAGGGTTTAATAGTATTTCATTGCCTGGATACACCGCAATTTGTTTATTCATTAATCTATTAATGGGTATTATTTACAGTTTTAGGATATTTCAAATAAAGCTTCTATAAACATTTGTGTCATAGCATTTATATGAACACATGTTTTTATTCCTCTGAGTTAGTAATCTTGAGTAAAATGACTTACCATAGGGCAAATGAACATTTAACTCTAAGAAGTAGCCAAACTTTTTCAAAGCGGTTGCACCCTTTTACCTGGCACCAGCACTATAGGCGAGTTCAAATTCCACCATATCTTTGCCAATACCTGATATAATCAATCTTTTTCATTTTAAACGTTCTAATAAGTACAAAATGATAAATCTCATTGTGGTTTGAATGTGCATTTTACTAATAACTAATATAAAGAAGCTTTTTGTATTCATTTACTATTTATATATTTTCTTTATTCAAGTGTTCATTGCTATCTTTTACCTATTTTTTAATTTGGTTGTTTTACTATTTACTTATAGGAGATTTTTATGTAATCTTTATTTTGAAATTATTTTCAAATTATATATCTGATAAGGGATATATAATTTGAAGATATTTTCTTTCAGTCTCTGTGGCTTCTTTTATTTTCATTTTCTAAACATAGTCTTTAAAATAGTAGAGTTTTTAATTTTAATGAAGACAAATTCATCAATGTTTATGTTATATTTTATATGTTATATGTTACTTTTTGTGTTATATCTAACACATTTTTGCCAAAGTAAAGGTCACAAAGATAGTCCCTTATTTCTTTTAGAAGTTTTGTACTTTTAGGACAACAGTTCATTTTGAATTAATTTTTGTGTGTGATACAATACATAGATCAAATTCACTTTTTGCATATTAATATCCAATTATTCCACTGCCATTAGTTGAAAAGCCTATTCTTTCACCAATTAACTGCTTTTAAACTTTTCAAAATCAATTGTTCATGTGTATGTTAATCTCTTTCTGGACCTTCTATTCTGGTTCATTAATCTATTTCTCTCTCTCTGTCTCTCTCTTTCTGTTTCTCTCTCTCTCTCTCTCCCTCACTGTCTTTTATAGAGACAGGGTCTTGCTCTGTCAGCTAGGCTGAAGTGCAGTGGTGCAATTATAGCTCACTGCAGCCTCGAACTCCTGGGCTCAAGTGATCATCCCACCCGGGCCTCCAAAAGCACTGGGATTACAGGTGTGAGCCACAATGCCCAGCGTCTATTTGTCTGTCTTTAAGACAATGCAAAACATTCTTAGTGACTACAGCCCTTTATAAGTCTTGCAATTAGAGAGGCTTAGTCCTCCAACAGTTTTGTGTTTGTTTATTTGTTTTTCAAATACTTTGAATATTAGACTAGGCTTTCCAATTTCTACAAAATGTCTGCTTGATTGTAATTTCGGATTGTATTGAATCTATGAATCTTTTTGTGGGAAATTAATATCTTAATCACTTTTGGGGGATATTTACAATTTGCTTATCTGTTTAGGTATGGCCCATTCACTTATTTATTCAACATTTACTTGATAAGCAGCTTTGCTTTTGTTAGGCACTGCTCCAGGAAACCAGCATGTACTCGTGAATGAAAGAGACAGAAATCCTATATTTGTGGACTTCCATTCTAGCTGGGAAAGTAGGAGTGAAGGTAGGGATAAGAACTAATGGTAAACATTATAAATAAGGAATTATATAGTATATTAGAAAAATGATAAATGCTGTGGTGAAAAGCTGAACATGTAAGGGAGACAGATGATTGAGGTCACTGGTGGGTGAAGACTGTAATGCATGGTTAGGAAGACTTCATTTTAAAAAGTGTCATTTGGGTAAAAAACTTGAAAGAGGTGACACAGTCATGGAAGTACCTGGGAAAAGAGTTTTCCAGGTAGAAAGGAAAGCCAGCACTTAGTGGGAGTGTGCAAGTGTGTTTGAGTAGAAGCAAAGCTTTTATTCAAAAAGTGTCCAATGTGGTAAGGTCAGAGAGAAGAGGGCATCTCTCCAGACCATGTGAGTCATTTAAGGACTTCAGCTTTTACTGAGTGAAACTGGGAGTTGTTGAAGGGGTGAAATGCAGTAAGCTAAAAATATAAGTAATTTGAGAAGCAAAAAAAGTAAAAACAAGACAGGGTAGGGATGTGTAGTTAAGAATAAAAAAGAGGTAAGGATGGCTCCCAAATTCACATCCACACTTGGGTGATGATCAGCAATGATTCTGACAAAACTCAGATGGAGAAAAACAAAAACGTTTTAGGTGTCATGATTATATATAGATATAAATAGATGATGTAGATACACATATGCATGTACATAGATATATCAATAAGGGATGTATCCCAGACGAAGCCAAGCTTTAAAAAACCAAGGTACAAATTCCAAAAAAGGAAAATTAATGGAAATTAATATTAATGGAAAATTAATGTGTCTGAAATTGTGTTCAGAATCTAGCTAATTTTACTAATGCCTCGTACATACTGTCACTATGATTGAATGGAAGGAATAAAAAACAGCAAAAGTGTTGCAGAGTAACAGTTCATCAGCACTGATGTTCTGCTCATTTGAATTCAGATTTGCTAGGCTGGTTGTGTGAAAAGAATCAATGAGGAACAGAGATGTGCCACCCAGTGAACTGATAGGAGGCAAGTGCCTCGAAAGATAAGTCAGTGACTTACTGGGGCATGATCTGGAACAATGCATTGTGCTTCGGAAAAACAGGAGTTGCAGTTGAGAGAATATGGAGTTGGGAGGCAATCAACCACAGAGTTAATTTATTTTAGCAAAATCTTTGTGTTTTGTGAAGAGTCCAGAAAAATGGCATTATGCTCAAAAATAGGCCATGTAACTGGAAACCCAAGACTGTAATCATAGAAAATAATCTCTCAGCATAGCATTTTGGAAGTGACTCTGGGTTAATGACAGTAGCAACACTATTAGCCCATCTGCATACAGAAGCAGAAGTGTTTCACAGAAAAAACACCTCAAATTCTGATGTTATATTCATACAGTTAGTTTTCCATACTATGAACAGATTTGCCATTCAATAAGTAAATATGTATCATTTTCAATGTGGGAAGCTTTAAGGTGAATAAAAATGGTACGGATATAGTGTTTCTTGCTGGCATAAAATGCAAAATTAAGGTGATTTTCCTTCCATGTGAAATGTAATCAGGATGATTTTAAATATTTTGGCATTTACATTGATGTTGTTCAAATTTACTACTGGTGTATCCTGATTGACACTAAGCTATCAAACTTCTTTAGTTGAATATTTTACTGCTATGTGTGAGAAGTCTCAAAATGGGTAATTTAATTCTCCAAATTTAGCCAAGGAAATTATTATTTGGATAAAATATGTATCATAAATACATTTTAAAAGATGCTTTCTAGTTATGTAGAAAGAAGGAAATTCAGAAATTAGTTATGGAGAATAGTTTATAGTTCAGTTTTTTTTTTTAGTTTGTGTACAAATGAAACTACAGGGCTCAGAAAAAACATGTAAACAATAGTCCCACATATCATTCAGTGTGGCTCTAATAATTCAAAGGCTACATAATTGCAAAACTACAACTATAAATTTGTATTATGATCCTAACTTTAAAAAAATTCCTGAAACCAAGAGCTTATATACCCAAGAATACCAGCAGAATTTATTGTACAAACAACCCATTTGTACTTGACTAACACTGAATTGAAAAGGGGTTCACTTTCCTGGACAATTTTTAAGTTGTGTCAAGTCTGAGAAACATACCAGCACATAAAAGGATCATATCTAACAGTTGATGTGTGGATCTGTTTCATTTTATACCAGTGGAAACTAATCAGAATACTTACACTAGTGAAATAGACCAAAATAAAAAGCAGAGGAAAGCTAGATGAACATATAGATACTGAAGTTTTAGGAAAATATTTCTAGTCATCTCAGACATGTTATTCTGTTTGTAAATGAAAGGAAGAGCTATTTGATAGGTGAATGGTATTTAAACTTTTCTAATAAACTTTTTATTGTGTTGAAAAGTACAAAAGTTATTTTCTATCAAATTAATAATCTTAGAGAGTTAAAAATATATATCTATGTATTTTTAAAACCTAGTATTTCTGGACTTCAGAAATGCTGATTCTTCAGGAATATAAGTGGGAAAGTTTAGTCTTAACTCTTCTGAGGGGAGTAAGTCATAATTATTAGGCTGAAAAAGGATCTAACATAGTGTTATTCCAAGTGTGTTTCACAGACCAATGGTGGTATGCACAAACACACAATTAAAACCCATCTGCAAGCTGAATTCAGAAATTAAGAGTACATACTTCACATACTTTAACAATTGGACATTGTTGTGGCATCAAGTTATGTTTTAAATTTCAGTCAACGTGGTTTGAAGTTTAAGGTTTGAATAGAAGTAACTTCTAATGACAGAAAAACATTTCAGAGTAGAAACTCAGATTAAAAAGACTCTAGCAGATGGAAATCAACCCATTACTTCTTTCATCAAGAAAGTCTGATGAATGTCAGCTCTACTAAACAGTGTGTTTCATAGCACAGTAAAACTTGGGATTTATGTAAGGGCTAATACATTAAACTAAAAATTATCCTTTTTATTATATGATAACATATAAGCTGCTTATAAATGTCATGGCATGCTCAAGAAAAAAGTTTGGTGGAAGATGTTTGAATCATGAAACAAATTTAGCATATCTATATATGAGTTTCAATTTTGTTCAAATTGTTAAATATGTGAATTGTTCTGGAACACGTTTACTTATCTGATGTCTTAGGAATTTTAAAAATTATTTTAATATACCTACACAAAGAATGAATGCATCAAAATTATTATTAATGGTAGAAAGGACTGAAGAACTAAAACCCAAGTTAGATTTTTGGATGAACAGAGATTCTGTATAATTATAAGTGAAGTAGGTGATGGATATGGAATAGATGATATTGCAGCTTATAAAAGATATCACAGACAACTCGCAAATTTAAAAATATATTATTTTATCAAAAGAAGACCCAAACATGAAATTATAGATCCAAAATTCATTTCATTCAACTAAAGGTAATTTAAATTTAAATAAGGTTTTAAAGGATAAATTGTTGGAAACAACTAGTGATAAAGGATTTAAGGTGAATTTGGAAAATACAGCATCACTTGCCTTATTGGATAAAAAACAATAAATATACTGAGATTGCTGAGATTGCCTTAAAATCTCTTTTTTCATTCCCATTGATACACCATTGCAAGATGATTGCTCTACTATGAATGCTATTAAAACAACACATAAAAAAAGTTTAGATTATGTAAGTTAACAAGTAAGAAGAGACTATTCGGTCACATTTAAAACTTTACACTTTAATATATATGATGCTCATTCCAATTATTCATACAGGAATTTAATGGGGGAATTGATATTTCCTTTATAAATTTTTCTTTAGTTACAGTTGTGGAACAACAAAGAGTTACAAGTGTGTAAAAGTGATTATGTGTGTTAATCATTTCTAAGAATACTTTCAATTAAAAATCTGTAGTTTCTATAGTCCTCTTTTTCCTATATTTTAGCTGTATTAATTATGTTTACTAAATTGTTACTGAATCTTTTTTTTTTTTTTTTTGGATAGAGTCTTTTTTTTTTTTTTTTTTGAGACGGAGTCTCGCTCTGTCACCCAGGCTGGAGTGCAGTGGCGCAGTCTCGGCTCACTGCAAGCTCCGCCTCCCGGGTTCACGCCATTCTCCTGCCTCAGCCTCTCCGAGTAGCTGGGACTACAGGCGCCCACCACTACGCCCGGCTAATTTTTTTGTATTTTTAGTAGAGACGGGGTTTCACCATGGTCTCGATCTCCTGACCTCGTGATCCGCCCGCCTCGGCCTCCCAAAGTGCTGGGATTAAAAGCGTGAGCCACCGCGCCTGGCCGAGATAGAGTCTTGCTTTGATGCCCAGGATGGAATGAAGTGGTGTGATCTCAGCTCACTGCAACCTCACCCCCCAGGTTCAAGCGATTCTCCTGCCTCAGTCTCCTGAGTAGCTGAGACCACAGGCATGTACCACAAGGTCTGGCTAATTTTTTTGTATTTTTAGTAGAGACGGGATTTCACTATGTTGGCCAGCCTGTCCCGAACTCCTGGCCTTAAGTGATCCGCCCACCTCGGCCTCTCAAAGTGCTGGGATTACAGGTGTGAGCCACCACACCCAGCCTATATGTGTGTTGAATCTAATAGTAAATACGTGTGGATAGTGTAGGAGGGTGTGCTAATAAAAGGACAATAATGGTGATGTTTGTGGTAACAGAACTTTCCTGTATCTTAACTATGGTGAAAAAAATGAACCTATACATGTGATAAATTTACACTGAACTGAATACAACACACACATACAAACACAAGTACGTGTAAGTTTGACGTAATCTGAAAAAGGTTGGCAGACAGTATCAATGTAAATTTCCTGGTTTTGATTTCATACTCTACTGTACTATTACCAGATGTTACCACTGGGGAAAACTGAGTGAAGAGTAATCTCTAAATTGTTTCTCTAGTTGTATGTAAATCTACTACAACTAGATTTATGTATGTAAATAACTTTATTTAAAAGTCATTTAAATCTCAAAATAAGAAGTCATTTTAAACAATAGTTTAAGGATGAAAGCAATTCAGGAAACTACCACAAGGAGAGAGGTTTGGGAGGTGGTAGAATCAGTGGTGATGAGCAGGAATTTAATCATAGCCACAGATTCCCATTGTGCCACCTACTTGTAGCAAAGACTCCTTGTAATTCAGCAAGACCATGAGAACCCAGTCTAGAGCTTTTAGAAATTGTGGAAAAACATTCTCTTTCTGGACAAACTCTTCTGGTTAAAAGTAATTTACATGTTAAAAATAACACAACCATTGCAAATCAGAGCATTAGTATTAAAAATGTTCTAGCCAGTTTATTTTTTATAAGCCTCTGTCTTGATTTATAAGTTGTAGAATACTTGATTTGTATTGTTACTTGTCTAATTTGATGTATCTTATGTTCAAGCAATCTCTTACTTTCTTGATGACAGAAGTGCCTTTGATAAATTCTATTTGTAACATCTGTAACAAGGCCCTTAAAGTTTTATTGATCAATTAAAGAATGTCTTATTTCTAGTAGTAAGAAAATATTTTGTTAAAATAATGCAATAAAAGTGCTCTTACATGTAAAAGCATTATAAGAGTGAATCAAAATGAATTTCCTATCTTTCATTGCAAATGATAGTTTACCACTTCAATTAGAACTACCAATTTAACTTATGGTGCACAAAATTATGTAATAAATTTAATGACTGAAACAGTTCACACACACACAAAAGAAAAAGTTGTCTTGAACTTTGGCTTAAATGAAAAAGGCCATATAACAAGATCATAATTTTAGGATTGGATAAGTCACAGTATGGGGGGGCAATTTAAGTTACTTCAATTTGTCCGTAAATATGTGTGAAATTTTATTTTAAATGACAACAATGCCTTTGACATTTCTCTTATCTAGAGGGGGAGACAATGCCTTCCTCTTGAATCTGTATGGACTGTGACTATTTTGACCAAGAGCTCACAGAGGAAAATAAAATTATACAACTTCCTAGGCTAGGTCATAAAAGAACTGCAGCTTCCACCCTACCTGCTGTACCACTCACTCTGGAGCCACCATACAAAAAATTCAACTAATCTAACGCTACCTTCCTGTGAGCCACCATATGGAAAGGCCATATGTAGGCTCTCTAGTGGACCACTCCTGCTGAAGGCCCAGCCAACAACCAGCATCACCTGCCAATCATGTGAGTGAGCTGCGTTGGACCCCCAACCTGGTCAGGCCTGAAAATAACTGCAGGTACAGCAAACAGCTGGACCCTTTTCAAATCCCTGGCTCACAAAACTTTAGGGAAATAATGGTTATAATCATTAACTGGTTATGTTACTAATTTCAAGAGTAATTTGTTACACAGGATTAGTAATTTAGTCCAGTAAGTATAAAATGATAATTTTATAGCAGAAAAAGAAGTTTTATTACTTCTTTTTCTGCTCAAGGAAAAGGTAATGGAGTTTTGTTTGCTTTTTATATTTTACTTTGTTATCTATCTAGTTGATTATCATTTTATACTTACTGGACTAAATTACTAATCCTGTGTAACAAATTATGGAGTATAAATTTTATAAATTGCAATCTGACAACAAGGAAATGTATGGTGTAAGTAGTTGTAGGGTACAGAATTCCATCTTCCAAATAAGGTTATAAGATCAAAAACGGTTACAATGAAAATACAAGGAGGGTGAGTCTTTAAAGTTATCCAGGGAACACTTCATTCACTGGATCAAAAATTTAACTACAGGCCGGGCACGGTGGCTCACGCCTGTAATTGCAGCACTTTGAGAGGCCAAGGCTGGTGGATCGCAAGGTCAGGAGATCGAGACCATCCTGGCTAACACGGTGAAACCTCGTCTGTACTAAAAATACAAAAAAAATTAGCCAGGCGTGGTGGCGGGCGTCTGTAGTCCCAGCTACTCGGGAGACTGAGGCAGGAGAATGGCTGAACCCGGGAGGCGGAGCTTGCAGTGAGCAGAGATCGCACCACTGCACTCCAGCCTGGGCAACAGAGCGAGACTCCATCTCAAAAAAAAAAATAATAATAATTTAACTACAAACTCCAAGCTAAAGAGCATGACTTTTAAATTTTCACTTTCCCTGGTTTCCTTCAATACAGACATAATTATTTCCCAAAACAGCCATTATTTTTGTTTATTTACATTATAATTTTAAATATTTACAGGGTACATGTAAAATTTTGTTATATGCATAGAATGTATAATGATCAGGTCAGGGTATTTAAGGTATCCATCACCTGAGTATTTATCATTTCCATGTGTTGGGTACATTTCAGGTCCTCTCCTTCAGCTAGTTTGAAAACTACATTGTGATTAACTATAGTCATCCCACGCTGCTAACAAACATTTGAACGAATTCCTTTTACGTAAATGAATGTTTGTACCCATTAACCATTTTAACCTCTGGCTCCAGTGGAATCATCCCATAATCAAATCCAGATCCCATATGCCTGTACAGAATCTTGGGCCATTACCCAAATTGGAATTGTCTTGGAACTAAGTTTGAGACCAAAAAACTTCAGCCAGTTTTAGATCTTAATTCCAATCCTTTTATTTGTATGATGGGACTTCAGAAAGTTCATGGAAATTTTTAATTTAAAGATAAAAATAAAAAATACAAATTTTATCTCTCAATATAAGCTCCATCAAGTTTAAGACACTTTTATAAGCAGTTGATACCAGTTCATCCTTGGAACTGAGAGTCCTGCAACTTAACCACGTCAATGCAGTCTTTTTTACATTATTAACTGAAGAAAAATGGGTGCCCTTCAAAGTTTTTTCAGATTAGGAAACAAAAAAGAAGGCAGAAGGAAACAAGTCAGGACCATAAGGTGAATGCCTAATGATTTCCCATTGAAACGCTCACAAAAATGCCCTTGTTTAATGAGAGGAATGAGCAGGAACATTGTCATGCTGGAGAAGGACTCTCTGGTGAAGCTGTCCCAGGTATTTTCTGCTAAAGCTTTGACTAACTTTCTCAAAACACTCTCATAATAAGCAGATGCTATTGTTTTTTGGCCCTGCAGATAGTCAACAAGCAAAATGCCTTGAATATCTCAAAAAACTGTTATAATGATCTTTGTTCCTGGCTGGTCTGCTTTTACTTTGACTGGACCACTTCCACCTCTTAGTAGCTATTGCTTTGATTGTCTTTTGTCATTAGGATTATACCAGCAAAGCCATGTTTTATGCCCTGTTACAATTCCCTGAAGAAATGTTTTAGGTTCTTGATCCCACTTGTTTAAAATTTCCCTTGAAAGCTCAGTTCTTCTCTGCAACTGATCTGAGTGCAATGGTTTTGGCACCCATCAAGTGGAAAGCTGGTTCAATTTTTTTTTTTTTTTTTTGAGACAGAGTCTTGCTCTGTCGCCCAGGCTAGAGTGCAGTGGCAGGATCTCAGCGCCGCTGCAAGCTCCGCTTCCTGGGTTCACGCCATTCTCCTGCCTCAACCTCCCAAGTACCTGGACTACAGGCGCCCACCAACACACCCGGCTAATTTTTTTGTATTTTTAGTAGAGATGGGTTTCACGATGTTAGCTAGGATGGTCTCGACCTCCCAACCTTGTGATCTGCCCACCTCGGCCTCCCAAAGTGCTGGGATTACAGGTGTGAGCCACCGCACTCAGCCAAGTTGGTTCAATTTTTCAGTCAGAATTGTGTATACTGAACCAATTGAGATGTCTATGGTGTTGGCTCTTGTTTCTGCTAATCGTCAGTGCTCTTCAATTAGGACGCAAACAGGATGAATTTTTTTCCTCGTAAATTGATGTGTATGGTCTGCCATTGCAGGCTTCATATTCATCATTGTCTCATCCCTCTGAAAATGTGCTATCCATTTGTAAACTACTGATTTCTGTGAGGGACTTGTTCCCACAAACTTTTTATCAATAATGTCACCATCCTTTGACCCAAGCTTCACTATAATTTGATGTTTGTTCTTGCTTCAATTTTAACAGAATTCATGTTGCTTTGATATGGGCTCTTTTCAAACTGATGACATACCCTTCTTAGTGCCTCAAACTCAATCCCGTTCAGACATGTTATCACAGTTAGTATCAGTTTATTTTGGTGCAAGATCATTTATAAGTTCATGCCTAGTTTTTTCATAATATGCATTTTCCATGAACTTTTTGAAGACCCTTTGTATGACTGATTGGTTTGTAATAATTGGAAGACATAGAAATAAATACAAAAACATAAAGCAAATCAGAAAATTAGTACTGTGCTTATATTAAGCTTAAAGATCAATTTTCTAAGTATGGTGATAATTTTTGTGTTTGCATTTAAGTATTTGAAATACTTAAAATGGCTGATGTATTTAAAGGCCAATCATATTAAGCCTCTGACAATTTTACCTATAAGACAATTATCTTGAGTTTTCAAACTGTGCTTGGGTTTACACATAATATGAATTATTGTATCAAAAAATATTTATATGTATTAATTTGTAAGTGGAGTTTAAGTGCATAGGTAGATTTTGTTATATTTGTGAATCTGTCTTCTTGATATTTAAAATCCTAAGAGATTTAGTTATATAAACTTAGTGACTATAGTTTAAAATGTAAATATAATCAATCATGTAAGTGGTGTCATACATATAAAATTTTAATCTTTCAGTATAATTGAGTTAATTTAACAATGATCAAAATTTAAAAGAAAAATTTTTAATATTTTTGCAAAAGTTAGCAGATTTGTAAATTAAAAACAAATCACATGTTATAGTTAAACTTGGGAAAAGTAGTTATTAAAGTCTATAGCTTTACTAAGCTATTAATTTAAACACATATGATACAAATAATCATTTAATACGCAAACTTTCTACTCAGACATTAAAACGTAATTGAAAGGATTTCTTTGGCTGTAGTATATACCCAGTAAAAACACAAATATGGATATTATTTTTATAAATAATTTGAAATCAAATTATCAACTATGTTTTAAATCCAATTTTATGAGGCTTAGAAGCTGGCTTATTGACTGAAGACGTTAATAAAAGCATCCTAATGTGAAGAAATCAAACCCAGATATAGTAAATACTTTATATATCAGAGATCACCTATAAATAAACAGCAAGCTAAATGTATTTTGGACCACAAAGGCCATATGAACTTGGGCTACAAATTCACATGAGGACTGCCTTGTAAATTTTTCATGCAATTATTTCATGGGAAATAATTTTCCTCCACTTGAAAAAGAAAGGCCAGGTTCTCTCCTGCCTCTCTTTGAGGAGTGGGCCCACTTCTAATTTGCTCTTTCACTGAGGATGTAGCACTTTGGGCCTTATTGCATGTCTCCTGGCTGACTCCTTGTTGTAGGGGGCTAGGTTTTGCCTCATGTAACTCACACCCCATGTGGCTATCGAAACAGAAGTAAAAGGTGACAGGGGATTGTAGATTCTCTCATTTTTAACTGCTTATCTTCCTAGATTCCCATGTTCAATTTTATTTTTTAGCATTAAAGGAGTTTTCCTACTTTTATAAAAGGTTGGAAATGCAATTAAAATACAGTTCTAAAAAAAAATAGAGTTTAAAAGTACTGGTCCACCATACTTCCACATTATTTTTAAGATAAGCAATTTAGTTATCACCACATTCCAACTATAAAATTATAATCATACTAAACTAAAAATTGGAAGTAGATAACACCAGTCACCCAACCAAAAACTACAAATACATGAATTTCCATAAATTTTTCAAAAATATTTTTTCATAATCAGAAATTTAAAAGTTGATGAATTTTTGTTACTTGCTATTATTTTTTCATTACAGCAAATTTGACTCAACATCATTACAATGACAGCTTTCATAGGTCAAATAAGAAAGGGAGTAAAAAGAGAATTACGAATTTCAAAATGTGCTTTGGATATTTTGACAAATTTTAAGAAAAAAGACAAAAGTCACTTTATTAAGTTTTTTTTTCCAGTAAGTAATTACTGAGAAAACAAGGATAGTTGATTTTTACTGATGATGCTTTTATGTATAGGAAAACACAACTCAACATCTATATAGATATTGCTATTAGAAGCCAGCTTATCTAAATTATTCAGCCCCAATCTATATTTGTAAGGCAATTATGAATATATCTAACTCGGCAAAAAAATATTTTACTCTTTTCTGAAATTACAAGGGCAATACGTTATAATGGGAAACTTCAGCAGGAGGAAATGGTTGATATGTGTTATTACTTCTCCAGTGTCTTAACTATGAGACCTCGGCAAGTCATTCAAACTTCTCAGGACTCGTCATCCCATTTAACATGTAGGATTAATTTATTGCCACCTTGGGGCCAGGAAGTAACAGAGAGGATTAATGGAAATTTCTTGAAAATTTTAGGCTAATAATGTGGCATAGTCATTTTTCTTTTCTTTTCTTTCTCTTTCTCTGTCTTTTTAACTGCCCTCCTCCACCTGCCACATATTTCAGATTCTCTTAGCTGTATAGTAGTAGTGTCTTAATCTGACTGCACTGTCTTCAGGACACATTTTAGTCTACAATGAAATAATCACACACTTACAAGCACTGACTTTGCAAAATAACAACTCAGCTAAAGGCAAATGTGGAGATGAGCTTAAAATGAATTTCAGTTACTTAAGTTGATGTCAATCATCCTGTAATGCATAAAGAAAAAAAAATTAACCAACAGTTACTACAGACTTCAAATATCAAGAAAAATTATGGCCAATGGTCTAAGGGCCTTCTTGGACTCCAGAGAGAAACAAAAAATGCAGTTAGGAGACTGAATGAAGACATTTGGAGAAGAGATAATACAGCCATATTATTCTGTGTTCTAAGAATATATTTTATATGCAATTCTTCTGCATTATGGAGTCTTATTCTTGGACTTCTTACAGCTAACATTCCAAATAGAAAACCCTGGATATCATTAGCTTTCTTGAGTAGTTGAGTTTACATTTCATTGCCTTCTCAATTCGTTACACAGAGTAATTTTACTTAGCCAAAAATTATTTTTACAGTGTTTTTGTAAAAAGTCTAACTACTAGGGAATATGCAATGACTGCTTATAGCTACAGTCCTGGCTCATGATTTATTTTACAAGTCTTTCCTCACAGTTCTTTGCTAAATGGACATTCTTTGTGTTTTATTACAAGTTTCTTCCATTGCATCACGCTCTCAGTGGGATGGTGTGCCTATATTTTATTTTACTCCGGCCATTAATTACCTGTGGGCCTATATCATGTCTCCCTAAGACCCATTTATTATAATGGTACCTGCTGGTGTCCCTGCAGCTAGCAGTCTGTCAGCATTTCCATTAGAAACCCCATTTCACAGGGGCTTAAAATTCAGCTGTAAAATTGTGCTTTAGGCTGTACATGTTTAAAGTACATGGTATGAGGTATGAAACTCCTTATTTTTAGCTCCAACAAGACAAATTTGGATAAAAATCTGTTTCAAAATTGATGTGCATGTAGGCTCTAATTTTTGTGGAAAAACATAAAGTTTTTTTTTTCTATGAACAATCTTATAAAATATGTATGGGTTTATATTTTATTCTCAAAACGGACACATGTTTCTGAATGGTTTATAGGAAAATTAGTACAATGTAGGTGATAGGTATGCTTTCATGTTTCTTTGTTTCTTTAATTTTATTAAAAATACATATGACTGCTAACTTTTTAAAGAATTTTGAAATGTGTGTTTATTCATGGAGAAAACAGAAAACATTGTATTGACCATATAAAGCTGAATTTTAAAATTTTTTTGAGAGTTATCTATGGAGTTGTTCATTGCCCAGTATTCAAAGATGAATGTTATTTACCATAGGAAATACTTTGGAATTAAGAAATCATAAGTGTCTGAAGAGTTATCATCCCAAGAAATCCTAAAATTACCCCTCTCTTGGGTATGACATGGGTATGGGATACAGATAAAATACAGGAAGCCCAGTTAAATATTAATTTCAAATAAAAAATATTTTTAGTATAACTAAATCGCAAATATTGCAGCAGAAATATTGATACTAGAAATGTTTATATTTTGTGTTTATCTGAGATTCTTATTTAACAGAGTATCCTGTATTTTTATTAGCTAAATCTGGCAACCATAGATATCAGCAACTATTTTCATATTCTTCATGCTAAAATTAGAATTCAGTGTTATAGAACATCTGAGTAATAAATGAATAGGAAATAATGTTTGCTCTCTTAAAATATTGCATAGGCTATAAAAACACTTCCTCAAAAGTAAGTTTTTCATTAAAAAATATTCTTATATATAGAAATCAAAGGGAAATAATACGACCAAGAGAAAAACAGAGAGGCATCTTTAATGGAAAGAGGTTCCCTAAGAATGAAAATGGACCCAAAGACACTAAGGGAAGGAAAGATACTGACAAAAGAATAAAATGTCGTATCTTTTTTTTTTTTTTTTTTTGAGACAGAGTCTCACTCTGTCGCCCAGGCTGGAGTGCAGTGGAGCAATCTCGGCTCACTGTAAGCTCTGCCTCCCGGGTTCACGCCATTCTCCTGCCTCAGCCTCCCGAGTAGCTGGGACTACAGGCGCCCGCCACCACGCCCAGCTAATTTTTTTGTATTTTTAGTAGAGACGGGGTTTCACCGTGGTCTCAATCTCCTGACCTCGTGATCCGCCCGCCTCGGCCTCCCAAAGTGCTGGGATTACAAGCGTGAGCCACCGCGCCCGGCCTCAAATGCAATTTCTGGTGCAATGCAATTCCTATCATAATCTTAACTGCCTTTTTCTTTAAGAAATTGACAAGCTGTTCCTAAAATTCATATGGAAATAAAAGGAACCAGAATAACCAAAATAATCTAAAAAAAGAAAGACAAAGTTGGAGAACTTACATTATATATTTTTTTCACTTCAAATTTACTACAAACTACACTAATCAAAGCAGTGTTATACGGACATAAGGATAGACACATAGATAAATGGAATAGAATTGAAAGCCCAGAAATACACCCTTACATTTAGTATCAATTGATTTTCAACAAGAGTGCCAAGACAATTCAATGGGAGAAAGAATAACCTTTTCAACAAATCATTTTAGGAAAACTAGATATCCACATAAAGTAGAATAAAGCTGTGCCCTCCTTTCACACCATATACAAAAATTAGTTCAAAATGGAGTATAAACTAATGGTATGAGATAAAACAATACAACTCAGAATAAAACATAGGAGTGAAACTTCATACACTTGAGTTGTCCAAAGTCTTAGAAATGACAGCAAAAGCATGTGACAAAATTTAAAAAGATCAATTGAATTTTGTCAAAATTATTAAATTTCGTGTCTTGAAAAACACTATTGAGATACTAAAAAATAATTCTTTGGCCACGCCTTATAAACAGAATGGACTCCCACCCAAAATTTGGTTATTGGTGTCAAGACTGATGACAATACACATGCGCCAACAGGTTATCAAATACATTCCCTCATAGGACGACGCTTTCTAGGTGAGCAAGCTGGCTCCCAAGAAGGTGTAAAAATGTCTGAGAGCCAGGAAAGGACAATGGTTTGGGGGTTTTATGGGGGTTATAAGATGAGGCTGGCCTGAGGGTCCCCCTGCATGGTTTGAACTTCCCTTCAGTGCCAAAGGTGGGAAAACCCAGACTTTCTTATCATCATGGTCCACTGGGGGACAGAAGGGGAAGACATTAGGATGAGGTTTTAAAAGCTGCCGAGAGTCACACATCAGTAATGGAGTCAGACTCTTAGAAACAATCCAGTAAAAGGGAAAAAAACTGCAAAACGTATAACTGATACAGGCCTTGTATTTAGAATAAACTACTCTTACAATTCACTAGTGAAAAAACAACCCATTCAAAGTAAGGAAAAATATCTTAATAGACCGTTTTCAAGGAAAAATACACAAATGGCTAAGAAACACATGAAAAGATACTCAGCATCATTAGCCAGAAGGGAAATGCAAATCAAAACTATAAGGAGATACCACTTTATACTCACTAGGACGGCTAAGATAAAAAGACAGATGATAGCAAATGTTGGTGAGGATATGGAGAAATTGTAATTATCATATATTGCTGTGGGATTTTCAAGTGGTGAAGTCACACTGGAAAGCAGTTTGGCAGTTCCTCAAAATGTATTATAAAACAGAGATAATATGACCAGCAATTTACACTCCTGGGTATATATCCAAGAGAAATGAAAACATATGTCCACAAAAAATTCCACATAAATGTTCATAGCAGTGTTACACATAATACCTCAGAAATGGAAATAATACAGATGTCCAGCAACTGATGAGTGGATAACAAAATGTAGTATGTCCATACAATTCAGTATCATTCAGAAATAGAAAGGAATGATGTACTGATATATGTTACAACATGAATGAACATTGAAATTATTATACTGTAAAAAGAATTCAGCCAGAAAAGACATCGTATGATTTCATTTATATGAAATGTCCAGAACAGGCAAAACCACAGAGACAGAAAGTAGATTTGTGTTTGCCTGGGAGTGGGGAGAAGGAAGAATTAAGAGTGATTATTAAATGGTATGGAGTTTGTGTTTGAGGTGTTGTAATTCTTCTATAATTAGATAGTGGTGATGGTTGCAGAACTCTGCTAACATATTAAACTGTTCAGTTGTATGGTTTTTGAATTATATCACAATAAAACACACTCCCCTACACACACACCAACTGACCCCGAATCTCTTAAAAGTAATGATTACGATCCTCTTTGCATTTATGTGCAAATCTTGGAAGACATTTATTTTCATCAGTATGTTGTGCTAATGTATTTAACATGGTTATATAGAGTGGTAGTGAAAATTATTTGAAGAATGTAACTTTTTACAGCTCAAGTTGGATGAGTGCTATATTCTGCAATTTTTCCTCTCTGATGTGTTGAGTTGGGCCTACATTATTTTGCCTTTGGGGATGCCCTGTTTTTTAATTTTTCTTCTGTCATTTCATATGCAATTGTCCATTGGAAAAAGAGGTGTAAGGCTGTGAGGATAATGTCCACTCATAGACAATATCTCTTTGAAGGAGGGTGGGTGATCTTGCAGGATTGTCTGATTCAATCCTGTCTACTGCCTGTGGCTACAGTTTGGATAATAAACTATATGGTCCATGATCAGAATTCTATTTAATTAGGTTAAATTATTTAATAAAGCAGTTTGGAGTTGGGAACATCTTTTATTTGCTTGAGAAATTAACTTTTAAACCTGTAGCTTTTAAAAATTACCAAGTAGGCTGGGCACGGTGGCTCATGCCTGTAATCTCAGCATTTTGGGAGGCTGAGGTGGGCGGATTACGAGGTCAGGAGTTCTAGACCAGCCTGGCCAACATGGTGAAACCCCATCTCTACTAAAAATACAAAAATTAGCCGAGCTTGGTGGTGCACACCTGTAATCCCAGCTACTCGGGAGGCTGAGGCAGGAGAACTGCTTGAATCCAGGAGGTGGAGGTTGCAGTGAGCCAAGATTGGCCATTGCACTCCAGCTCTGGGCAACAGAGCAAGACTGTCTAAAAAAAAAAAAAAAAAATTACCAAATAATTGGTAACAAATTATCAAGTGATATGTAAAATCTACATTCTTAGTCCATCCCAGAGTCTTACCCCTTCCCTGCCTAAGTGAAATGGGAGAGTTCCATGATCCCCTTCTCAGGACTTGCAACAGGGGAGTGGCTCGGCTATTTGGTCACCACTGCTGCTCAAACCCCTTGAGGGAGAGGGATCATGCAGACAGGCGGGTGCAGAAGCTGGAGCAAGCACTGTGGGCTCTGGTCACATGTCAGTGTCTAGGGGTGGGTGCCTGCAGCCACAGTGTTAACTAATGCTCTCTTAGCCTTGCTGTCTGCAGATGATTTGAAGTGTTAACTAGCTCAATGGACCCTCTGCCTTTTCGCAAGCGCAGAGAGCCAGTGTGACAGCTTTCAGTATCCTGAGCTCTTCCCCACCGTCCTGGAAGAATCAGGTCACACATGGGATTGAAGGATGAATGCAAGGTTTTATTGAGTGGTGGAGGTGGCTCTCAGTGGGCTGGATAAGGAGCCAGAAGGAGGGGATAGAATGGGAAGGTGATCTTCCCCTGGAAACTGGCCATTCAGTCTCCAAACCTCTTTCCAACTGCCCCCAGCTGAACTCCTCTTGGTATTCAGACATTCCTCTTCTTTCTCTGCTGTGTCGTTCTACTATCCATCTGTTTGACTCCTCATTTCCTCACGTGCTCATCTGCTTCTGGAGCCTGGGGTTCGGGATTTATATGGGTACAGGATACCGGGCATGGCAGGCCAAAAGGCAACTTTTTGGGTGTGACAACAGGAATGCCTGTCCTCATTTAGGGCCATGGTTTTTCAGGCTTGAGGGTGGGGCCTTTGCTGGGGAACTGCCCTTTTCTACCCAGTATTTCCCTGTCTCCTGGCCGTATCATTTGCATGTTAGGCATACAATTAAGAAAAATTTGGTAAGGGTAACAACGAATATGAGGACTTAGTTAAGGTTAGGGCTTGAATATAGGTTATGTTTTCCGTGATAAAATTACATTTAAGGACTTAACATCATGAAGCTAATGAAGACTTCTTCCTGATGCACATGGAAACTGCCATCAACTGCCATCTTACCCAGGGCAAATGTAAGATCCAGTGTAAATGGTTCCTGGTTTAGAACTTTCATTGTTAAAATTGATTGGATCACTAGCTGGCACATGATATGGGATAAGTGAAAGAGAAAATGAACATTCTATAAGACATGGAGTCACTATGTCTCTAGCAATATGAAGAGTAGAAGAAAGTGATAACTGCTGACTACTGATCCCTCTCAAAAATGCCTAATGGGTAAATTCATTCATGAGCAAAAAATTTACCTCTCCGTGTTTCCTAATTCCTACTTATAGAAACGGGAGCATATCCTAAGATATGAATTATCATATACCAGATATAAAATTCAATGCTTCCCCAAAAGTAAGCATTCAAAAAAGTTTGCTTTTGGTATTCCCTTATGTTTCTTACTATTTACAAAAACTTCATTAAAACTTTTTCCTTTTGATTTTCAGTTATACAAACTATAGTTTAAAAGACCTCCCCACGTCAGAGGATTAAGAGTGGTGAAAGTGGCCTGGCACAGTGGCTCATGCCTGTAATCCCAGCACTTTGGGAGGCCGCAGCAGGTGGATAACGAAGTCAGGAGATCGAGACCATCCTAGCTAACAGGGTGAAACCCCGTGTCTACTAAAAATACAAAAAAAGGCCGGGCGTGGTGGCGGGCACCTGTAATCCCAGTTACTCGGGAGGCTGAGGCAGGAGAATGGCATGCAGCCAGGAGGTGGAGCTGGCAGTGAGCCGAGATCTCACCACTGCACTCTAGTCTAGGCGACAGAGCGAGACTCTGTCTCAAAAAAAAAAAAAGAAGTGGTGAAAGCAGATTTTTAAAGCTGCTTGTCTATTGGAAAAAGTATTCAATAATTTATAATGTTTGTATTAACAAATGAAGATAATAATATTTATTTAAATGTATATTTACTTATTTACCTGTTAATGGTGAAACAAAATTGCACTATCTGTTGTAGAAAATTATATTCACTATAAGGAAGTTTTAATATTAAGTGCTAAGTACAGAATTGGAATCACAATTATTTTCTAAAGTATTACCTATGCATATCCTTGCCTTCAAAATATCTTATTTATAGTACAGGAAGTTGTTTAAATTTTACACAAGACATAAAGATAAAAGAAACCTCTAAGAATGGCATAGTAAGCCAAAATTCTTACTTTTTTACATAGTTGCTCTCCTTTCTGAATTTTGCTCCAGATAACCAATAAGACACTGGAGTAAAAAAAAAAATGTGTATAAGACTTCAATTTCACTGTCACAAAAGTTATTAAAAGAAATAAAATCATGTGGGTTTTATTGTTTTCGAGTTTTGAAACTTCCATCCAGTGGGTATTGTCCTACTTTTAAATTAGCTCAAAATAGAATCATCAAGGTATCTAGATATCCATGGCAAAGAATCAGCTCTTTTCTAATCAATGCAAGTCAATCATTGAGTAATTGATTGAAATAGTTCACAGTTAATTTTATTCACTCACTATTAGGACAGCTGGAGGAAACAAATCAATCCCTTTATTTAAGTCTCCATCCTATCAGGACCATCTTCCACAAAGAAAGGGAAAAGGATGGCCAACTTCTTGGTCAGGCCACATACTAGCCTTTTTCTTTCTCTCTCTGGAAAGTGTTGTGAGTTGACATAAATAAGCTACTCTTTTCATAGTCTATAATTTCTCTTGTTAAATGATATTAGTCATATTTATCCCCTTTTGTTTAATAGACAAATGGAAATTCAAGATATGCTTGTATTTTTCCTGCACATGATTTCAAATAAAATCAGTAATTTTCAAGAAATATTTTGGTTAGAAATTTTGTTGGTATAAACTACCTGTGAAAAGTAAGTCCAATATACCTAGCAGATAAAATACTACTTAGTATATTGTAATTAAGTGGTAATTGTTGTTAGGAAGGAATCTTGTCCATCTTCTGACTCTTGTATCCCCAAATGCTGAGAGCATGTTACTGCTCTGTAACGATATTCAGAATTAAATAATCAATATTTTTGGATAGAAGACCCTTGGTTGTTCATAATTTGAAAACACTTAGTATGAATCAAGTTTGCCAAAATGAACTTGACATGTATGGCTGATCTGATAGAGCTTGATCTTAACATGACAGAATATTAAATTTTCGTAGCCAGTTTTTCCAGGGAGAAGTAAAGAGTATGAAGACTCAGTGAGGATTTTAATTCACTGAATTTCAGACATTTCTTCCTGGAAAGAAACCTTTCCCTTCTGGAATGAGCACTGGTTCTCAGGAACTCACACAGGTCTTTTCTGTTTGGTACAGATGCTCAGATGGGAATATCCAAGATTTAACCTACAAATCTTAGGACAATGACATAGGAACTGTTAATTCATATGCTTGGACACATGAGAAGTCTGAAACTATGCCATTAACTTTATATGGCATAGTTATAGATATATATGGGACTTAATAGTATACCAGTTACATTATAGCATAGAATAAATTTATGTGAAAGCAAAGAGAGTAGAATATATAAGGCACTTTGGAATAGGGAATGAAAGTTTACTTTAAGCATGTAAATTTCCTAATGTTTTGTTGATAAATAACAGACTTTTTTTTCTTTCTTTATTGGTTTGTTTTGCTTTTAGTCAATTCTATTTTCTTATTTATTTCCACCACAAAAGTAAATATTTCATCATAGCAGTAATACTTCTTCATACTGAAAAATTAAATAGACTGTCACAAATTTTAACACAGTATCAATACCCACAATATTAACCAAACATTTTGCTATACTACATATAAATCACAAAACAGAAATATTAAGTTAAAATGTAACATTGCAATAGAATCTACCAGAATAAACATCTGCTTCATTCTACTTTAACTATGTTTTATTGAAGGATAACTAAGGTTACAGTTTTAAACCTTCCCCGTTTTTGCCAGCCTTTATGTATTTAACATACCTTTTTTTACAATCATGATAACTCTGTTATTTGAGAATTTTATCTTTTGGAGCAATTTCGTGGTCTGTTTCCAGTTATCCAGCAGCACCTGCACATCAACTAATATGTGCTTAGAATGCAGAATGGAAGTATCAAATAATCATTTGATAATGAAAATCATTCTTCATTTTCTGAAGTGCTAATCTAGCTAATACCCATTATAGCAGACTACATTTATATTTCTTGGAGACCCTCCGTCCCTACTTGAGTCAATCAAGGACGAAAGGTCCTTCATTATTTGTTAAACCTACTACATCATATATAGTATCTTAACAGGTAGTCTAAAGGTAGGTTCGTCAGATTCTGTAATGAGCGGTTGGTTGAATTCTGTAGACAAATCATTATTAAATTAGACAACATATATATTACTTCATCTGTGGTACAAACCTAGTAATTAATTGCAATCCATAAATTTAGTTACATCAATTATTTATTGTAAACTTACGGGGTAAATTACTTATGACAACAACAAAAATCCTGAAAATTAATAAATTACCACTTTGCCTGGTTTCCACTCTTTTGCATGTAGTGATTTTTTTTTACTTGTGTTTAATAGGAGTTTTGCTGGTGGTTAAGTATATATTTCAATGGTCCGTATAAAGGAAACAACAGTAGATAAAGAAAATTGTATTTCTCGGCTGACTGTATTGTCTTTCCTGAGGACCCTCATCATAATGACTTTTTCTCTGGTGGTAAGAATTAAAAATCAGTGAATATCTGATCAGTGAATGGAAGCCAGTCTCTGTTGTAAAATCTTCTAAGTCTAGCTGACACCAGTTTCTTCTTCCTCTTAACTTTTTTCTAAAATTATAGATATTACTCCAAAGCTATCCAATGAAACATGGTCTTGTAGGTCTCTTCCTCCCACTCTGCTTTGGATTGTAAATCTATTGAGGGTCAAAACAGTTTTTTATTTTTGTTATATCCCCAATAACACTATACATGGCATAAATGATAAATAAGTTTGTAAAACCCCTTCATATCAAGGCAAATTTGATAGAAAGTATACAAATATGATCGCTGTTATAATGTCAGAAACTGAAGAGATAATGATTCACCAAAAACGTGAAAAAGTTAATATACAGAATTATTTGCCTGCAACAAGCTTGTAATTATATACAAAGGAGCAGTAGCTTGCTTCCCTTCTAATTATTAAATCAAAGATGTACGATTTTGCTAGAATGCAAAATGGCAAGTTGAAAGACTCCAATTATTCTCAATTTGGGCCTTTCAATTCTTTGGCAAACATTAATCATCTTTTCCCTAAGATTTCAAGGAAGCAAGCTATTCATTTTAGCCTCCATAGTTTCAGGCACAATGGATTGTATATTTTAATATGACAACAATCTCCTAATTATTTCCATTTCCCACTATAATGTCAGCTCCAAGAGAGCAGAGATTTTTTTTTAATTCCATTACTTGCTGGTTCTGTGGGATCTGTAACAGAGTAAGAGCTCAATGAACATTTCTTAGAATCATGAATCACAATAAAGATGCAAATTATCATATGGCTAAGATTGCAAGTTTTGAAGTCAGACGTCCTGGATTGACCTATCCACAGCAAATGTGGTCATGGTACTAGTCACCAACCTTGCCTCAGCGTCTTCCTCAGTAAACTTTGGATGATAATAGTATGATCTTCATGGGGTTGTTATGAGGATTAAATAATTATTTCCAAATAAAGCGCCCAGAAGAGTTATCCACACATAATATGCATTCAATAAGTGTAAGAGCTTAATATATTAAATATAAATAATTTAAAATTCAAATACTTTTTATAGCCAAAATTACAATTCTTTCTGATTTGAGAGCCTGTGCTCATTCTACTAAACCTTTCTGACCACCCAGCACATTACACTTTATGCAGAATACAGTTTTCTTGAAGACAAGTAAAACATGAGTGCAAAGAGAAAAGCAATTGCTTTCTTTAAGCAGCACATACATTCATACCATTAATTTAGTACAACTCAGGCTTAAACCTCAATTTTTTTTTTTTTTTTTCGAGACAGAGTCTTGCTCTGTCGCCCAGGCTGGAGTGCGGTGGCGCAATCTCGGCTCACTGCAAGCTCCGCCTCCCGGGTTCACGCCATTCTCCTGCCTCAGCCTCTCCGAGTAGCTGGGACTAGAGGCACCCGCCACCACGCCCGGCTAATTTTTTGTATTTTTAGTAGAGACGGGGTTTCACCGTGGTCTCGATCTCCTGACCTCGTGATCCGCCCGCCTCAGCCTCCCAAAGTGCTGGGATTACAAGCGTGAGCCACCGCGCCCGGCCTTAAACCTCAATTTTGAGAAAATCATTGAGTGTAAGAATTGCCTTTAAGTTATGAATTGGTTAGTTGTAATTGTTAGAATATTAACAATTCTATGGTGGTTCACGCTTGTAATCCCAGCACTTTGGGAGGCCGAGGCGGGCGAATCACGAGGTCAGGAGATTGAGACCACGGTGAAATCCCGTCTCTACTAAAAATATAAAAAAGTTAGCTGGGCATGGTGGCGGGCGCCTGTAGTCCCAGCTACTCGGAGAGGCTGAGGCAGGAGAATGGCGTGAACCCGGGAGGCGGAGCTTGCAGTGAGCCGAGACTGCGCCACTGAACTCCAGCCTGGGCGACAGAGTGAGACTCTGTCTCAAAAAAAAAAAAAAAAAAAAAAAAAAACAATTCTATGATTGTTAGAACAATAGAAATGCAACGTGACCCTTGAGGTGGGTGGCTCTGTCTGCAGAGCACAGCCACCGCTGGATTTCTCAGCAATGCTAATGGCCTTCTATCCCATGGTGCCCTTGGTGATTAGATTGTCCTTTGGGTCCTCCCTGGAACATAACATAATTCTCTCATAAGTGTTATGGCCTCACCTAATACATACATTTCAGGATATCCACATCTAAGCTTTTTTTTTTTTACTTTCTCTGCCAGGTCGACACAGGTATTTTCACTGCCCTCATTTTGGGTTATCAATTTATTTAGGCTTCTAAGAAGCTACCTTAGCAGCAAGGTTGCCTCATCCTCAGGCCCTTGCCAGAGTGTTAAATCCATGTTTTGAAAAAGTGCCTCAAGCCAATGAATTTTTCTTTAGCTTAAAAATTTTATTAAAAGTTCTGGTTAATGTTTTAATTCTCAAGACAGATTTCCAATGAATCACCTTGAAGTGGTACCTGCAATGACGTTGCACACACTATTCTCTGCAATCAGCTGTGTGAAGATAGCTCACTGTCACTCCTCTTCGTCACTAAAGGGTGAGTTTGACACTAATACATTTTTAAGAACTGTTGTATAAAGTTGTTAAAGTTTGACTATATTTCTAAATCCCAACCAAAGTATTCATGTCTCTGCATTCTCATTCGCTCTGGGAATAATGAAAATAGTTTTTCTCTGCACCAAAAATATATTTGATGAAAGCAGTTGTGACTAATTATCCTTCAGTTGCTATTCCCATTGCTCCTCTAGTTACCCCAGGTGATTGTGTTTAAAGTTGAGCTTTTTGTTGTTTTATTGATTTTGTTCCTTTTTAAATAATTTATTGTGGGTGAGACATAACCACAGATATGTTATATCTGATTTCATATATTATACCCCATTAGACAGAAATTCATCAATCTTGTGCATGAAATGGAAAAATCCAATACCAAACTTGAGGCAATATCTTTTTCCTTACTCTGAATTATATGACTCATCACCGTCAGATTAATCTTTCTAAACTGTTATGCAAACATGCTTTCTATTTTTATATGTTTTGGGGTATATAGTATAAATGTGCTCACATATACATTCATATATGTAAGTATATGAAGCCTCTGTTCATATCTGTATGTAAGTGCAAAGGGCAACTTTGTGATAAAATTTATTAAAATTAATTATGTTTCTTGCAAAGTGTAAAATTTTGGTGGGTTTTTTTTTCATTTAGTATCACTTTTTAAAATTGCCTGTGCATTATTTCAACCAATCCTCAGGTAACCATATAATTCATCATCCAAAGCAAGACTTCATTGAGAGTAAAAGAGGGCACTTTTAATATATTTGCTGGGAAAATGGCATGAAGGTAGACCACCCTGGATAAAAAAGGATGTACCTTTGGCCTATTTAATCCTCATGAGTGATTCTCATTCAGAGAAACAACTAAAGGCAGTTGACCAGCTGTGGGTCACACAACTTCTAATTGTTAGGTTTCAAATTCAATTCCTGTGTTTTCAATTACTTCTTCTTGCATAACATCTTGCCTGGTTCTAGTCAATATGGCCAGGAATGCTCTTTGCTCACTCTTTCAACGAGTTGACACAGACTTTCTGTGAATTTCTCTTGTGATATTTATCTTACTTTACTTGTGTTATCGATATCTGCATACTTTTCTTCTTATCTCCATTTCTAAATTGTGTGAAAAACACCTATTTCAAATATAACATTTAACCTTTCATTGCGTCTTAATTGTCTACTGCTTAAATTATCCCCCAAACTTCATGATGCTAAGCAACAAATATTTAGCCCCTTTTTTTCAAGAAAGCTAGCACATGTTTGCAGTTGAATCATTTTCTAAGCCTGTTTTCTGGGAGTTCAATGACCCCCTTTCATTTTGTACTGTCTTTCTCATTTAACAGTGCAAGCTGGTGGCTGATAGTGTTTCTGCTGATATAATTCTCCCAAAAAAACTCTCTGGCCTTTTGTGAATCTGAGTTTTATTCTGTCAGTCGAAAGCTACACCCACAAATCCTTGAAGGGTACTAGCTTTCTATTTAATTTAACAATCCTATATCAATATTATGTCTTTCAGGGACTATAAATACTTCTGTCTTATCTATAAATTTATGAATCAGTTTTACAATCCTATTGTTTTCATCATTAATTAGTTAAATAAATTGTTGACTCATCCTCTCTCAACTTGTAAGAGAATCAAGTTTTTAAATGTTTTGAAAAGTATATTTTGAGGATAGATTAAGTCTGAGAAAACAGTAAGATTTCTATCATCAACATAATTTTGTTGGTGATGATGGCATATATTTTTATTTTGAAATTATGTTTCAATAAAGTTTATAAATGATGAATAGAAATGAATGTCAGTAGAAGACAATAGGATAAATTATCTACCTTAGACAATGGGACTTCCAGGATAAATAATCTGCCTTAAGCAGGCAGGTAATTGGCTGGCTAAGCAGGTTTTTTCTTTCTCTTCATAAAATATCATAAAATTCCTCAGTTAAAAAAAGTTGATGGACTTTGTTATTAGAACAGTACAGCTGGCTGGAACTTTTTGCTGGAACCTTTAAATATTTAAATATTCCATTTATAGGACTGTATAGTAAAGAATTCAAGTCTCCATGGGAGGTATTAAAGATTAATACAATTTTTTTTTTTGCTCTGTGTAATTTAAATTTCACATTAAGGAGAAACCTTGTCATCTTCTTATTTAATCAAGAAGGCCATTAATTGAGGAACAAGTAGATGAAATAGCTAACTTACTTATCTGGAGAGAGACCATAGTAAGAAATGAGAAATCAAATATCACCACTTCCAGACTGACTGAAGCCCCTCTTGTATTTCAGATACGCAGAGCATACAACAACTAGAATAAACTTTGATTTTCTACAAGTGTAGGTAATATTCAAAAAAAAAAAAAAAAAAACATGGTAGGCTCAATTTTATGGCATTTTCTGTGCATTGGAACAATTTCAGCAAAAACTCAGGCTCTCAAGCTCAATGACAATTAATGATATTGAAAAAAAGTCACATATTATGAAATTCACTTTGGCAAATGGTAATCTGACAAAACAGAAATCTCTAAAAGAGAAAGCTTTCTGCAGAACTAATTCTTAGCTTAATTCTATTACATATGGATAAAGGTGCCATCATCTACAGTTTAAGCAACTTATAGAACCATTTTATCTTCTGACCACTTTCTAAAAAGTTTACTTGAGAAATTCAGAAAAATTTAAACACACCAACTGTTTCGATATCCTTTACGCTTGCTTGCCCTTCAGTCATGTTCCAACTCCAGAGTGTGCATAGCCTTTAATTCAGTGTAATAAATCATGAAATGATTTTTTCTCAGCAAGACAAAAGGGACATTACTTGAAATGTTAGCATGGCATTGGAATAGTGGGGAAGGCTGATGCAATTATCCAGAAGGTCTGTTTATTCCTTCTTCATTCTTCTGTACCTGAGGAAAAAAATTATTATTCAGCACAGTTAGCTCTAGCATTGCATCAAGAGTGAGATTAGAAAATACTGATTTATAAGGAGAATTGTAGCTGGAATAAGAAATTCAGATAAGCAAAATGACTTAAAGCAAAATGACTTTTAAATTTTTTTTGTCTTGCTACTCTAGTCTGTTTCTTGCTGTCTATGTTTAAGTTATATAATAATTAACATTAAGAGTTTTGCTATTTATATCTATATCAACTCCCACCCCAAATATATAACTTTATATTCAGTTGTTGTTTCATCTTTGAAGCAAAAGAATTCTAATATGTAGACATATAAATCATGCTGTCGCATGACAAATGTGCCATAGAACATTAGGCCCCATGTCCTGGGAGGGAAATAAATAGCCTTTGAAGGGTACAGTGTTCTTATAGTCTAAAGCAAATACTGAGAGGTGGAGGTCCTTATCTAGATTTTTACTTTTTTTTTTTTTTTTTTTTTTTGAGACGGAGTCTCACTCTGTCGCCCAGGCTGGAGTGCAGTGGCATGATCTCGGCTCACTGCAACCTCCACCTCCCAGGTTCAAGTGATTCTCCTGCCTCAACCTCCTGAGTAGCTGGGATTACAGGCACGTGCCACCACGCCCAGCTCATTTTTGTATTTTTAGTAGAGACAGGGTTTCACCATTGATCAGGCTGGTCTCAAACTGCTGACCTTGTGATCCACCCACCTCACCCTCCCAAAGTGTTGGGATTACAGACGTGAGCCACCATGCCAGGCCTACCTTTTCGACATAAGTAAAGTTTACTGGGCTTCCTTGAAATAGATAAATTCAAATTTCTTGATTTCATTTATTTTGTAAAAGTATACCAGTCAAATAAAATGCTACAGATTGGAATCCACGTGAGCAGAATGCAATACAAATCTTGCTGCTACAAGGGTGCACTCCTTTTCACGCGTGCTCTTGGACCTTTCCTTTCAGGCCACATGTTTTGAGATGCAGAATAATTTATTAGTTAGCAGAGCAATGCCATATTACCAATATGACTGATTTGAATTGAAAAATCAAAGTATTTTGTATTGCCCTTACAGTAATCTGTTAAAAGAGGCAGACGGTAAAACAGGTGTAGGGGCTCATATAATAGACATATGCAGACTTTCTCTGCACACTCATTACAACACAAAATGCCAACGAGCAAAAAAAAAATAATGAACAAGGATTTAAAATACCTGAGGAGCGTTTTAGAAATTGTAGTATTTAATTCTGGTAAGCAGGAAGCTGTAATCAGTCTATTTTACTATATACTTAAGCAAGGTAACAACCATTGTGAGCCATTTGATTCTCCAGACAAATCATAATTCCTCTAGTACATCTTCTAATCCCTTTTGATAAGATTATCCCCAAGTTCTTTTTTTTTTTTTTTTTTGAGACGGAGTCTTGCTCTGTCACCCAGGCTGGAGTGCAGTGGCGCAATCTCGGCTCACTGCAAGCTCCGCCTCCCGGGTTCACGCCATTCTCCTGCCTCAGCCTCTCCGAGTAGCTGGGACTACAGGCGCCCGCCACCACGCCCGGCTAATTTTTTGTATTTTTAGTAGAGACGGGGTTTCACCGTGGTCTCGATCTCCTGACCTCGTGATCCGCCCGCCTCGGCCTCCCAAAGTGCTGGGATTACAAGCGTGAGCCACCGCGCCCAGCCCATCCCCAAGTTCTTTAAAGTATATTTTCTTTTTATAAAGGAGACCTGGATTAGAGTCACGGATTGCTAACTTCAACTAGGCCAACTTTCCTCCCACAGAGGGAGGGACAAATTTAAAACATTCTTTTAAAGGTGTATTATAACTAGTCGACTTAACGTTATTCAGAAATGTTCAGAATTATATAGAGAATGGTGGTATTTTTAATAAAAATGCCGTATGTTACAATTTTAAAGTTCATGTGTGAAATCGATAGTTATGAAATGTTTTTCATCATATTTCAAATTTTGACCATTAAACTTTCCTATCAAGAGCTATGTATAAAAGCTCTTTTATATTTAAGCTGTTTTTAAAAGTAAACATTGGGCCAGGCATGGTGGCTCACGCCTGTGATCCCAGCACTTTGGGAGGCTGAGGCGGGCGGATCACAAGGTCAGGAGATCAAGACCATCCTGGCTAACATGGTGAAACCCCGTCTCTACTAAAAATACAAAAAATTATTTGGGCGTGGTGGCACGTGCCTGTAGTCTCAGCTACTCGGGAGGCTGAGGCAGGAGAATCGCTTGAACCTAGGAGGCAGAGGTTGCGGTGACCCGAGATAGCGCCACTGCACTCCAGCCTGTGTGACAGAGCAAGACTCCGTCTCAAAAAAAAAAAAAAAAAGTAAACATCGATAAACCAAGAGTTAAAAAAACAAATTTCTTTGCAATAAAAGTATGATAAAATGTCACTAAAATACCATAAATTAAATTTGTATATTATTAATTATAGTTTTCAAGCTAGAATTAATAAGAACCCCGGTACCTATTTTTGAATCTTAATGAGATACCCAGCAAGGTGCCAAGGTTTTTCTTTGGTAAATATGAACAAGATATGAAATATGAAAGCACCTGAATTTAAGATAAATAAACCTTAGAGGTCATTGGGTCGAACCTCTTTAATTTGCACAAGAAGTTTAACCTGGGAAAGACATAGAATATTTAAATATCCAGGCATTTTCCCAGCACTGCTAATAAAGGCCAAACCCCTCAATGATGAATATATGTTGCAAGTCGTTTTGATCTGATTGCAAACATGCTGATTCATATTTTCTATTGAGTAATCGGCATGACATTGCATTACATACTAAGCTAAAGGAAAGGCATTCTGAATCACCTCCTTTGTACAGGAGCAAATCTGGACTTGCAAAGAGATTTGCAAATATGAGCTAGTGCTAACACTGCTAAATCTAGTACCTAGGAAGTTACGAATGAAGAGCAAACAGATCTTGACCCTGCCTTGTTAATGCTGAAATATCAAAGCAAGTCCTCAAGGATCTTACCTGCATTAAGGGCCTTTTGGTCTTGTGATGGGGAGGAAACTGAGGTAGAGCCTTCTGAACTGGAAATGGGAACTCAAAGTATGATGATTAGGGTCCTATGATAAAAGAGGGTTAAAACATCTTTAGTTCTTCAGAAATATGCTCTAGGGCTATAGGAAATGTTCGCACAGTTAGATGGAAGTGAGAGGGCCCTACAAGGATCTAGAGGAAGGTAAAGTAAATAGCATTTATTTAGAACTTACTACATGTCAGACACTAAGCTAGATTGCTTACATTAAAATATTTTCTCGACTCCTCGAAATTCTATGAAGTAGGTATTTTTCTCTGAATGTGTGAGTTTAAGTTCCTTTGAGAAGGCCACACATAGAATACATATGTTTATTTGTGGGTAGGAAAGATTTCTACTCCAACCCTAATAGAGCCCAAATCAGCTATGGTTATAGAATAGTGATAAAATGCACACTTTCCAGAGCCAGACTAGCTGGGTCCAGTGCTGGCAGGCCAGCTGAATCATAGAGAGAAGTCACTTCCTGTAAGCATTAGTTTTCTCTGCTGTAAGACAGAACTGATAGAGTGTTTGTGGAAGTGAAACCAGGTAATGTGGGTGCAGATCTTAGCCCAGTGCCAGGCACCCAGTGAGATCTCAGCCCCCAGCTCTTGCTTGTATTATACATCTTTCCAGCAGATGGAGCAATAAACCTATAAAAGCAGGGTTCTTGAGGGACCCAAAGGCCCAATCTCCTCAGAGGGACAACAGGAAATGTTACAACTTAGGGAAACACTGTTTCCTCTTGGAGAAAGCATTATGATGGCTCATAGCAAACAGTTAGGTTTGGAGCCAACTTCAGAAGACCCAGAAAACCAGTACAAGATCTGGGGACCTCAGAAATCTGTAAGAGGAACACTGATACACGGAAGGCCAGCAACCTTGACAGTGGGGACCAAAACAGCTAGTGTTGAGTCAGCTGAGCAGCACTGCCTGCAACATTTCCTCAGCTCATCACAAACTTCCCAATGTGGAGGGAACTGATCTCCTGAGGCAAGGTGGGGGAATAATAATGATAATAGCTAACACAAATGTTACCATCTCAGAATAGTGTCCTAAGTTAGAAGGAAACTGAGTGGTTAAGTAGCCTTCCCAAGGTCTCAAAGTTAAAAGTGATGAAGCGGCCGGACGCGGTGGCTCACGCTTGTAATCCCAGCACTTTGGGAGGCCGAGGCGGGCGGATCACGAGGTCAGGAGATCGAGACCATGGTGAAACCCCGTCTCTACTAAAAATACAAAAAATTAGCTGGGCGTGGTGGCGGGCGCCTATAGTCCCAGCTATTCAGAGAGGCTGAGGCAGAATGGCATGAACCCGGGAGGCAGAGCTTGCAGTGAGCCGAGATTGTGCCACTGTACTCCAGCCTGGGCAACAGAGCAAGACTCCCTCTCAAAAAAAAAAAAAAAGTGATGAAGCTGAGAGTCTTAGTCATTATGGGTTTCTACGGAGGTCTAGAGACACCATCTTAGCTCCCTAGTGCTCTCCTGTGTCCCAGTGAAAGAGTGTCTTAGTCTCCCCAGGGGTCATGGCTTTGAAAAGAGCATGACACGGAAGAGGAATCTTGTTTTTATAATTTTCTGTCTCAAGTTTCTTCAGGGTCCCTCTACAATAAAGATACAGAAGATTATTCTCTATATACCCCAACCTCTTTGTCCTTCTCCAGCCTCACCCCAAAAGTGTTTTTGTTTGTTGTTTTTATATAATTATGCTTCAGAATTATGTTTAGAAAGTTATTCAATGGAAACAAACAAAAAAAAGATTTGTTGATGTTTGTATCATTGAGGTTCAGTGAAAGAAGCGGAAGCACTAAGAGATATATACATATATAATAATTTTTAACAGATAGTTGACTTCTCAGAATCGTGAAAGCGGGCTTAGTAGTGTCTGTAAACGGTCACCTTTATGTCTTGTCAGAGATGTTGGAATCAGAGCAACTCCATCTTGAACAGCTGCTAGGTAAAATAAGGCTGAGACCTACTGCGCTGCATTCCCAGGAGGTTAGGTGTTCTTAGTTACAGGATGAGATAGGAGGTTGGCACAAGATACAGGTCATAAAGACCTTGCTGATGAAACAGTTTGCAGTAAAGAAGCTGGCCGAGGCTGGGCGCGGTGGCTCACGCTTGTAATCCCAGCACTTTGGGAAGCCAAGGCGGGCGGATCACGAGGTCAGGAGATCGAGACCACGGTGAAACCCCATCTCTACTAAACATACAAAAAAATTAGCCGGGCGTGGTGGCGGGCGCCTGTAGTCCCAGCTACTCGGAGAGGCTGAGGCAGGAGAATGGCGTGAACCCGGGAGGCGGAGCTTGCAGTGAGCTGAGATTGCGCCACTGCGCTCCAGCCTGGGCGACAGAGCGAGACTCCGTCTCAAAAAAAAAAAAAAAAAAAAAAAAGGAAAATAGTAACAAGGTAGTCTATAAATTCATAGATGGTAGTTTTGACAGAGACACTAAGGAAATCTAAGGCAAATTCATATCCACTGTGTCTATTCCAGTAAAATGAATGCCTTCCTTAATCAAAGCAGCCCATTGCCATCAACCTGCCCCCATGTAGCTTGCGGATACCCTTGGGGAATGGTGACATATCAGTGTGATCACATTGGATGACTGATGGGGCACTCATTAGTGGCTATGGTCATATTGGCCTCAGTAAGTGGAAATATATGTGTATAACCTCCGTCGTACCACCATGACCACTTTATTCATCAACTGATCACATGAGGCCTGAGGCTGACTGACATTCACCAAAGGAATCATTCTCTTTCTTGATTGTTATAATCCTTCTATAGTGAAGTCACTCTTTGGTGAGCATCCACACACAAATATCTCCAAAGCTTATGCCCACTTGACCATCCAGCAAATGCACCCATCAGACTGCATCAGCTGCAGTCTGAGTTGCTATACACCCATCCTTTTGGTCATCTCTCCTTTCAAACTAAATGGACAGCCAGGTATGAACCCTGAATTTGTGTCCACTGGAAGAATTTTCTTTCCTCGCTCCCCTTCAGGGCCTTCTCAGAGGAAGGCTGTAGTGCAGCAGTCATACCTCTTGGACTAGTTCCTGAATTTTCCTTCCTCAGGAAACTGAGCATAGGGATCTCCCCATGAATCCTCAAAAACAGGTTGAGAAAAAAAAGACACTGTTTCTGAAGTAGGAGCCATGGGCGTCCTGGCAACTTTTTCACACAACTTACTTGTGCCCTCAGGGCCCAGTTCCATCTGATGATGGAGTGCTGGTGTGCATGCCTGACTTTATGGTATGATGTATAGGATTCCACCAGATCACGAAGGGCAGTTCAAGTCACATGGTAACTAGGCAGGTCATGGTCAGATGTTCAGTTTCTACTGAGATTCAGTAGCAAACCAAAAGCTGTTCGCAGAAGGAGACTATAGTTTTTCTGCAGAGAATAGCCTGCCTTTGCTCCAAGATCCTAAGTGCTTTGTTGTGTGTCACCTTTAGGGGCCTGATGTAAGCTCCAAATAGAGAAGTTCTCTATCTGTTATTGACACTTTGAGCATCAATGGATTTGCAATGTCATATAATCCAAGTGTCAGAGCAGCTTGCACAGCAGTTGGACCTGTTGCGAAGCATTCCTTTGTTCTGAGCTTCACTCAAAGTTATTGACCATCAATAAATGTGTCAGTGTACCACACACAAATTCCGAAGATACCTATCAGGGTATTGTTCATTTTTCTTAGTGATTGGATGGGCCATATACAGTAACTGGTTCTTCACATTGAAAAGGGTATCTCAGCATGGCCCATACCACTGAATAACTGGAAATTTTGCCAAGCTAGCATACTAATTTTTTGTGAGATTTATTTCTCATCATCTGGCATGTAAGTGTCCTACCGATGTGCTCCTTCATACCTGACCCAATTAGAATTATATAATTGATATAATGGATGCATATGTTCTCTTGTGGAAGGGAACTGTGATCAGGATTCCTGGGCTAGAGATTATAACTTTTTGCTGGGGAGCTGCTATATCCCTGAAGTAGGACACAGTGTACTATTGGCCTTGCCAGATGAAAATACACTGTTTTTTATAGTCTTTATGCAGGTCAGTAGCTATATACCAGAGAGCAGGGGATGTGTTGCTTTGCTCCAGAAATGAAACAGCAGCTGCAATTTGAGTTTCCATTCAATTAAGTTTACTTAATTCACTGTCATTCTCTGAGATCCATCTGTCTTCTGCATAGGCCAAATAAGCCAGTCCACTGATGATGTGGTGGGAATCATAACCGCTACATCTTTCAAGTCCTTGTTCATGCCACTAATGTCTGTAGTGCTTCCAGGAATGTAGTATTTCACTTAGTTTACACCCAATTCATGAAGAGGCAGTTCTAGTGACTTACCTCTCTTCACAGGTCAGGAAACAAGTTCTTGGGTATGTCTCTTCCAATTATGCATTTCAGAAGTGGGTAAATGATGACAGAGGATGTTTGGGGACCAACTGGGTCCACTGTGTGAGAAACTAAGCCAAAATCCATTGATCACCTGACCTCCAAAAGCCCCTTATTTGACTGGTGGACCACAGTGACATCTTGGATTTCCGGGATTTAATGTGATTTCAGAGCCAGTGTCCAGTAATTCCCTTAAAATATGCAAAAACCCTGGTCAATGGATGCAAGTCCCATGGAGCAATGCTGGGCAGTGATTAGCATGATATATTTGTGGCAGTGTAGCAAGATCTTTCCTCAAGAGGACCCAGCTTTCCTTCCATTCAAGGGGATCTGAGTACGTAAAGTGGCTCAAGTTTGGGAAATGATTAAGAAGCTGTGGCTCTGTTTTCATAAATCAAGTTCACTGGACTTAGAGCTTTTCTGCTTTCAAAATCAAGACTTCAGTACCACCTACAGTGGATTCTTGTTATTCACAGCAGTTATGTTCTATAAAGTCATCATGAATATTGAATTAGCAAAGACTGGACCATTGCTCTTAGGAGAAATAGAGCATTAGGTTCCTGCAAACCTCTGGTCACAACTTTTTATCAATTGATCAATATAAACCTTATTTTATGTGCGTTTCTGTTTAAAGATACTTGGCCTATTGGCCAAGAGCATTACAACTCATTCCTGAGCAGAGCTTATCTAACATATGTATTTTTTCTGTAAGGCACAGCACAGCCTTCCTGCACTAAGGAACACTACACAGCACTTTAGTACTATGATGGGGGCCATTTAAACAGCAAAATCAATCATTAACAAAAAGCACAAAAATGCAGAAAATGTGCCGCTACACAGACCATGAAAAGATCACTTGTTTACAGTATGAGAGTTGAGACAAGAAGGCATAGCTAGGCCTTCTTTGACCTCAACTGGGAATACATGTGTCTGTGAATCAATTTTTTTTGCCACTCTGCACACATTTATGTCCACGAATGACCTCAAAAGCAGTGCCAGTGTTAATTTTGATGTTACATAAACTTTAGCAAGTAGGTGAATTTGCAAATACAGAATTAATGAATAATGAGAATGCACTCTATTTTAGTTTATGGAACACCAAAGTTAATTAGTTAATGCCAAAGAGCTTTGAGCTATACTCTTCTGATTATGACTTTGGCTCTGCTGTCTATTGTGATAAGCATGCCCACTTTGTCTTTGTCAATTAAGTGCTTCCATTTGTCCCCTGCCACCATGAAACCTCATCATCCTCATTACTTCTAGGAATCCCAGTCTGATGGCAGCAGTCCCATGGTAAGATCTGGTTTGCAGAGAAGCACCATCACAGAACTCTCCAAGAATATATTTATCAAAGCCATGTGGAAGAGAGTATCCTCTGGACCATCCCAGGATGGTAAGCAGATCTTACATGATAAATCCACTCTAGCATTTCAATTTTCATAAGCCTTTGAATTCCTTGTTCTTCTATGTATGAAGAAGATTTGGGTATTTAATGTTACTTAGTGTAGCTGCATTTAGATCTATATATCAGTCAAGCAGCCAACCAAGGGGTTAGAACAATTTCTAGCTGCTCTCAAGCTAAGACATTAAATTTGGAATTTTTGCTAAGTGGGTTCATATCATTAAGTTCCCTGACCCAATTTAATATTTCTTCCTTAAAGTTCCTTTCCCACAGATATTCTCCTGATTTTTGTCACTATAAATTGGAAAAAACGTGCAATTCTTTCTGTCTGTATTATACCTCTTCAAAGGTTATGCTTTTACCATACCCACTGGTGTCTACTGGGACTTGAGTTTGGTTCTAGGTCTAGAAGCAAGGAGAGGATATGGAGGTATATCCTGAGAAGGATCAGCAGTGCCTTGCAAGTCAACCCACCCAGGGGAAGCCCTTACAGGTTCTTCAGACAAGGAGAGGCTAAACACCTCAAGCAAGAATAGAAGGGCTGCTTCAACTGACAAACAAGGCTTAGGGAAATATAGGGGATCAAGCACTCCAGCATCCTCAAATCTGCTCATATGTCCCTACCCCTATTTTCACAAACCCACTCCTTCCCTAATCAATGCCTTAACTTTAACAGGAGACCTTATGTGGTTGGGGAATCATTTGCATTGCAATTCAGTCATGCTCAAGATTAAAACTTGATTTTGATTTTCACAAATCTCAGCTCTATAACTACAAAACATAGAGGAATCATAGAAGCTTTCCAGTCCCTTGTGCAGACTTTGAGCTGGAAATGTAAAGTTCTGCACCTGTCATGTATTTTCCCCCCAAGGTCTCCAGCATAGTTATAAGCAACCAACCAACGCCATTACACTCAGTTTTTTAGTAAAAGCTTTTATGACAGCAAATACACGGTCACCAGAGCCTGGCAATCTGTAAGTACTTGATTACAAGTATCTAAAAGTGATAATTTATGTAACTGCTTTTCCATTGCATGACATAGTCTAGCCCTCTCTACCACTGGAAACATATAATGACCTTCATACGTAATCAGATCAAAGAACTAATTTCAGAAAACCCAGAACAAATTCAGATTAATCACTCTTAAAATTATGTTCTTCTAGAACTATTTCTGCCACCAAACTAGTATGAAATCTGGGGAGCTGATTAAGCAATTGTCTTTGCATTTAATTCTAAACCTTGAAGTCCACTACACAAGCAATTGGGAAGGAAAGATGGACCTAATGTGGTAGAAAGAAAGAACCACCTGGAACTCACAAGTATGAGCTGGAGCCCACAAGGACAAACTGAGACCTGTCAGTCCTTTTTGTGTGTATGACCTTGGTGAAAAAAGTGTCCTGCAGAGGCAAGGGCCCACCTTCATGGAGCTAAGCACATACACCCAGGAGTCAGAGAAGCTAAAGAAGAATCTGGCAGAAGACAAAGCAATTGCCAGCCTCACTAATGCTTCACACCAATATATGAGACATGTCAGTAACTTGTCAGTAACATATGTGAGCTACAGAGTGGTTAATGCTTCATTCGCAGTCTCTAAATCTCTCACAAGAATATATCTTGATCTTATCATAACCAGAAACATGCAGGAAAGGAAATTTCAGAAAATTAGTTCACCCTTACAAAGTCGACACATTATAAAGCCACCCCAGTGTCATTAAAACTCCACTCTGAAGAATGTAACATTCAGAGCCAAGTGAGATTGCTGATGCCCATTCCTGGGAAGACATCAACAAAAAAATGAGACAAGCTGGTTTAATTACAAAGGGAATGGGCAGAATGAAACAGGCCCCTCAGGAAGGGAGACATAAAAAAGGAACAAAGAAGGAGTCAAAAAAGATACTTCTAGCGCTACTTCAAAAAGTAGTCTCTACACTGACTAAATGTGATCTGAAAGAAAGAGTAAAGAAATGCTTACACTCTGGACTCCAAATATATTTCCAGGCAGCTTGAGTAAGCCTGGATTCTTTCAAGTGAAGAGCTGAAACTATATGCCTTTTCCAGCCTTGGTAAATTCTAATAGCAAATTTATAATTCATGATGCAGGATTTTTCTCTCCTTAGTTCAGCTAAAATCCGGGTTCTTTTCTCACAACCAGAAAGAATTAGGCACACGGACACATTGAAAGGTGAGGGGGATGCAATTTATTAAGTGAAAAGGAAAACTCTCAACAAAAAGAGGAGTCCTGCACACAGGTTTTCCACCTCACAAGACTTGAATACCAGGCCACCACACAGGACCTGAAGAGGCCCAGCTCCTGCCCTGCATGAAGTGTGAATTCCTGGTGGCTCCACCCCATTCTCCCAGTGCACACGTGGGCCCTTAGTCTGAGCCACTCTACATTGATTTATTTCCCTTACTGAGCATGTGTTAAGGCACAGAATTTTTCACCATGGGCATGTTTAGGCAAGCTGCCTGTGCACAATGAATGACTTGGGCAACATTTGGCTGTCTCCTGCCTCTATCATTAGGACACAAAATACGCTCTTCTCTCATATAAAATGCTTCCACTCGCATGCCTTCAGAAACTTTTTTTAGCCAGAGCACTAGCTTTGTGCAAAACCTTCAACACTATCCAGGCAATCTTAGACCCATACTAGTAATTTTACCAGGACGAAGATCTCTGCTGTAGTGAGGAAACCAAGTTAAAGCAATTGATCCATAGAGTCATTAGCACTCAGCTAAAATTGCCCAGATCATTATAGGACTGAGGCTACAAAGGGAGTGGCCAGTGGGTGAAGAGGTGTGGAGTTCCCAAAATGGCTATTATCAGCATAGGACTCTGACCCATTTTCAATATGTCATTACCAACTTGATAGCAAGAGAGCCTGTGTGATCAGCATGGAATGTGAAGACATTAACAAGCAAATGTTTTTATCTACAAAGTTATAGAAGCAGAAGTAATTTAGGCACACTACTTAGAAAATGTAAAGTCCATAGGTCCAAAAATTTAGAACATAAGTCTGGTTCAAAGACTGAAAATATTGACATCTAAAAATAAATTAAACAAATTTGACATTCAAAATAAAACAAACAAGAAACTATATAGTATTGTTTGTCAGATCATTTCAATTAACTAACACTTGATCATGGAAATAACTATTTTAGTTACGTATTGTTATGTAGCCTCATGTGTAGACGTAGAAAAAACAAAATTCGGTCGGATACTTTTAAGACCAATTAAGGAATGAGTTATGAGTCTCATTACTTTCATTCTGAATTTAACATGCAAATAAAAAAGTAGGCACTACCAAACTTAGAGCCAACCATTTCAACTATTCAGCCACATCACTTTGATCAATACCTGTAGAATAGACTTTATACTCCTCAAAGTGATTTGCAAAGCAAAGACACTTTTTCGGAGAGGAGGGGTCAATATCCTTCTTGAAACTCATAAAAGTGATTTAAAGGAGTGTTTCAAGTCCAAGTTGTCTTTCCCTTTCATCACACTGGAGCACCTTGTTAAACAACAAGTAACGGTAAAAGAGCATTTAACAATCTGCTTCACATACACCTCTTTTCCAGCCAAATTGCACCTATAAAGCTAAAACAGAACCTCTCTAGATTCTCAACAAACATGAACTGAATATTTTATGGTTTGTGCAGTAGTTACAGTGTGTTGCCATTTCTTAATTAGCACATATATGGATGCCTTTCTTTCATCTCACGTTATTTTTGTTGCAGTAATTCAATACAAGTATCCTAAGCATTTACATTGTGAAGCATTTTTATGATTTATACCAACAGAATGGCATACACAGTGTTGTACATCTGCTTTAAAAGTCATCACTTTATTTCATATTCTCATATCCCTTTTAAGAACAAGAAGTATTGTAGTTTTCAGGACATGCTTTTACTTTTTATCATTTCTATCTGTGAATTTCATTCTTTCACATATTCCTTAACAATCCTCAAATCGACTCTGCTGAATCGTGGCAATGTTTTTCTGAAATCTCTCATGAGAGAGTAATGAATTGTCCTCTTAATTCACTCCATTAGATTTTTATTTTAAAAAATAAGCAGCATTTTCCCCTGTCTGGTCACTAACTAGATTTACACTCAGCCTCTTCAAAATGACTCATGAATAGTCAAAAACACAAGTCTTCTATAGAGAAATAAAATATATGTGTAAAGGAAAATTATTATAATATCTTTTTAGTATTGATACAGGAGTGGGGCAGGGAAGTGCTGAGAAGGGAAGAATGTGGTCCCTGGCTAGGCTCCACCCCAGGCCTGTGCCCACGAACCTAGGTGAGGACAAGCACTCCTGCTTTGGCGTGGAAATGTTACGTTTGCCAAGACCACTCTGGCCTGCCATGCCCCCATCCTGTACCCATGAAAACCCCGAGACGCTAGCAGGCAGAGCCACAAGCAGCTGGACGTTGAGAGGAATGGGTCGGCGGAAGCAGACACAAGCAGCTGGGCTTCGTCCTGCTTCAGTGTGACATTCTTCTAAACCATTTCTAACTTCAAGGGTCAAGGAAACAGGGTTCGGTTGAACAAAATCATCATGTAAAACATGTCCTTGGACCTTCAAGTTGTTTGCCTTTACTCTGTTCTACCTATTGGTAACACAATAGAGTCCTACTGATTTGCTTTGGCTTTGAGACTTCTTCATTTGCATAGCCCTGCTATACCCACTTGTCTGTCTTTGCATTTATCCTGCAACCTCTCTACTTGGCTTCCTGTAAACATGTAATAGAAGCAGCAAGTAGCAACTTTAGAGAAATGATAAAGAGATTTTTTTGAAGTACTATTTGGTGTCTATAGCATCAAAATTAGAAATATCAAATAAGAGATTTGGGGATGATATTCAGTTAACTTTAAGGTGTTGTTTGAGTGATCAGCAAAGACACCAGAAGTAGAAGACAGAGGCTGAGCTCTGATCTGGGCCACTAGATGACTACTAGCAGAGTGAGAGGTATTTTAGAGTACAGTATTCCAAGCACCCACATTTATTGTTTCCCAACTAGTTCCTAGAAAAATCTCTTGTGAGTACAAGAGAAAGGGAAGGACTATAAGCATTGTTTTAATATCAAGAAACAGAGAAAGCCAGACTTACCTTAAGAATGGATAGGAACATCCTTTCTTTCCTTCTACTAGAAATTTCAGAGGAAGAATGACAAGGACCACACAGGGAAAGGGAGAACAATATCAGGGTTGGAACACAAGAGAACAGGAGTGTGGTTCAGGTCAGCATGACTGTCAGAGTAACACAGCAGACAACCCCAGTGATCAGAGATATAAATGCAGAACATCAGTTATAGAAAAGCAAGTTTTAAAGGCTACGAAAGAAAATGGACAAAACATTCAAGATTCCATAGAAGGAATAATTATTATAATAATGATTGCTGATACTTCAAATTTGCCAAAAACTGTCTTAAATATTTTGCATATATTATTTCATTAATATCCAAGCCATTCCTATGGGATAGGGACAATTATTATGCACTTTATACGGATGAGGAAATTGAAGGATAGTGAGCTTAAGTTTCTTGCCTATATAGGTGCTTATCAAAAAAAAGTAATATGCTGAACTTTGAAAGGTGGAATTTTAGATGCAGTCTGTGCTCTCAATCACTGCAGATTCCTGGCCACAGCAAAGGCGAGGCTTCAGTTGCACGTCCAGGACCTCCAACCTAAGTATTCAGGCACTCTTTTTGACATCATTGCTATTGTTACTTAGATGTATCTGCTTGGGTTGTGTTTCCCCATTCTGCTATAAAAAAAAAACTGAGAAAACATAGGTGGGTAACAGAAAATACAACTTAATCATGGTGGTCAATAATAGTACTGGCTATTTTTTTATTTTGTTATTCATTCACTTATCTATTTATTCATATATTGAACAAGATACCCCACCCTTTACTTCATTTACCCAGCATGTGTCCTAAGTGGTGAGTAAATAATCCATTAGCACTTTCAGGCCTATGTGCCCACCTCCTTTCTCAGAGGAACCCATGTACAGCCTGTAATAGTACATGTCTTGATTATTTGCTTCCCAATCACTAATTCACTGATACAGAAAGAAGGTCACAGTCCAGAATTCCTCTGCTACTACAATATAACTATTAATATATTTTTAGTAGTCCTTTGTGTTCACAGTGAAAATATTTCAATATCAAAATAAAAGGCACAGTTCTGTTGGAACTAATATGCTGATAATATTTGATAAAATGGTTTTTCTATAACATTACTGAAATACCAGGTTGAGTCACACAAGCACACATACTCAAAAAGGTTTTGAACTATCAAATATTTTCAATAAAGTGCAAGTGAATAAACATCAGCATGCAAAGAGGGAAAAGCATAATTCTCTAAGACAACTGAAAATTCTGCAAATGTTAAATGCCATTCATACTTTGTTACATATGAAAAACATTCACGAAGTGATAAATACCCTTTTCAATCAGTTCATACATATTCCCACACAGGTACACCTCCTAAAATGTGCTGATCAGTGACCAAAATCAATATAGTTATATAAGTTCTATATATAAGCATGCAACATTGCTATGCTGTTTTACCAGCAAGTGACTGAGTTGATCGGAAATGGAAATAAATCTACAATCTACTGCCTCATTTTTCTGCACGCCGCCTGATTTTGAAGACGCAGAGTAAATTAAAGGTCACTTAGTGACTCATATCTAAATACCGCATGGTTAATCCTGAACATCTACTTCCTGAGAGATTCAACCAATTACGCTCTGAGCTACACAATCAATAAAATGTACTGGAGTCTTGAATCCATTGAAGTGTTTTAAAATTCAGCCAGTATAACCCTTCCTGCAAGTGTTCCACTGCTGTTTCCCCAGTGTGTGAGCTCTCCCAGGAGCTGACACAAAGTAGCTGTTCCACACTTTGAAAAGGAAGCACCAATTGCCAGACTTGAAATTGCTATGGGAATTACAACAAATTCCCAAACCATCCCACAGCAAAAAACAAGCAGCTACACTCATATGTTAGAATAGCAAAATAAGATGGAGGAGACCGAAACTTTTATACCATAGAATCTTTCGTAGCAACTATTAGTTAACATTGATAAGACTTGAAATTAAGGATATTTGGCTGTAATAGCAGCTGGGAAGAAAAGTAAACACTTGTAAGTAGGACAATGAATGGCATGCGCGCGCATGAATACACACACACACACACACATTCAGCCTTAAAGACTGACACACTGGTCATTTGCTGCAACGTGAATAGACCTAGAAGACATCAGGGTAAATAAAATACGCCAGATACAGACAGAAAAATATTACATGATCTCACATGTGGAATCTAAAAAAAAAAAAAAATCAAACATATTGAGCTAGATAATAAAACAGTGTTACCAGGGTCAGAGGAAAGAGGAAATGAGGAGATAAAGGTCAAAGGATGCAAAGTAGCAAATATGTAGCAGGAAGAAATCAAAAGATCCAATGAGGACTGCAGTTAATAATAGTGAATTGTATTCAGGATTTTTGCTCAATGACTGTTCTTATCACAGTGAGGAGAAAGTGGGTAACTACGTGAGATGATAGATATGCAAATTTGTTCCAGTATAGTGACCATTTTAAATATACATGTAAATTTACATATATATTTACATATATAATGGTCACTACATATGTAAAGGTGTGTGTGTGTATACACACACACACACACACACACACACACACATATATTTGTCTTATAAAATAATGCTGTATACCAGTAGTCCTCAATCTCTTTGGCACCAGGAACCAGTTTCCTGGAAGACAGATTTGCCGCGGACCTGGGGTGGGGGCAGTATAGTTTTGGGATGAAACTGTTCCACCTCAGAACGCCAGGCATTAGTTAGCTTCTCATAAGGAGCACACACACAACCTAGATCTCTCACTGGGGCAGTTCACAATAGGGTTCATCTCCTGTGAGAATCTAATGCTGCTGCTGATCTGACAGGAGGTGGAGCACAGGCAGTAATGCTCACTTGCTGCTCACCTCCTGCTGTTCGGCCCTGTTACTAACAGGCCACGTATAGCTACTTGTCCACAGCTCAGGGGTTGGGGAGCCCTGTTGTATACCTTATATATACAGAATAAAATTTACATTAAAAAAGAGATGATTGAGAATTTTAGTAAGTTTTGTAAAAAGATTTAATTAGTACATTATGTACAGCATGTATTGCCTTGTGGTTTAGTTATTTCTGCAGTATTGTGTTCAAAGTAGGCTGTAATCCACGTTTTGTTACATGTAACATGCATGTTTTGTTCATTTTTGTATCCTTATGGATCTTAATGATGCTGTGAACTTGATACGTATTTAATTGAATCCTCCAAATATAAAATTTTAAGTAGTCATCTTAAACATAGCAAGGCTTGAATTTAAAGTAATATACCAAATCAAACAGTGGCCAGATGGCCATTTTAAAAATTACAAACTCATATATTTCTTCCATTCTACAGAGACTAATCAGTCATTGAATGTTATTATGGATGAGTCTTTGAAAGGCATTTTGCCCCCATCTTCTGCCCCTCAAGTAAGTGTTTAGCTGTACCATTCCAAACAAATGAGAATCTATTTGGCTACAGAACTGCAGGGGAAAAAGGCACAGTCCTCCTCAGTAAACCCTGCCACTGCTAAAATTATCATGTATGAAACTATGAATGAATTCATTGACTAACTGACAATATGTCAATGGGAGAATTTAATCTGGAGTGTACCGTTTTCACAATGCAGCAAACTTTGAAGTTACTATCAAAAGCCAGAAGTCTTTAGGGTATGTTAAAAATTCAGTCAAAACTTTAAAACTTTAATAGGAATAGTACAAGCCTTGCTCTATACATTGTTTGAAGGTTGCTATTACAACGCTTGAAAATCAAATATAGTGTAGCAAAATTAAAGTCTGGTTAAGGTCCATTAATTATAATGCAATGCTTCAGCCAAACAACAGCTTGGCTTTAAATCAATACCCAATTAAATACTTCCTGCAGTTCTAGTCATTAATTGCTCTGTAGCTTAAAAAATAACATTCTAACTACTTATAGAAAGGTAATCAAAATTGGCATGTGAAACTTAAATTTGGTTCTTCTGTGATTATCTTTCCTCAAGAAGGAAAATTAACTTTTTCAGTGACATAGGGTCCATACATTTCGAATCCACTCAAACTTGTTGAAAATGGAATACAATCACAAGTAATAGGTGTTTGGTTATAGGATAATAGTGCACAAGAAAATGGCATTTCAATCTTCATGAAAGTATCATCATTGAAAAAAATAATTATCTCTTTAATATGTCCTTAGCTGGGGACATACAGAATTTTTTTTTTTTTTTTTTTTTTGAGACGGAGTCTCGCTCTGTCGCCCAGGAGTGCAGTGGCGCAATCTCGGCTCACTGCAAGCTCCGCCTCCCGGGTTCACGCCATTCTCCTGCCTCAGCCTCTCCGAGTAGCTGGGACTACAGACGCCCGCCACCACGCCCGGCTAATTTTTTTGTATTTTTAGTAGAGACGGGGTTTCACCGTGGTCTCGATCTCCTGACCTCGTGATCCGCCCGCCTCGGCCTCCCAAAGTGCTGGGATTACAAGCGTGAGCCACCGCACCCGGCCAACATACAGAATTCTTGCTGCCTATACAATATTATTATAGATGGGAAATGTTTAAAAAGTAACATCTTCTAGCTGCTGCTGGCAACGGAACATTTATGGTTAAAAACGAAATGCTGCCTTGCTCTGGAATGAGGAATCGCTGTTCAGCTCAACTCTAAGCACAGAGTGACTCATCCTGCCAGAGGTGATTTTCAATGACCCTCCTACTGATGCATCATCCAGAATGCTGATTGTGCAGCAGGACAAATACAGAAGCAGAGGAGGAAAATGTTAAATTAAGGATGCCTATGTGATAAAGAGAGCTGCAGAACCTACGAGAATCACGGAAATCATCAGGATATCTAAAAAGCAAGGATAAGAGAACATAATTGAGATCAACAGCATAAATAGAAACATCATGCAGGCAGGAAGGCAGCACTGAGTTGCAAATGTGATAACTAGGAATTTAGAATGTTTTTGAAGTGAAGTTATGTTTCATCCTTACACAGCTTGTGGAAAAAAACTGTGGAAACAAGAAGAGAAACTGCAGAGCAGAGACAATGCATATGAAAGAGGAGAAGCACCCCAGAAGAGGACCCCTGTCTTTTTCTATCCTTCACATATACAAGTCTTAGTGTAGAGGGCTTAGAAGTATGTGTTGTGCAGTGTTTGTAAAACTTTTATTTATAGAAGGTTTGAAATTATCCATTATGAGTCAGATGTGGGAATATGCAATTTTCCATATTTCTCCCTACTGCATTCAACTTATTCTCTGAGCCTTCTTTTAAAAATGTAATGCAGCCTTCTCCAGGTAACTCAGCCACATCTGATTGGAAAAGATCTCAAGGTAATTATTTTGTTAATAGAGATACAAAACTCAGACAAGTCCTTTATCAAACTCTGTAGCAACAGTACATACACACATTTCTTATATGCTTGCCTCTTGCCTTACTCCTCCATGAGAAAGCTTTTGAGAGTAAAAAATTGCTAGCAGAGTATCACGACAGAGGTCGCGCGAGAATGTATTTTACAAGGGCTCTCCTCAGGTTCCAATGGACTGTATTACTCTTCCCATGAGTCTTTTTGGCCACCTTAGTTCTTTCTGTATCTACATCTAACGTAAAGTGGTCCCATCTTGCCTTTGCACACCTACAAGTATCCTTGCTGGTACCCAAAACCCATAGCATAGCCTTGATATCTACAGGTTGTATTTGCTCATGTCAACCCTAGGTCTCCTATGATTTACCAACCTTCTTTGCAAATCCACATGTTCCATTAAGGCATGAAGCAATTTCTTGATTTTCTTTACACCAGGTCTTTCATAACTCTGAGATGTAGTGGAAGACACTATCTCAAGCCCTCTTTCTGCCTGAAAAATCCAAAACCTTTGGATAAAACATTTTGGGCATCCCATTTGGAGAGCATAATGAAGCTTTGCCTCCCGGAAGGGAACAGAGAACATGCCCCTTCTCCCTGAAATTATCAAAGATGTGGGAGTGAGCTTCTAAGCCTGAATGTGTTTCTTTCTTTCTTGTTCCAATGTTTCCTCTAGCTGAGGAAAGCTTTTATCTAATTCCTGTTTGGCAGGAAATTGTCCCGAAGCTATCCTTCCTATTTTACAGTTTATAGTAAAAATGTCATGTTCAATTCTCTATACTTTTGTTCTTGATGTTTAAAGGGAAAAATCTGGAATTTAGAAAACTGTTTTCAAGTGTTTGTCCTTTGCTACTGAAAGCCCATATTTTAGTAATATAATCTGGGAAATGGACGTCAAGAGCCTATTTTAAAGGGTGAGGGGGTGACTTTGACTCTTTTGTTCTCTTTGCATTTCAGCTATAACCATCCTAATATGGTAATGTGCTGCTTGGAAATAGTCTGCAACTGATGTAGACATCTTGCTAAGTAGTTGTATGTATTATTCATTTTATACTCACAACATTGAACAAATGAGGATACCGAGGTACAGAGAGATTAAGTAACTCATGCAGGACCACACAGTTAGTGATGAAACCAGGCAATGAAGCCAGGCAGTTTGCATCCAGAGCCTACACTCCGCTATGCTACACCACTTAAGGCAATCTGCGCTGATCCAGAAGGGGAGGAGCCACATATAAAGAAGCGAAAAACAGAAATTCCATTTCAAAATCTAATTATGTATGTATATATATATTTATTAGTGCCTAATTTAATGTGTAGTAAGATATACAGTTCCCATTCCGATTAGAATCTCAACCTTTCACAACAAATCTTTTAGTCATACTTGGAAAATTCTGGATTAAAGACCTTTCTGATACCATCATCTATTATTTCTGGGTGTGGGGAACTTAGCTACGAGAGTGCACGGAAATGCACAAAACTAGGGAGGCACATTCTCTTCCATAATGCTGTGTCCACCCAGTATATTTCTCTCTTGGTGTATTCCATCTTTCACTGGAGCTAATATTCATAGAAGTTAAGCTTTTCTCCTGTGCCTAAAATTGTGTTTTTATTTTCACGTGGGTGGTTTCTCTTTGTAATTATGTGAAAAACTCATAAGCATGCTTAATGAATCACATCTTGATTCCTTGCAACTCATTGGAGAAATATGTTATCATAGTTCAAACATAATCAGGAAATGTCATACCTATTAATGGGTTCATTGTGACAAGTCATGAAAATATTACAATGTGTAAGTTGGAATCCAGTAAACAATATTAGAAGAGATTTTCTAAAGTAAAATTACAATTTTTTCTCTATATGTGCCAAAAAAAAGAGTTGTCAGGAGAAAGAAAATGTACTGGCTTATCACGTGATTCTTATCTTGATTTAAGTCATGTTATTACTTATACACCATCCATTAATTCCCAAGAAGACTTAGTGTACTTTAATATATCAAACTATGAAATACAAATTTATATTTCTTTCTTGATTTATGTTCTTATTTTGATTTAAGATATCTTTTATCATGCAACTTTTTTGCATTTTATATCATGTATGAAATCAATGAGAGAAAGTATTCTACATATATGATATCAAAAATAAATAATACTAAATTATATTACATATGAGTCAGTCTGGAAACAAAGATAAAAGGAAAACTAGTTTGGTTTCTGAAGTACTGCCCTTCCATCATGTATCATTGTTTAGTTAAGGTAACAGAAACTTCAACTGCTATTTCAATTGGAGGAAATTTAATACAGAGTATAGTTACAAAAGGGTCAGAAAGCCTGGAATAGCCAAAAGAGAAAAGTAAACTTCCTTGATTGGTATCTGCAGTAAGCAACCACCATCCTAGGCTAGAGGAGCAGAAGGGATATAGTGTCACCTACAGCCATGGTCCCTGCCCACCTGGAGCTGCTGGAGCCCCACTGCTGCTACTCCTATGTGGAACCACTGCTGAAGCTGCCTTGCAGAAATCTCTGGCCCATTTTCCTGATAGTGTGGGAACCTTGGGGCCCAAAGCTACCTGCAGATGTCACAGAAGATGGATAGCTGGGACAGATAGAGGCAGGACACTGTGCTGCCAGGACTGCTGCTACTGCTGCTTTGCTATGACCCACAAAACCTGTGCTGCTGCTGGAAACATGCTGCAGGAACCAAGTGCTCCACATCACTTTTTGTGACTGCTGCTAAAGGAGTCACAGTATTAGCACCCCCACTCCCCCCCACCAAAAACTTTAAAAGGGTATGAGTGATATGGTTTGGCTGTGTCCCCACCCAAATCTCAGATTGAATTGTAGCTCCCATAATTTCCACCTGTTGTGGGAGGGACCCTGTTGGAGATAATTGAATCATAGGGGCAGTTTCCCCCATACTGTTCTCCTGGTAGTGAATACATCTCACGAGATCTGATGATTTTATAAGGGGTTTCCCCTTTCACTTGGCTCTCATTCTTTCTTGCCTGCCACCATGTAAGATGTCCCTTGCTCTTCCACCGTGATTGTGAGGTCTCTCCAGCTACATGGAACTGTGAGTCCATTTAACCTCTTTTTCTTCATAAATTACCCAGTCTTGGGTATGTCTTTATCAGCAGCATAAAAAACGGACGAATGCAGAGGGATTTTAGCTTTTTACTTCCTTCTACCTTCCAATCACTTGCCAATGCCTCTCACTGTGAGAGTCTAACAGAAGCCAGCTGGCGAAGACATTTCTAGGCAAAATAGTTTTCAGGTGTCCAGCCCTCTGTTACACACAGTAAGGTACAGAAGATCAGAAGTGGCCCTCACAAGAGCCTGTCTCACTTCCTAAGTCAGCTAACTTATAGTCTCCTTTTCCTGTCATCAGCCTTTGGTAAACTCCAGAGATTTTATTCTTTTTTTTTTCCTTTTTTCTTTCTTTCTTTCTTTATTTTTTGACATAGAGTCTCGCTCTGTCGCCAGGTTGGAGTGCAGTGGTGCAATCTCAGCTCACTGAAACCTCCACCTGCCAAGTTCAAGCAATTCTCCTGCCTCAGCCTCCTGAGTAGCTGGGACTACAGGTGCACATCACCACACCCAGCTAATTTTTGTATTTTTAGTAGAGATGAGATTTCACTGTGTTGGCCAGGATAGTCTCAGTCTATTGACCTCGTGATCTGCCTGCCTCAGCCTCCCAAAGCACCGGGATTACAGCCAGAGATTTTTTTAAATGTTGTTTTCTGTTCTTCTTTCTCTTCTGCTCATTTTGAAACTAGAAAATATATTTATGTTCTTTTAGTAATTAACTGTAAAATTTGAACAGACATTCTTATATAAATATTTTCCGGCAATGCCAAAATTTGTTTAATATCCCTATCCTCCCTGAATAAGGAGCAAAACATTCTCACTCTTCAGTGTACTCTCTCCTCCTCCTTCCTCATTACTGCTGTCTTGAACTTTAGTTCCACATTTTTAAACTATCTTTTTTACTATGGTAAAATATACATGAAATAAAATTTGCCATTTTAGCAAGTTTTAGATACACAATTCAGTGACGTTATTGTATTCACAATGCTGTGCAATCATTACTTCTATCTATTTTCAAAACTTATTTATCACTCCAAGCAGAAACTCTACCCCTTAAGAAATAACTCCCCATTATACCTATCCCCAGCCCCTGGTCACTTCTTATCTATTTTCTCTCTCTATGAATTTGACCATTTTAGATATTTCATACACGGAGTCACAGAATATTTGTCCTTTTGTGTCTGGCTTATTTTGCTTAGAAAAATGTTATCAAAGTTTATCTATGTTGTAGCCTGTAGAACTTCATTGCTCTTTATGGCTAATTACATTTCATTCCACATACACGCCACATTTGATTTATCCATTCATCTGTCGATGGCCATTTGGGTTGCTTGTGCCTTTGGGCTATTGTGAAGTACTGCAATGAATACTGGTATTCATGGAGGTGTAAAATGGTTCACATTTCGGTTTTGATTTGCATTTTTCTAGTAACTAATGATGTTGGGCATCTTTCATGGGATTATTGGACATTTATGTACCTTCTTTGGAGAAATGTCTGTTCAACCCTGCTTGTTTTTAATTGGATTGTTTGCCTTTTTGTTGTAGAGTTGTAGTATTCTGGAATTTAAACACATATCAGATGTATGATTTCTGTATTCTGGAATTTAGATACATCAGATATATGATTTGCAAACAGTTTCTTCTATTTTGTAGGTTGTCTTTTCCTTTTTTTTAACTTTTATTTTAGGTTTAGGAGTACATGTACAGTTTGTTATATGGGTAAACGGGATGTCACAGGGGTTTGGTGTACAGATTATTTCATCACCCAGCTAATAAGCATTGTACTGGATAAGCAGTTTTTGATCTTCACCCTTGTTCCACCCTCAACCCTCAAGTAGGCCCCAGTGTCTGTTGTTCCCTTCTTTGTGTCCATATGTACTCAATGTTGAGTGCCCACTTATAAGTAAGAACATGTGGTATTTGGTTTTGTGCTCTTGTGTTCGTTTGCTTTGAATAATGGCCTCCAGCTCCATCCATGTTGCTGCAAAGGAAATGATCTCATTCTTTTTGCATAGTATCCTATGGGGTATATGTACCACATTTTCTTGTCCAGTCTACTATTGATGGGAATTTAGGTTGAGTCCATGTTTTTGTTATTGTGGTTAGTGTTGTGATGAGCATGTGCATGAACATGAATTTTTTGTTTGTTTTTTTTTTTTTTTTGGTGAGACGAAGTCTCGCTCTGTCACCCAGGCTGGAGTGCAGTGGCCTGATCACTGCAACCTCTGCCTCCCAGGTTCAAGCAATTATCCTGCCTCAGCCTCCCGAGAGTAGCTGGGACTACACGTACATGCTACCATGCCCAGCTAATTATTTTTTTGTATTTTAGTAGAGACAGGGTTTCACCGTATTGCCCAGGCTGGTCTC
>NW_026652278.1:129405011-129486867 GCF_009828535.3 Hylobates moloch
TATATATATATATATATACACACACATACACACACACACACATATATTTTAAGCTTAGTTCAGCTCCACAGATTTCATTCAGAACTCAGGGCAAATCAGTGCCTTTTATCTGTCATTATGAGGCCTATAAATATACACAATCCACTAAAATAAATGTTAACTCTTTAAACACTTCCAAAGTTGAATGAATCCAGTGCAAGTTTCTTGTATGTCAAGAGACATATTAGTATCAACATTCCCTGATCCTTAATAATGTTTTGAAAACACAAATAATTCCTACCTAGCTAGGCAAATTGCTTCATTAAATAAAGTTTAAATTCTATTACTAAAGAGAAAAGAAGATTGCATGTTGTTAGACAGTCACAATCTCTGCCACAGACCATCATATTTATTTTCTTATATGGTCAGTAGAAAACAAGAAAAACAAACCTAAGGTCTGAGTATTTTTCTGACTAGCAAGAAAATTTACACTTTTTATATTGGTGGGGTAAAAGAGACAAAACTATGAGGTCAGAGCCCATGAGTTAGTTATCACAAAGTTACTGAGAAAATTCAGTTACCAGTGACAAATATACTCTATAAATTTGTGACCAAATACAATTTTCTAACACATCTGTTTTGTAAGTCTTGCAATCATTGCTTCTAGTTAAAAGGTTGTATTTTAGGAGGGAAAACCAGAATCATTGTGGCTTACAGCTGAACGTGGAAGGACAGTGTCTGCTCTTCTTGGTAAAAGCGGTAAGAACACAAATCTATAAGGATAAATTTCAGAATCCATAGGAATTAAATCTGAAAGAAGGCCTTTGCTTTTTATGGGAAATTCTCTAACAGATTTGTGGTCATTGACTGGAGAATATTTACAAACCTACTTTTACTCTCAAAATTTTTATCATCAACCATTATAGCATATATTTTGGTTTTAACCAGGCAGGAATTAAAATTTCCTTAAATGTATGATTTTTATTTGCACTTGAGGTTAGCTGTGCTGCCATTTGTTCTTTCATAAACCTTGAGAAAGCCTTTATCTATGTGCTGTTCCCCTTGCATGTCCCAAACTGGGCTGGTAGGGGTCCAGTGAAAGGCAGCTACCCCAGCCGGATGCTCCACCCTGATCTTGCGTTTCCTCGGCATTAAATTCCCCATAGCTTGGATAGCTTTCACTACCCTGGTGTCAACATAAACATTTTCCTTCCCACCTTTTACGTTGTTGCCCCAGCGGGACCTGACTGTATCAGTCTTCCAGCTGAGGCTAAGAAACAGGATAAAATGTAAAAGGCCAATGAGATAAAGATGCAGAGAATCTTTAGCAGTTAATCTGGTGCTGCCTATCAAGGTTGAGTACTGATAATAAGCCAAAAGTCCAGATTTTCCCACAATAGAGATCTGTTGATATTTAGCCTGACCTTTGTGGTCTGCAGCGATGATTGAAAATAAAACTTGCTTTGTGATGAAATTGTTCTGATCTAGCTAGAGCTTGTCCTTGTCCATATGGAACTCTAGCTCTAGGAGCTGGCCTTGTAGTCACAGTCTACAAGGGTGCTGGCTCTCACCCTCAACGAGGGGCTGTCCATCTTGGGCCTCATTATTCAGTTTGAAGTTATTGCCTGTCCTGTCCGACACAAGCTTCAGACGATTCTCTTGAGTAACACCACAGTTCAGGTATGGAGGAAAAAAAAAAAACTAGCCACATAACCAAGTCTGTTAAATCCACGAGGGCAGCAACCATCTCCCTCCTCAGAACGTTGTCCCAAATGGTTGTCTTTCTTCTTAGGCCCTCACAACACCCTCACATGGAGTACTCATGTCTTAGGGATGATTTGCATGTCTCTGTATTGCTTCCTTAAACTGAACTGTGAGATGCTATCATTACCTGGTAACATAAAACAGAAAATGGAAGACAGAATCATCCCTTTGGGCTGAATAATTCCAACAATTAAATATACTTCTATAATAATGTTTCTATATTATTTACATATAATGTTGATATTAATATATAATTGATAAAAGTATATATAAGTACTGCTATATTCTGAATGTTTGTGTCCCTTCAAAATTCGTATATTGAAACCCAATGTGATAGTATTAAGATGTGGGACCTCCGGGAGGTGATTAGGTCACAAGGGCAGATGTCTCATGAATGGGATTAGTGCTTTTACAAAAGAGACCCCAGAGAGCTTGTTTTCCTCTTCCACATATGAGGCAGAAGAGTGCCCTTACCAGAACCCAACCACACTGGACCTTTGATCTTAGACTTCCCAGAACTATAAGGAATAAATATCTGTTGCTTTTAAATCACTCAATATATGATATCTTTGTCATAATGCTGTAGGAAAATCCAGGCTCCTGTCACATGACCAGGAAAGATTAGGCTCACCGACACTTTGAAGGGTGAGGAGGGGGATTTACTGGGCAAAAAGGAAAAAGGAAAAACAACACAGCAAAGTGAGACAGGGGTTTCTGTTACAGGCCCTCATCTCACAGATTGAATCCCCAGTAACCGCCCAGGAACAGGAGGGGCCAGGCTCCTTCCCTGCTGCAAATGGCATGAACTTCCTGAGGCCCCACCCTCCTCCTCATGCTTAGACCAGCTGGAGATTCTCTGAGGAGCTCCTTTTACTTGGCTGTCTCAATAAGAGCCCAAATGGACTAAGATGAGCACTTAACATAATTATACATTTACTTTTTTTATTACGTGACTATATACCTGTCTCCCCCACTAGACTCTATGTTCTTTGAAAGCAAGTAAAATGCCTAGTTTGCTCACATCTAAGTAACCAGGGCCTAGTTTTCCTGAAGGAAATGTAGTATTTGGGCTTGATATTAATATTTTCGTAGCATCTCTAAATACATGGGAATAATTTATAATTTTCTCAATTAAATGATTCTGTCAGAAGCCAAGGCACTATGATTTACATAATCAGATATTTGATAATCTGATTCAGTCCAAGCCAGAAACAAATGAGCAAATCAAATCTAAAGCAAAACCTGGAATACCTAGAAGACATCTAAAAGATATAATAATGCCTTCCATGTAAACTTTTGACAGAAGTAGGATTCCAAGTTTATATTCTCTAGCAAGGCACTGGATTATCTATGGGATAAGAAATGGCAGATTAAATTACTAAATGATGATGTGGCCATCCTTTTGTAAAAACCCACAAGCCTAACCAAAATTCCATCCTGAATAAATATTTCACTTCAACAAAAGATTTCCTTCGGTGAGAAATGAATCTTTCTTAAATAAATTTTAACTTTGCTATAATATAAGAACAATCTGTTAATCAATTCTCCGAAGTTCTACCAGAGAAAATAACCTCCATCAAAGCCATTCAAAATGTGGCCCGTGGACTGGTGGTGGTCTGCAAACTGCTACCAATCCACAGCGAGCTAGGTACAGAAATTGAGAATAAGCACCAAGAAATTTATATGACAATTTTATATTGTCATGCCATCCAAGCACATGATAAATGCATTTTACAAAAGTGTTGGTCTGTGACTGTGTGAAACTTAAGCAAATAATAATAAGAAGACACAGTCCTTCATCACAGATAGTTTGAGAAGCTTTGTTCTAGTTTGTTTAGCTTGAAAATTTTCAAGAAAGGTTTACTATTGCTAAAAATAACCATGGAAAATTCTCATTCATGAAATTATATAAAACAAGAGGCTTACTGGAGTATCTGCTAGGATTAATTATCTACATAATGTGTCCCAAAGTAACCAAATGAATTGACCTATTTTAGAGAACAGTATCAAATACAATAATGTTAATTCTTGATTGACTCACCTTAAGGCATTACTGCTGACAGTAGCTAAAGAGCATTTGGAATTCTCCATTCAAGTCAAGTGAAACTACAAATTAGCATAATATGATACATAAAATTTATTTGCAGTTGGAAAAACAATTATTTTTTCTTCTCACACAAAAGCTGCCTTCTCAAAAGGATGAGGGATATTTTGAGAAATAGAGAAAATAATTTGGAGAAAAAGGTCTAAGCACAATTTTATGAATAAAATTTGGGAACTTAATAAAACCTCCATTTTAGTTAAATCTATACCTCTCACTAGTGACTTACAGAGTGAAAAGAAAAGGATAGTAGTAGTTGGGAGTGAAAGTAACACTGAATCTTGCCTCGAGGTTGACCAATGCCAAAAAACACACAATAACAGAAAAAAGAAAATTGTGGAAATGTAGCCAGTTACACCAAATTTTATACAAGGGGTGGTTTGTCAGTCTTCTCTCAAAAATGTGAGGAAGACTAAATGTGGTGGCTCATGCCTGTAACCCCAGCACTTTGGGAGGCTGAGGCTGAGGTCAAGAGATCAAGACCATCCTGGCCAACATGGTGACACCCCGTCTCTACTAAAAATACACAAATTAGCTGGGCATAGTGACACATGCCTGTAGCCTCAGCTACTCAGGAGGCTGAAGCAGGAGAATCGCTTGAACCCGGGGGGTAGAGGTTGCAGTGACCCGAGATCACGCCACTGCACTCCAGCCTGCTGACAGAGTGAGACTCTGTCTCAAAAAACACACACACAAAAAACTAACAAAAAAATGAGGTCAGAAGATCGATGTCTTAAATATAATTTAAAACAAAGTGAAGTCAAAAATCTCAAAAACGCTATTCAATTTGTCCTGAGAGAATTTCCACTGACCTAACTTTTTTAGTGGTTCTTGTTAATGTGTAACCCGGAGTTCATATTGCGTTCTTGGGAAATAACCAACAAAACATTCTGACCCACAGAGTCCACTCTAAGCCAAAGAGGGTCATAAAGTGTTCTTGTCTTAAGTTGATAAATAGAGTGATGCGAGTCGATATTGGAGCAGGTTTGGTAGCCTAAAACTAATACAATTAACATGCAGCATAGCTGGAGATGCCCATACTTATAGTTTGTCAACGAGAAAATGCACAACATTTAGATGAAATGCTTGAAAATTTGAGTTCAGATTCAGAGATATTTGTATAAACCTGGGATAAAATATACTCTTTCTGAGGAGAGAAAAGAGGCTGATGAGGGGTTTATATCTCCAGTAAACAGACAACTAAAGGTCCAAGTCCTTCAGTTATTTAATTACAAATTTTTAAATCCACTGCTCTACATGAAGCAGTTGAAATGTTCCAACCATTGATAGGCTTAATATCTGCAAAATTTTGATAATTTTTCTGTCATTATTGAGATGAAAAATTAACTGTCAGGTTAAAAATAGCTTCATTGTGGTTTGAAAGTTCAAACCCAATACGTATTGCCTAAGCGTATCGTAGTTTAAGTATGTAGAAGCAATAAGCAACGCACAAAAGGTTAAACAGGGTGATATCCTGAGTAGCCCCTTTCATGATTCCATCTCTCTAGCTTCACTGATTTTGTACCTTTTTATTTTCTCCTTTCCACACAGCTCTTTTCAACCCAGGAACTTTAAGTACAAGACCCATATCATTCCAAACATGAAATAGATCACATTGTACCAATTACCTGTTGTTAAGAGAAAAATCCTCATTTCCACCTTCAATACAGCCAAAGCAGTTCTGAAACATTCTTTTTTTTTTTTTTTTTGAGACGGAGTCTCGCTCTGTCGCCCAGGCTGGAGTGCAGTGGCGCAATCTCGGCTCACTGCAAGCTCCGCCTCCCGGGTTCACGCCATTCTCCTGCCTCAGCCTCTCCAAGTAGCTGGGACTACAGGCGCCCGCCACCACGCCCGGCTAATTTTTTGTATTTTTAGTAGAGACGGGGTTTCACCGTGGTCTCGATCTCCTGACCTCATGATCCGCCCGCCTCGGCCTCCCAAAGTGCTGGGATTACAAGCGTGAGCCACCGCGCCCGGCCCTGAAACATTCTTAAAAAAAAGAAACCAAAAACAACTTGAACATAATAGAATAAAAATGTTCCTTACACTTTCTTACCCTTTTCAAAATTGTCATCTCATTAGTCTACTTAGAGATGTACGTAGGCCCAAGAACACCTTCATCCACGTTAGATAAATGGAGATATTTAGTGTAAATCTGAAATGGTAAATAATGATCTAACTATAATATCATCAGTAACATTGTCTCAGGGGTTAAAATGTAAATGAATCTTTTTCTAAGGAAAAGTGATTTATTTCCCCAAGTTTTCCCCATCGGCTGCCATTTAATGATACAAAATTTTACTTATAAATACATTAGGAAATAAGTTTTCCATTAAATCAACACAGATCTTTATCAAGACATGTACCATGTTAAAACAGTTTTCCCCAGGAAAACTTTTTTCTTGTACAGGCTTCCACAAAAGTCTCTACAATTATCTCCACCATATATTTAATAAATCAAGTTTAAAAGTTATCACAATTTAAATAACTGTACAGACATCATATGTCTTTGTGGAAGAAACAGAAGCATAAAATAAATCAGAAAAATCATAAAAATAATTATAGAAGTAAATCATAAAATAAATATAGAAAACCAAATTAGAAAGAAAAAGCAACTTTTTAGGGGAGTATGGGTCAGACAGATTAATAGCTTTATCTTTGCTATTCTTTCCCATTTATAGTTGAAGAGACCATGGACATAAAACTTGGAACTTGGAGAAAGCTGTTTTTTTTACCTCTATAGTATTAAAATTGAAGTGAAACACACCCTATGTGTGAAGATTGTACATTAGTTTTCTTGCCAAGGCACAATTTCGGAGACAAATCTTTGAATCTGGAAGGCAATCTCCACAGAATCTGCCAGATATCAAAAAGCACATCATTTTCTTTACGAAGTTTCAAGTTAAATCTGTTGGTGCCAGTTGGACGACGTGATTCGCTCAAAACAAGGACTAAGGAATCTAGTAGGAATTCTGAGGAAAGAGGGTTTCCTGTCTTTCTATAGAAAGGGCTGTGGACACAGGTCCTGAGCTAGCTGGAATGGAAGCCAAACAAGTGTATCTCCAGCTATTACTGGGAATAGTAGAACAGAATGTTGACTGGGAACAGCCAGAGGGTTCAATTACCTATCATTCATTCTCATACTAATTAATTGGTGTTGTTCGGTTTGGTCTCAAGAAAAAAAAATTGTAAACTCCTAGAAGAATTTTAATTTATGCTCATTTTATTTTTTTTAAATTGAATACTCTGCTTAGCATGGTACTGTTTATAGAATTCTCCCTGTTGAACTGTAGTTAAACTGAATTGTACACATGCTAATCCCTGAGAGACAGATGAGGTATTTTTAATTAAAAACATCAATCATGTTAAAGACTATTAAATCTAGTAGATCACTTTACCTAATAGGAGTTTTAAATCAAACTTCTATTTTTGGAACTTTAAAAAATATTTTTCTACAGTCCCACTTCTACAAAGACATTCTTCAGTTTACACTGGAGACCAGTTTATGCAGTTTGTATTGGAGCCTAGTCAAATTCTTCCACGCTCTTCCTGCATTTCTTTGTATAATGACCCCCCTTTCCCCAAACTCTATTTCTGTTGTTAATTGTATAGAACGCTGCTTAAATGAGAAACATCAGTACTGAGGATGTAGGCAATGCCTTAATTGATCAGATAAACATGGTCCATTTAGTTTTGCTTTAACTCAAACTTCAAAGTACCAAGCTGTAGGTTTGCTTCATTTTGGCAGAAGCAAAAAGCCTGAAACTCTTCAGGAGGTAAGGAAGCTATGGAAATTAGGCATCTGCCCAAAATCTAGGATAAAGAATAAACACTTAAAACTCATTTTAACATCTACTTTGAACTGAAAAGAAAAGAGCTCATGAGAACATTTGAATATAGCAAAAGGACAATTTTCAAGACTGTGAACTTGAACCCATTTGACAGCAGAGAATGTGATCTCAGGGCCATGTGATACTGGTCTCTCTTCATTAAAGTCCCATCAGCCCTACCAAGATGAAACAAACTTTCTAAATTTTCCTTTACTCTTCCAACTGCCATATGTGAGCTCTAGGTATGGACTTGCCTCGGGAGGATTTATATAGGCCTTTTGAACTTCTAACAGAGTCTCTCTTTTGAGTAACCATTTTAAAGAAGATTAAATTTAATTAGACTGTATTTTTTCCTGTGACATGTGCCTTCAAAGTCCATTTTATTACATTCTTTTATCCTAGCAGTGCACTAATGCTGTCGGGTGTAGGGCACCTTCAGATGCAGGAACAAAGGAGGGAGATATTTATATACACTCACTTAATCCCCCGGGAGTATTTTAGGACTAGCCGACATCTGACATCCATGCCTGCGCAGCAACACTGCTTGAGCAAATGTTGCTCAGGAATCAACTCAGACACGTGACAATTTGGATGCGTAATCTGAGCCCTCCATACACCTATCCTAGCTAGGGGTTCAAGGTGCCCTTGGGTTGTATCATCTATTTATACCCTAATTATTTCTCTTTTGATGTTTTTCTTATTCTCTGAATTTATTGATAATAACTACACTTCGATAGTGTGTCCAGAATTGGTGGGCTCTTGGTCTCACTGACTTCAAGAATGAAGCTATGGACCCTCACGGTGAGTGTTAACAGTTCTTAAAGGCGCGTGTCCTGAGTTTGTTCCTTCTGATGTTCGGATGTGCTTGGAGTTTCTTCCTTCTGGTGGGTTCATGGTCTCGCTGGCTCAGGAGTGAAGCTACAGACCTTTGCAGTGAGTGTTACAGCTCTTAAGGCGGCGCTCTGGAGTTGTTCGTTCCTCCCTGTGGGTTCGTGGACTGGCTGGCTTCAGGAGTGAAGCTACAGACCTTTGCAGTGAGTGTTACAGCTCTTAAGGCGGTGCTCTGGAGTTGTTCGCTCCTCCCTGTGGGTTCGTGGACTGGCTGGCTTCAGGAGTGAAGCTGCAGACCTGCGCGGTGAGTATTACAGCTCATAAAGGCAGTGTGGACCCAAAGAGTGAGCAGTAGCAAGATTTATTGCAAAGAGCAAAAGAACAAAGTTTCCACAGTGTGGAAGGGTACCCTGTCTGGTTGCCACTGCTGGCTGGGGCAGCCTGCTTTATTCATCCTGCTGATTGGTGCATTTTACAGAGAGCCAATCGGTCTGTTTTACAGAGAGCTGATTGGTCCTTTTTGACAGGGTGCTGACTGGCACATTTACAATCCCTGAGCTAGACACAAAAGTTCTCCACTTCCCCACTAGATTAGCTAGATACAGAGTGTGGATTGGTGTATTTACAAACCCTGAGCTAGACACAGAGTGCTGATTGGTGCATTTACAAACCTTGAGCTAAATACAGAGTGCCAATTGGTGCATTCACAATCCCTTAGCTAGACATAAAGGTTCTCCAAGTCCCCACCAAATTCAGGAGCCCAGCTGGCTTCACTCAGTGGATATCGCACAGGCCGCAGGTGGAGCTCCTGCCCGTCCTGCACCATTTGCCCGCACTCTTCAGCCCTTGGGTGGTCGATGAGATCAGGCGCCGGGAGCAGGGAGCGGCGCTCGTTGGGGAGGCTCAGGCTGCGGAGGAGCCCACGGCGGGGGGGGGCGGGGGAGATTCAGGCATGGGGGCTGCAGGTCCCAAGCCCTGCCCCTGTAGGGAGGCAGCTAAGGCCCTGTGAGAAATCGAGCACAGCAGCTGCTGGTCCAGTTGCTAAGCTCCTCACTGCCTGGGGCTTGCCGGCCGCTCCGAGTGAGGGACCCGCCGAGCCCACGCCCACCCGGAACTCATGCTGGCCCACAAGTGCCGCGCACAGCCCCGATTCCCCTGCGCCAAGCCCACGCCCACCCGGAACTCGTGCTGGCCCATAAGCGCCCCGCGCTGCCTCGGTTCCCACCCACGCCTCTCCCTCCACACCTTCCCGCAAGCTGAGGGAGCCGGCTCTGGCCTTGGCCAGCCCAGAAAGGGGCTTCCACAGTGCAGCAGTGGGCTGAAGGGCTCCTTAAGCACGGCCAGAGTGGGCGCCAAGGCCGAGGAGGTGCCCAGAGCCAGCGAGGGCTGCCAGCAAGCTGTCACCTCTCAGTAGGAATTGGTACCAACCTGCTTATGAAGAAGTATTTGTTTTAACCTGAACCTGGGGTAAGATTTACTTAGAGATTATTTCAGAGTCTAACCTACTCTTAAAACCATGTTTATACATTTACTAGAAATATAAATCAGTGTCAATGGCATTACAGGGGTCGATGGAAAGCAAGTACTTCAATCCCTGTTTAACAATTAGGTCACGCAGAAAATCACTAGATGTAAGATTCAGTAATTTTTACTTTTATTGGTAGAATTTGGAGAGAAGGGGAAGAAATATGACAAAGAGTAGCGGACATTTAAAGAAAAGGTAAAAGTCAACATTTGCAACCGGGTACTAAAGACTCATTCCTGTTAAAGGAGAGCAGATGTAACTGCTCAACTGCTTCACAATGCCTTTGGTGATAGCTCTTGCTGGGACATGTGGATGAATGCGGTTTTCTCTCTTCACAATTGTGTTGTTGCTTTAGCCAGAACGCTGTGGCATTTTACCAGCCTTTCCTTTCTTTATCACATTTTTTACAAATATAAAGAAGAAAGAAAGTGAACACATTGCAAGTAATTTCTTCTTCATTTTGGTGTGCTATTAAACACAGGTGTGCCCCTGTGGCCCTGGCTGCCGGCTTGCTGCTAACTTCCCCAGGCCTCTAAGGCTTGGGCATAGGGAGGCAGAAGATTGTTTGCGGTTTTTCGCTTTTTGCTTTTTCATTGGCGTGACAGTGCCCAGCAGTCTAGTCTATTCTTTCCTTTTTCATTTTTTCACTGGTGTGAAGGAGCACAGTCACTTAGCGAAAGAACGACCTGCGGCTAAAGGGAGCGAAGCAGAAAGGAGCAGGCCAGCCTGGCCTTTCTCTGTGGCCTGAAACTGCCTAAAGTTAATTGCTCACATAAGAAGAATAACTGGTGGTGCTGTAATTGAATTTTTATGGAAATAAACAGGTGGCAGATTTACTATAGCTGTGGGGATAGTAGGGGGCGAAATGCTGTAGCCACATTAACCTGTTTAATTTAATAGCTTCGGTACTCATAGGGGAAAAAAAAAAAGCAGTGTTGGTCTTCGAGCCAGTTGGATGCCAAATGTAAATAACTACAATTACCCTAGCATGCCCAAGTGGTTGAGCAAAAAAGAGCTTTGTGCCAGCTTCAACTTGGTTTTCATGTTTATTAATTAAGCTCCTGGAAGTTTCAAAAACAGAAGTTTTAACTCACAAAGAACTCTGGGGAAAAAAAGGAAGAGGAAAGAATTTGGCAAAGGGAAAATAGACCGATAGACAGACAGACAGACAGAGGCTCTTCTTTCATTAATGGCACAGCACGAGTCTGTGATAGATGTTAGGAGCACTCTATACTGGACACAGGAAGGAAAAACTAAAGGCTAGCTTTGCACGATGCTGCCCCCCAGTGGTAAGATTTTGGAAATGCATTTTTATATTAAGTAGAAAAATCAGTGACTGTTGAGATATGCGAAGAACACCATTAGCTTCTTGACGTACCTGACGTTTACTTTTAAGCCAAATACCAGGAATAAAAGTTTGTGTTGAAATTTTTGTCTATTTGACTGCAGGGAAAAACAACATGAACTATTCGTCTATCTATCTATATCGTCATTATTTTTTACCTCATGGATTGAAACAAATTTTAAAGGAAAAAAGAACGTTAATAAGAAAGAGCAGCACTTACCATCAGGGAGGTCCCTCACGAGCATTGTGAACACTCAGGTGAGTAAAACACGTGCATCCTCTGCCAGCTTTCCCAGGCTTGAGTGGTGGGCAGATTCGTAGATGAAGAATTTAAGATAAAATAGAGTTTGCTAAGTATTAAAAAGCACACAAAGAAAAATTAGTGTGAGCGTGAAGTAGAGAGTATCCAAAATTCATTTTATCAATAAGAAACACTTTACACACTATTTGAATTACCTCATCAAATACCTAATACCCAAGATTATCAGAACCAGAGAAATCCAGCCAAACGTTGCAGTGGAGCTAAAGAGGAAAAACAAACCCAAGACTAAGCTGGCAAGAAGTCAGAGAGCCTGAAGGGTGCTCTTTCCTCTTATCAGTTTTGTTTTTAGTCCCATAAACCTTTAGTGAGTCCTTGCTGAGTGCATCACACTTTACTGACTGCACTTTAGGGTGTCAGCTGAAGAGTGATTAACTTCATAAATCTGAAAGGAGAGCTTAAAGGTTCTTCTCATGAAGGGTTGGAGCCTGCCGGCAACCATTCTGACAGTCTGAGAAGTGCAGCCTCTGGCCAGAAGCTGGAAACAGGCATGTAGAGGGTAGGATAGGAAAAATAAGATGGATTTATGGCTAATAGGGTGGCTAAGTATACATATTCAGCAGGTCATAGAAGGAGATATAAATATTCACAGAGGGGAGGCACAGCATGTGTAACATGCATCCCATGTTCACTCTGGGATGAAGACTTAACATTTAAATGTATTACAATTAGACCTTATTCATCAAAAGGTGAACCAGAGGACACAAAGAACCTCTATGTGGCAGCCTCCAAAGACAGGCCCCACGAGCACTTCATGGTCAATGGTCTCTTATCAGGAAGGAATGCTGGTCAGTTGCTGTGTCAAAACTGTGAAAAGGGCCAGGTGCAGTGGCTTACACCTGTAATCCCAGCACTTTGGGAGGCCGAGGCAGGTGGATCACCTGAGGTCAGGAGTTCGAGACTAGCCTGACCAACATGGCAAAACCCCGTCTCTACTAAAAATAAAAAATTAGCCAGGTGTGGTAGCAGGCACCTGTAATACCAGCTACTCGGGAGGCTGAGGCAGAAGAATCACTTGAACCTGGGAGGTGGAGGTTGCAGTGTGCCGAGATTGTGCCATTGCTCTCCAGCCTGGTCAACAAGAGTGAAACTCCATCTCAAAAAATGAAAATAAAAAATAAATTTAAAAAAAAACTGAAAGTGAGGGGCAGCATCAGGCAGTTGGTTCCTATCGGTGGCAGAAGGAATCTTTCAAAAGGGCTGGTTTCTGTTAAACACCTAGGGAAGAGAGCCTAGTGGCGATTAGCAAGGGAGGGGGTATGCGAGGCACATCTGACCTCCCATCGTGTCATGGCTGTGAACTCCATTTTTAAGGTTTCTCTGAGGTCCCCTTGGCCAAGAAGGGGTCTATTCAGTTGGTTTAGGGGCTTAGGATTTTATTTTTGTTTCTCAAAGGTTACTTTTACCCCATGTGCTGATGTCTGTCCGTGCACAGCCTCAGGCTCTTCTCTCCTCCCTCTGCATTTTCTCCACATAATGGACCTCATTTCCCATCTATGGACCAACGACTTCCATATTTATTTCATCACTGAACCAGTTCCTGTTTATCCTCATGTCAAATTTCTCACTCAACATCTTCATACGAATGTGTGTCAGGCCCCTCAAATATTATAGGTCTAAGATCATTGGCCCCAACCTTATTCAGTATATACACGATGAAATTATATACATATTTATGTATATCCTGCTATGCAAACCAGAAATATAAGAACACTGTTTTACATTTTCTACTGTCTCCCACCCAGTATTCAATCCATCACCAACAGTCAATCATGAGTCCTATTAATATGAATTCCTAAGTCTCATAACTCTGTCTTCCTATTTCTACATCCATACAACAAACTCTCACTGCAGCAATTCAATAACATACCTTGCTACTCTCTGTTCATACCCATACTGCACCCAGAGAATTCTTTTACATGTCTAATCATGATATTATATTGTCTATGCTTAAAGCCACACACTTGACTTCTCATTGCTATTCAGATCAGAGAAAATCCTGCAAGTTCAGGTCCCTGTCTACTTTTCAGGCTCCTCTTGGTCACTCTGAACCTCACATTCCTCACTCCAGGTGTACTGTCTTCCATTTGCTTCTCAAGCACACTTTTCTCTCCTGCTATGGAATCACTGCACGGACTCCTTTGTCTGTGCTCTTTAACACCTACCTCTGCCTTAGAGCTCATCTGAAATATCACTGGCTGAAGTAAGACTTTTCCTACCTTTCCCATTTTCTCCTCCAAAACTCCCTGCACACACAGACACACAGATACATACCCCAGGACAACAGAGGGTTCCCCTGTAACACAAGCTTATAGAATTATCTTGAGCAGTGACTGTCCAGTTTGTACCATTAAATTATCAGTGCTATAAAAGCAAAGACAAGATTTGCTCATCATTGTACCCCTGACACCTAGCACAAAGCATGAATCTTGGTTGCTACTGAATAAATATTTGTTAAATGACTATCCAGGGGTACAATTTACGATCGCTCAGTATCACTACATCTTCTAAGCACAGGACAAAATAGAGACACGAATCATCAACCCAACATCTTTCAGGCTTTTAATGATATTTTTAATTTCCGTAATTCATCCATGAATGCAATACTGCCTTGTATTTTAGTGCTTTAGTAGGTAAGGGCAATTCCAGAAGCTTGGCATTTTCTATCACAATAGCCCTACTCCATGGTGCAGAGACCCAGTTGGGGATTCTGCCAATTGCTTAAGAGACCTATTCCAGTCATATCCTCAGAAAAATAACCACAAGACTGGACTACCTAGAGGCCAACTGAGATCAAAACTCAATTTATAACCTGAAGTACAATTTGCCATTGTGATCAGTAGAGACAGTGTTATTCTCAGTCTCCGGGAATCAGGATAGCTCCGAGTTGGTGTTTAACAATATCCCAAAGCTCTGATTATTTCTGTTTTCCAGGGCATGTTTACTGTATGTATTTTTACTACATGGAATTTTATAGCTCCTTTGCATTCTATTCACATTCCATTGCATTCTATTCACATATAAATAATACCTGGCATGAAATGTCTGTAGCCAGATTCTAGGAAGTATTTTATCAGCATGACCTAAAGTGCAAGCAGTCTATTTTTGTCACAAAGTTAAAACAGTAACATTTGGTACCTGAAAATGTTTATGTGAATGTTGACTCCTAAAAGCACATTACCCTTAGAATGTAATATCACTATTCATGCTGTTTGCTAGATGATTGGTGTAAAAGAGCAGTAGCTCTTCGGAATTTTTTTCTCCAAAAGGACAGCATTTTCTAGCCATTCTGAATAAACCCCCAAACAAAGAATAGGCAAACCAGATTAAAAGCTATTTATCGGCAATATCTGCAATAGCCAAAGATCCTTTTCTGAAGGCTGGGGAGATTTATTGCACAAACAAGTGATATTATTGCTGAGTCCATCTTCAAAGAATTCTCGATTATGGCGTTAACTCAGGTCTGAGAATTGGGAGAGAATGAGCAACTTCCCATAATGATGACCCAGGTCAGACCTCTACTTCCCAGGTGTGGGGTGTTTTCCATAACACAAATCAAGAAGGACTAATGTACTATCATCTGTTTCAGTCAAGGGACCCAGTGACTGGTGAACCACTACCAAAGATTTCTGTAATACATAACACTCTGCTGATGAGCTTGCCCTGCTGCCTTTTATGATAACCACAATAATTTTGCGTCCTTCCTTTGAATGCTGCTACTTGGCCTCTGCTGCCCTAGAATAGTTTCCTTCTTATTTCAATCAGGGAAACCATGTCAACTGAAGCATCTGCCATCAACATCCTCAGCTTAGGAAGAACAGTAGAACAAACTCCTCAAAACTCCCTTCACCAATACGTTCCTCAAGATATTGGTAAAGAAATTATCTTCTAGACATCTTGGATAATAAATTAGGATGAAGGTGATTTATGTATAATTCCAACGCAGAGTACTTGCTACCCTTCCCTGCATTATTTAAGAGATTTCTAGGATCTCAACTTCACTATCCCAAGCCTCCATGAAACCCAGATTATAACCAAGCAAATGAGCCAAGAATCAGACCCACTGTAGCCACTCTGGGTAACTCTTTCAATATAGAAGCTCAGAGTGATACATTTATTCTTTTGAAAAATTACACGTTACCTGTCCAAGGTCAATCACTAGTACACATAGTCCCAAGTTTTGTTGTCATAAGATGAAAGAAATCTCACCCAGATTTTACAATGCATTTGACTTCTCTGGGACATGTTGGGATTTAACCACTAGTTCAAGTCTGGAGATAAATGGGGATGGGGGTGGTGTTCACAGTTCTAAGTGGTAAACGGATTCTCTCTTGCAAAGTCAGCCTCTGAAAAAGAAAGGGAATACAGTCTCCAAGCAAGAAAAGCCACCTCCGTCGAAGAACGAGGATGCACTTCTGTGATGCCATTAACAGTACTGCACTGGCAAATGTTTAACAATCCATTCTCCAGCAAGGGGGTTAGGGACAGCCCTGACTGTGGCATTTCAAATACTTGTAACTGACTTCAAATTGTCATCATATCATGGACACAGAGTAGAGATGAGATAAATGCAGTTGATCTCAGGAGCTGGCAAGAACTGGCTCCAGCACACAACTACAGCGGGGGAAAAGGCTATGAGTTCAAGGCTTTGGAATCACCCCACATTGTCTAATTCTTATGCTTAGGATCCTCCAGTCCTATAGTTTTCTGAGCATTGCTGTCTCTCACTTGCTCATACAAGGACCGGCAAGACTCTAAAATCAACTGATAGTACAATTTGGCGATCATAATATCAAAGTTGGAGTTTGATTTTCACCTACATGAAAGTTGAAAGAATTAGAATTGAGACTCTGTTAGGATTGTGAGAGTTCCAGGAACTCAGTCTTTGCCATAATCAATAATTTAAGAAGATTAGCTTATCATTTATCTTTTATTATTATTATTATTTATTTTTTGAGACGGAGTCTCACTCTGTCACCCAGGCTGGAGTGCAGTGGCGCATCTCGGCTCACTGCAAGCTCTGCCTCTCAGGTTCATGCCATTCTCCTGCCTCAGCCTCCTGAGTAGCTAGGACTACAGGTGCCCGCCACCACGCCCGGCTAATTTTGTGTATTTTTAGTAGAGACAGGGTTTCACCGTGTTAGCCAGGATGGTCTCGATCTCCTGACCTCGTGATCTGCCTGCCTCGGCCTCCCAAAGTGTGGGATTACAGGCGTGAGCTACCGTGCCCAGCCTATCTTTTTTTTTTTTTTTTTTTAAGCTATTCGGTGCCCTCCAAACATCAGCTGCATCCCTACAGTCTTTCATCTTTTCAATGACAGTGGCAACTTGGTTTCCCCAAAACCTCGCCTTGAATAGGCATTTCATTCTGAGAGCGCCTTTCATTACAGGGACCAAAGGCACTGTTTAGTTAGCTCTTTCACCATGGCATAGGATGGGCTACCAGGCTACCAGGATCGTGTCTGTGAGGACAAATGGAATTTTGCCCCTTTTGGCCCCAGTCTGAAAATCAGTTCCACTTGCTGACTTTTCACTCTACTTTCCCTAAAACTCTATTACATTAAACTGATTCCAAAGTATGACTTTCTGTACTAATGAGGTCTTTAGTTCAAAGGAAGATAAACCAAATATGTTTCAATTAAGGCAAGCTAGTAATTTATGGCAAAGATATTAGTTAGCTCACAGAATTATATGAAACTTAGCCAAGAAGGCTCAGAAAGTCTGTGGGAACCAAGGGAGATTTGTCAACAAGAAACACTGTATAGGAAAAGGCTAGATTGGGACACCACAGAGTCTCTAGCTAGTATTATCACCTCTGTTCCAGTCTCTGCTGCTACTGTGGCACTGTGGATCGCTTTTCCTCTGTCCCCAGATGGGACCATCTGACTGTCAAACCAAGGCTATGTGCCTTTGTCCTCTCTGCCTGAGTATAGAAAGACAAAGCATATTACCTCTTCATCCTTAGACATGAAGCCCTGCTTTCTGCCAAGACTTCAAAGCTCAGTGTAGAAAGAGTGTTCATATGCCTAATAGTCTGAAATGATCATAACTGTGTTTGATAGATTAGGAATTAGATGCTTTGATAGAACAGTTTCAAGTGACTGGGGAGCAGAAAGTGAGACTGCAATAAAGAGTAAATTAGATAAAGAAGAACAATTATAGGAACTAACGATGACAGACTAATCTTTTAAGAAATTTCATAGAAATGGAGATAGTAGCTTGAAGGGCAATGCAGATTTGGAAGTAATGCTTTGTTTCTTTTCTTTATAAGAGGTAAATTCATCAAGTCAATCAGAGGATGCACTTAAGAGAAAAAGACTGAATATTTCAGTAATCACGGGGATAATTGAAGAATGAATGGAAATGGGTAAAATTATGAGCATGTGTGTGGATTAACTTTTTAAAAGAAGAGGGTAATATTTTCTCTAAAATAGGAGAGAGAAAAAGGACTAATGATGACAATGATACAGTAAATCAAAGAGGGGCAGGTTACAGTTGTTTGTTAAAGGAGATCAGGCAGCCTTGATCTTTTCACTTCAACAGGACATAAGAGAAGCGTCCAAAGCTAAAGGAATGAGGCAGACTTAGAAACCCAAGATAAGTGAAAAACATTTAGAAAAGCTACTGTGAACAGGGGTAATGAACGGGGCATGAATCTACTAGTGGAATTGGGGATCACTTCCTATCTGACTGACTAAAAGCTGTTTAATAATAGCCACTGAAGTGGGGCTGATAGATTTTTCCATTAGGAATAACATATACTAAATCTAGCTTCCACAGCCCTAGTAACAGCCTTCAGTGTGGTTATACAAACAACAGAGGCAGAAGATTTTAGCCTCACACCCCCCAACACACATCAAATGTACAACTACTCACCTTCTTGTAGAAGTAGTAAGTAGAATAAAATATTGCAAGAGGATGAAATGATTGTGACAAATGATAAATGAGTACCAAATATAGCTGTCTATGGCAGCTTTATCTGTGGTTTTGTGGTGTCTTTGATGCTTATTTAAAGGAAATAGAATTTAACCACCCATTGAGAGTCCAGATCAGGCCTTGGATTCACCTTGGTCTTCGGAGGTTTCTCTTTTCCACAGAATCTTCCAGGTGCATTTTTATAATGACACTCTATCAAGCCACTGAGATCAACTGCCAGAGCTCAATCTGCTACAGGAATCTTGCTAGAAGAAAAGAATGTTTCATCAGAGACAGTCATTCATCCTGGCCCACACCTCTCCTGCTCTGATATTCCACTGTTAAAAGCATAACACACTGGAGGAAGATTGTACTATATTTCATGCGTGCTCTGCGCCACCACCAAGGGACAGTCCCATCTGTTATTTGCTCTCAGCTTTGCTTACTGATAAAACAGGAAGGACAGCTTGCTGATGGGCTCTTTGAAGCAAATGGATCCTCTCTTTCCTGCAATTAATGTTTATAAATTATTTCTACAGTAGACAGCATGTATGGTACCATGATTTCAAAATTAGTTTCAATAAATTAAGGGCCTGCATTCATTACAAGAGGAGCTTGATTACAATGCAACTCATGGAGTTTACTGTTGCGCTCTACCTTTTGTGAAAATTGCTGCATGAAATTAAACACTCTCATTAATTCTGTTGATTATCATCGCCTCATAAGATCTTACGATCATATGTTCAGTTATTGAAATTTCACTTTATGTATATAATCGAGTTTTAGTTGTTCACAGAAAACAGGATTCAGGACACTTCAAAATTTCAGAGACTAGGTTAATAGTCCTCTGGCTTCAGCAAATGAAAATGGCTTATAAGAACAAAGCACAAATATAACTGAAGTGATTAGGGTTTTTTTTTTTTCCCCAGAATATTATGTTGTTTCAATCATATACCATTTTTAGAGTAGAGAAATAATGATATACTTTATGGCTTCTGCACTATTTTCAAAAGGATTTTAGAAGATGAATCTCTTTTTCTAAATTGGAAAACATCCTTTTAACTCAGTTTTTAATGGTTCCTTTTTATTTCCTTGCCTCAATATCTTTGACCAAATTTGTCTATGTTTTCTTTGTAAACTAATTCTTTTTCCATGTTAGGTAATGGTATGTGTTCTTAAAAAAAAAAGTGACCTTGAAATTTGTATTAGGTTAGCCACTTTAAAAGCTTTAGACTAGGAATTTCAATTTCCAAGCAACACATATCAGTTCCAAGTACAGTTGTCCCTCAATATCCATGGGCTTTGGGGCATTGATTCCAGAACCTCCTGCAGATCCCAAATCCATAGATGCTGAAGTCTCTGATATAAAATGGTGTGGTATTTGCATATAACCTACTCATATACTACCATACACTTTAAATTATATCTAGGTTACTTATAATACCTAACACAATATAAATGCTATGTAAATAGTTGTTATACTGTTTTGCTTAAGGAATGAGAAGAAAAAGTCTGAACATGTTTGGTACAGATGCAATTTTTTTCCCAAATATTTTCAATCTGATTTGTTGACTCTACAGATGTGGAACCCCCAAAGACAAAGGGCTGATTGTACAAACAAGAAAAAATTTGAGTCACAGTTTCGAAAGACTCTAGATAGGGGAGAAAAGCCTCTAAGCAATTTAAGAGTCATTCAAAGACTCTTAAAAGCTCAAGGAGGCCACCACCTCTTTATCCTTGTATGAGGTGGTTGAGAAACAGCAGACATACAAGGAGAGAGGATCAAGGGGAGAACAGGAGATACCAAGATTTCTAGCTGAAAAAAAAAAAAAAAACTATTTTATTTGAAAGAGCTACTCCTTAGTACACTTAATAACAGTACAATGAAAGAAAAAAATACTGAAGCACAGAGAGAGAAAAATAGGTATGAAGCGTCCTCATGCTATTAACAGGATATATTTAGGAGAAACAATTTTATAAAAATGTAGTCCAGCATTGTGGTTTATGCCTGTAATCCCAACACTTTGGGAGGCCGAGGTGGGCAGGTCGCCTTAGGTCAGGAGTTTGAGACCAGCCTGGCCAACATGGCGAAACCTCATCTCTACTAAAAATACAAAATTAGCCTGGCATGTGGCGGGCACTGGTAATCCCAGCTACTTGGGAGGGTGAAGCAGGGAGAATTGCTTGAACCCAGGAGGCGGGGTTTGCAGTGAGCCGAGATCGTGCCATTGCACTTCAGCCTGGGTGACAAGAGCAAGACTCCATCTCAAAAAAAAAAATGCATCCCAGTGGTATTGTATACTCTCTGGCCATTTCATTTATTTTATAAAGCCCATAGTAGGCATGGTCTATATTGCTTGTGAGAATTACACTATGAGAGTAAACTGGAAAGCATGGCAGAGATTTAGACTACAGTTAATTGTGCAATATACAATACTTTAATTGTTTTAAGATTAGCAGAATTTGAATTACAACTTTATCAACTCCATCTTTCTATGAGAGATAAAACAAGGCCCCTTTGAGATCACATCCACTAATAAAGAGTATAAAAAAAATTCAGTGAGGTTTTAGTTATGATTAAATTTGTTTTATTTATTTTTTAACCTTTCAAGTACCCAGGCATTCTTAGTAGAATAAGAATAGAAGAGGTATTCAAAACAGCCCTGATTAAATGGAGAAGTGTTCAGAAACTAATAGAACACAGTTATGAAGAGATAGGTAGAGTATAATTCATTTTTTAAAATGCCTTCAGTGAAATTAACAGAAGTAATTACCAACAGAGTAATGCTATTATTAAAAAGAGAAAGAATATTACTGTCTTATGTGTGATGCATAAGACCAATGAAATAATTTTCCTATTGAATTTAGTCGTTTCTCTTTGGGGAAATTTGGATAAGTCAGGTGCCATTAGAATGATTAGATATTCATCAAAACGATAAATCCAGTTTATATTCCTTAAGTCATTAAGGTGATAGAAATACAGATGTCAGAGGAGAAAATGAGTTAAGACATAAGATATTTTAAAAAGAAAAGAAAAATATCTTACACATGAGCTCAGAGAATGTCTACCATGTAACTGACTTCAGCTGGAAATGTTGACTGTCTAGTTTCCGAATTCCTAAGAACATACAATTTTTTAAAAATAAAAAATATAATATGAGAGGATGAAGTTAAATCCAGGGAAACATACACAGAACCTGAAAGACACTAGCCTTTCTTCTAGTCTTTCTAAACACGTGCACCGTCATCTGTTTCAAATATTTTCATGCCATCCTTCTTACAGGCCTACTTAATGATGATCAGTCCTATTATTACCCCATGATACAGTTTAGAAAACAAATTCATACACTAAGTAAATGAACCAAATTGTAAGTCACTGCCTTTTGCTCCAGAGTTGGCTGCTTTGATTACTCCTACACTTAACTAGTCAACTTTAAAGAAAAAAAAATTCTTTTTCTGTGAAGGAAATTAAGTGCCTGTTTTCAGAGAGCTAAAAGCAATCAAGGTATCTACTGTGTTATTTTCCTATCCATGTCGACTCATGTTTAAGGTTGACTAGGAAGATATAATCACTGGCTGCTGGTAACAATTTCTTTTGATAAAAAATTTAAAAGAGTTTCTAATGCTTTATTTTATAATTTTCAGTTTTCTATTGGAGTGACATAGTGAAAGTGAGTAGCATAGGACTAGTATTCAGGAAAAGACCAAGTTCTTAAATAAAACAGCATGGTGTGTTACTATAAAGGAATAAAATTACTTATGCATTAAAACTACCTGCCATTCTAATGGATATTTTTCTTAAAAGGAGCCTCCCTAAGAAGCTATTATTCCATTGATAGCTTTGTTCTAAGTATTTTGAAAACACCACTTTTGGAATTGACTTTGTTTGCATTTCTAGTCATACAATAAATCAGGCAGTTTAGCTTTGCTGTACCCTGTATAATAGCTCAAATTCTGCTACCTCCCCTAATATATCAAAATTAATATCTTTTTTTTTTTTTTTTAGGCAGGATATTACTCTGTTGCCCAGGCTGGATTTCAGTGGCACGATTTCAGCTCACTGCAACCTCCTCCTCCCTGGTGCAGGCAATACTCTTGCCTCAACCTCCTGAATAGCTGGAATTACAGGCACACACCACCACACCTGGCTAATTTTCATATTTTTAGTAGAGACAAGGTTTCACCATGTTGGCCAGTCTGGTCTCGAACTCCTGACATCAGGTGATCCGCCTGCCTCAGCCTCCCAAGGAGCTGGGATTACAGGCACGAGCCACGGTGCCCAGCCCTAAAATTAATATTTTTAACTCAATTTTTACTGCCTCCCAATTTCATTGACAGAACCATATAATTAAACTAAAGAGTTTAAAAAGAAAAAAAATTATGGTTAGAAGTACAAATGTATCTTTGTTGTTGTTATTATGAGACAGGGTCTCACTTTGTCATCCAGCCTCGAGTACAATGGCACAGTCCTAGGATCCTAATTCACTGCAGCCTTAAACTCCTGGGCCCAGGTGATCCTTCTGCCTGTACCTCCCAAAGTGTTGGGATTACAGGTGTGAGCCGCCATGCCTGGGCTAAAACTACCAATTTAAATACAGAAAATTTTAAGTACTTAAAATTTTGCATCTTGGCCGGGTACAGTGGCATACACCTGTAATCCCAGCGCTTTGGGAGGCTGAAGTAGGAGGATCACTTGAGCCCAGGAGTTTAAGAGCAAACTGAGTAACATAGTGACATCCCCTCTCTATAAGAAATTTTAACATCAGTCAGACATGGTGGCACATGCCTGTGGTTCCAGGTACTCAGGAGGCTGAGGTGGGAGGATCACTTGAGCCCAGGACGTCAAGGCTGCAGTGAGCCATGATCATGCCACTGCACTCCAGTCTGGGTGACAAAACAAGACCTTGTCTAAAATACAAACAAACAACAATAACATATATATATATGGCATCTTACTGTGCTAAATAAACGATGTGAAGTCATGAACCAACCCACTAATCCACTCCTATTTTATTATTGATATGATTATATGAGGATACATGATATCACCAGATAAATGTTTAGAAAGGAAAGTTATCCACACAGTCCAGCTGAAATGCCACAAAGCTAGTTAACACATTTTGGTCCTCAACTGTCACATTAACCCATCTCAATGCTACTGCAAATTCCACAGCCAGCTTGGGACTATTCCTCATGCCTGGCGTAATTGTTTACAATTCAAAGAATGATAATGTTCCTTCGTTTAGGAAGACAAAAATTTGAAGATCAAAACTTGTTAAATTACAATCTCCAAGATAAAAATGCTTTTCATTTCTTAATATTATACATAAAGTTCTGTTATTTAAAAATTGTTAAAATATTGGTTGATAGTGTGGTATGTCAGTTTTTTAGAGCAAAACATAGCAAGTACCTACAATATGCAGTGAAGTATAAAGACACAATTCCTTTCTTTTAAACATCTATAAAGTAAAATGGCAATGTTTAGTAAAATAATATCTCTCCAAAGGTATCACTGCATTACTATGATTATTGTTTTTAATAAGATCTATTACCTTGGAAGGATTAGTGGCAAATATGAATAAAACAAATTCACAGGCTTATTGCATATATTACATATCTACTGTATTCTCTGTTTATTACATAAAAATTGTCACCATTTATAAAGAATTTACTAAGATCTAGACACTAAGAGGTTATATAATCTTTACTTCAGGCCTATAAAGGGGGCACTGTCAACCTTATTTTAAAGATAAGTAGAGCAAAGTCTAGAGAGGTTAATGATTTGCTCTTGGTTTCGTCTCTAAGAAGTGGTAGAGTCAAAATGTAAACCCAAGTCTAACTTCAAAGTTTGCATTCTTATTGACTATTTCTGAAAGCTTAGATTTCACTTATCCTAGCTGTTGAATTTTTAGTAGGAAAATTCTCAGTCTCTGGAAGTTGAAATGCATAAACTTGTATATGACAATATCTATCAGCAAAAGAAACACAAGTTAAACAATGTTTAAGCTGAATTAAACTCCATGTCCTGTTTCTCATTTCAGAAATGATTAAATACATTTCTTTCCCTGCTGGATTATCACCAGAATGGCATATGATACGTCTGGAATCTACCATCCAGTCCCAAATGACCAGGGGACAAAAGCTGCTTTCATGTCATTTCTAAGCAAAAGCTGAAGGGCCAAACATCACTGGGGAAATTTGCTGGGGTGAGATTTTCAGTTCAATTTTATTCTCCCTTGAGGTTCAAACAAACTTCAGATAATCATCTTGAACTCGGTGATGAACCAGACACAGGCTATGGTTTCTCGGAGGGTCAGCCCTTCCATTTAGAAAAAGGCACAGCTTAAAGTGACAAGCCACATGGGGTCAGATGTTCAATACTTGGCAAAAGCCTCAGCTGTTGTATTGAAACAATGTTGACAACATGGCAGGCTTTAAAATAAATCCCCTTGGAGGCTATTGATATCATTCTCGCTTTCCCTTCTGTCTCCTATCCAGGCTTGCTGCTTTCTGAAGGACATGCCAATCATGCACAGCACTTACTAGAAACTGCAAGACTGCACAACATGATGGTGTTTATTCCAGGAACAGGAGCCAGTCCTGGGCACACACATAAGGGGACTTCCTTCACTCCCTAGAAGAAGAGAAAGCATGCTGACACACATCTGCCCAAGCAATCAGAAGGCAGCTAAAACCACCACAGTCCTCACTCACCAACAGTTTGATCTTTTCAATTGATTTTATTGAAGAAAGTGAGTGCTGAGCACCATGAGTTCTCATAAACAATCCATTCTGGCAATGCTTTAAGAATGTTGGTTAATTGCAGTTAGGCAGCATCGACGGTATTTTATTTTTTGGAAAGCAAGAAGCTGGTTTACCGACATTAAGTTAAACACCATGTAAGGATTAGAAATATGAATCAGCAAACTATTAGGGTGGTACCATCTCTGTATAATAAACCAATGTAGATTGATTAAGTATAGCCTAAAAGTTTACTGCAAATCACAACTACGTTTAAGCTTTGAATTTCATTACTAGTGATTGATTTTGCATGTCAACTTGACTGAACTTATGGGATGCCCAGATAACTGACTAGACATTATTTCTGGATGTGTCTGTGAGGGTGTTTCTGTAAGAGATTACCATCTGAAGGCCGGGCACAGTGGCTCATGCCTGTAATCCTAGCACTTTGGGAAGCCAAGGTGGGCAGGTTGCCTGAACTCGGGAGTCTGAGACCAGCCTGGGCAACATGGCAAAACACCGTCTCTACTAAAATATACAAAGCTTAGCCACATGTGGTGGTGCACACCTGTAGTCCCAGATACTAGGGAGGCTGAGGCACGAGAATTGCCTGAGCCTGGGAGGCGGAGGTTGCAGTAAGCCAACATCGTACTCCAGCCTGGGAAATAAAGTGAGACCCTGTCTCATAAAAAACAAAAAAACAACAAAAAAAAAAAGAAGAAAGAAAGACAGATTAGCATTTGAATCGGTGGGCTGAGTAAAGCAGATGATCCTCGTCAATGTGAGTGGGAATTGTCTGATCCACTGAGGGCTTAAATGAAACAAAGACTGAGGAAGGTTGAATTCAATGTCTGCCTGACTGCTGGGGCTGAGACATCAATCTTCTCCTGCTCTCAGTGCTCTTCCAGACTCAGACTGGAATGTGCACTATCAGCTCTCCAGTTCTCAGGCCTTCAAATTACACCTCTGGTTTTCCTGGGTCTCCAGCTTGCAGATGGCAGATTGTGGGACTTCATGGGACTTCTCAGACTCCATAACCAAGTAAGCCAATTTATTATAATCTCACATATATATAATTATATATGTATATATAAATCTCATATATATGTGTGAATGTGTGTGTGTGTGTGTATAAGGTTGATGCAAATGTAACTGAGGTTTTTCCATTCAAAGCAATGTCCAAAACCCTTACTGCCATTGAAAGTAATGTCCAAAACAATTACTTTTGCACCAACCTAAATATTTATGTATATATACTTATATATATAATAGGAAATAATATATATATATCTCCTATTGACCCTGTTTCTCTGGAGAACCCTGATACACTAACACAATAACCTTTCACTGTGCATGTGACATAATGAAATATAGAGAACTATCTATGCTGTGAGGAAAATTAGCTTTTTGATGCATTGCTGCTCTGTGATAAAATTATTTTCCTGTGCATGTATTATAGGAGTAATATAATGCCAATAAGCATAGTTTGATATTAAGTTGAGACTTTTAAACAGCTTGCATTGTCTTTGCCTTTGCGGTTTATATAATATATAACTGCCAACCCATGTATCTTTCAGGTATAAGATTCTGAGGTTGGTATATAGGTATCTCAGTAAGGTTGTTGGGGTTCCTAGACCACCATGATGCCCAAGGAAATAGCTTTTTTATAATCCAAAGTTGAAATACTACTGAAATGATCAAAGAAAACATTGAGAAATGGTTTTTAGAATAATCTCATCCTTTGACTGATCACCTTTTCAGTGCTCTCAGAATACTAAAGCCATGGACAATTTTTTTTTATGATTGTTTTATGCTTTATTTGATTTGTTATTTAATTCTTACAATTACCTCATAAGCCTTTGTTCTACAAATAAGGAAATTTAACATTGAAATGTTTATGTGATTTTTTTTTTCTGTTTCTGGAGTATTTTATTATTATACTTTAAGTTTTAGGGTATATGTGCACAACGTGCAGGTTTGTTACATATGTATACATGTGCCATGTTGGTGTACTGCATCCATTAACTCGTCATTTAGCATTAGGTATATCTCCTAATGCTATCCCTCCCCCCTTCCCCCACCCCACAACAGTCCCCGGTGTGTGATGTTCCCCTTCCTGTGTTCATGTGTTCTCATTGTTCAGTTCCCACTTATGAGTGAGAACATGCGGTGTTTGGTTTTTTGTCCTTGCAATAGTTTGCTGAGAATGATGGTTTCCAGTTTCATCTATGTCCCTACAAAGGACATGAACTCATCATCTTTTATGGATGCATAGTATTCCATGGTGTATATGTGCCACATTTTCTTAATCCAGTCTATCGTTGTTGGACATTTAGGTTGGTTCCAATTCTTTGCTATTGTGAATAGTGCCGTTATAAACATACGTGTGCATGTGTCTTTATAGCAGCATGATTTATAATCCTTTGGGTATATACCCAGTAATGGGATGGCTGGGTCAAACAGTATTTCTAGTTCTAGATCCCTGAGGAATCGCCACACTGACTTCCACAATGGTTGAACTAGTTTACAGTCCCACCAACAGTGTAAAAGTGTTCCTATATCTCCACATCCTCTCCAGCACCTGTTGTTTCCTGACTTTTTAATGATGGCCATTCTAACTGGTGTGAGATGGTATCTCATTGTGGTTTCGATTTGCATTTCTCTGATGGCCAGTGATGATTAGCATTTTTTCATGTGTTTTTTGGCTGCATAAATGTCTTCTTTTTTTTTTTTTGAGACGGAGTCTCGCTCTGTCGCCCAGGCTGGAGTGCAGTGGCACAATCTCGGCTCACTGCAAGCTCCGCCTCCCAGGTTCACGCCATTCTCCTGCCTCAGCCTCTCTGAGTAGCTGGGACTACAGGTGCCTGCCACCACGCCCAGCTAATTTTTTTTTTTTTTTTTTTTTTTTAGTAGAGACGGGGTTTCACCGTGGTCTCGATCTCCTGACCTCGTGATCCGCCCACCTTGGCCTCCCAAATTGCTGGGATTACAAGCGTGAGCCACCGCGCCTGGCCAAATGTCTTCTTTTGAGAAGTGTCTGTTCATATCCTTTGCCCACCTTTTCATGGGGTTGTTTTTTTCTTGTAAATTTGTTTGAGTTCATTGTAGATTCTGGATATTAGCCCATTGACAGATGAGTAGGTTGCAAAAATTTTCTCCCATTCTGTAGGTTGCCTGTTCACTCTGATGGTAGTTTCTTTTGCCGTGCAGAAGCTCTTTAGCTTAATTAGATCCCACATGTCAATTTTGGCTTTTGTTGCCATTGCTTTTGGTGTTTTAGACATGAAGTCCTTGCAGCCATGGACAATTTTAAAAATTAGAGGCTGGGCACTGTGGCTCATGCCTGTAATCCCAGCACTTTGGGAGGCTGAGGTGGACGGATCACAAGGTCAGGAGTTCGAGACCAGCCTGGCCAACATGGTGAAAGCTCGTGTCTACTAAAAATCAAAAAAAAAAAAAAAAAAAAAGTCCGGATGTGGTGGCATGTGCCTGTAGTCCCAGCTACTCAGGAGGCTGAGGCAAAGAATCACTTGAACCCTGGAGACAGAGGTTGCAGTGTGCCAAGATCGCACCACTGCACTCCAGCCTGGTGTTAGTGATACTCTGTCTCAAAAACAAAAACAAAAACAAAAAAAACTAGAACTTGAATGGGCCATAAGATGGTCCAATTCCCTCATTTACTGGATTATGGTGCTTCATTCAGAGGCCATCTCAAAAGGCAGTGAGGAAAGAGGGCAGATGTTTGCCCGTACCTGCTCCAGCCAGGGCAGCTCCTACCACTGTTCTAGCTACTGGTCTTTTAAGCACAGTTTACCTAAGAAAAATAAAATTGCACTTCTAAAAGAAAAATTTGAAACCACTGATCTTGTCATTTTATAGGTAATCAAACTGGAATTGAGAAAGGTGAAATGACCAGGCCGCTATCACACCCCTAGTTTATGATCAGGTCAGAACTGCAGACTCTTCCCGTTCCCTGGGGCTAGAACAAGCCACACCCTCTCAGGAGACTAGAGTTCTGCTCCTGCTATTCCTTCTGTCAACATCATCCAGTCTCCTCTTATTTCCTGAATGTCCTACTCATTTTCCCAACATAAATTCATGAAAGTTTTTTTGGAATTCTGGCCAGTTTTATCCATTTAACCACACTGTTATGGAACGTTCTGAAGAAAAAGCATGGGGAAGAACAGGCTTAAGCACAAAGGAAAACAGCTAGGGTGAAATGTTCCCTTCATTACAGGATTATCATTATGTTTACATCGTCATTACTGTCTCTATCAGCATTCCTTCTATTCATATCATACTCCATGATGGTTTATTATTACATGTGTTACCTCATTTGATTGCCACTCAATAAGCCCTATAATGTATCTTAATAAACTAAGTGCTATGAAAGTCATACATTTATTTGTACATTTCGCATTTTTAGGTATACTGCATTCTAATTGTCCACAAGCTCTTTAGCCGATGCAATTTTTCTCACAAAATAGATTTAAAAATTTTTAAAGTCATCTGTTGTATCTGTTACTTTTTGTTATCCAAGTGCCTAACAAAGAAACACATTGATAGCAAAGAATCTGCAAATCACTGGTTAGCAAAACTAGAAATAAAATCAACACCTTTAACCACAGTGTCCAATGGCAAAAAGTCAAGAGCAGAAAGTGGAGATCAACTGCAGATAAGCTGCAGATAAACGGCGGGAATGCTGCAGCCTTAGGTGACCTCCTGGCAGCTTTTGATGCTAATGATCATGCCCTCCTTCCTGGAGCTTTCCACTTCCTTTGTTTTGTATATCACTGCTCTCTTTTTCGCTCTTTGAAGCTTCCTTCTAAGTGTCATTTTATGGTTTTGCTGACCCTCCACATATTTTCATATTTCTGAGTATTTCCTCGTGCCATTCATTTATCTTTCCTCTTTGCTTGAACGGCTCGTCTTCCAAAATTCAGCTCAACTGCCACTTCCTTTCTAAAGGCTTTCCTGACTGCTGAGATTGGAAGTATTTATTCCCTCCTCTTTTTCTTTTTTAAAAAAATTTTCATTTTTTCAAATAGTGAAGCCATCTTTGAAAAATTGGGACAGTGAGAGAAATCTGACATAGTTGACTCCATCTTGCTTCTAACCTCCAAGCTGTACTTGGCCATTCCTTGGCATAGGCCAAGCTAACTTTGGGAAGAATTTATTTTATAGTTTAACCTTAAAGCAAGGATGATAATTGCCCTTCCCCAAAACTAAACTGCCTTTGTAAAATTAATGAAAGGCCATAAGGCTAGGATTATGAAGGGAGCCTAATTCTGCTAAAATATAACCAGCCATTGTTCAGGAGGTCACAAAATTTATAATTTCCCCAATTACTCCTGTGATGACATCACTGTTATAGAACCCAAGATTGGTCTTTTGAGATGTTTTTTCAGATTTTTGCATTCCTGATGACTGGCTGATTTCACCCAGATCTGTGATTCTTGACTCAACCTGTCATGTGGCTCCCACCCAGAGGCAGACTCAGCGCCAGAGAACCATTTTCCATACCCTTACGATTTCATCCCCAACCAATCAATAGCACCCATTCCCTAGCCCCATGCCCACCAGACTATACTCAAAACACCCTAACCTCCACGCCTTTGGGGAGATTGGTTTGAGTAATAACTCCATCTTCAGCATAGCTCCTCGTGCATCAGTGAAACTCTTTCTTTAGTGCAATACTGTGGTCTCAGTGAGTTGATTTTGTGTGTGCAGTTGGCAGAAAAAAATCCTATCAGGCTATTACAAAAGATATTGCATTCACATAGTCCAAAATCCAAACATATTTAGAGGCAGGTAGTGAAAAGTCTCCTTTGCACTATTGTTTCATGCGGTTCCCTTTCACTTCTCATTGGCTGACTTTGTGTTTCCAAAAATATTTATGCATAAATTAGCAAAGACAAGTTTGCTCTGGTTTTACACAAATAGTAGGATGCTATGTATCGGGGGACTTGCCCCAATAATCACGTAGGTTCTTTTCTATTTTCCTAAGCGTTGGCCGGCTTCAGAAATAAAGGGACAGAGTACAAAAGAGAGAAATTTTAAAGCTGGGCATCCGGGGGAGACATCACACGTTGGTAGGATCCATGATGCCCCACAAGCCACAAAAACCAGCAAGTTTTTATTAGGGATTTTCAAAAGGGGAGGGAGTGTGCGAATAGGTGTGGGTGACAGACATCAAGTACTTAACAGGGTAATAGAATATCACAAGGCAAGTGGAGGCAGGGCGAAATCACAGGACCACAGGATCGAGGCGAAATTAAAATTGCTAATGAAGTTTCGGGCACTATTGTCATTGATAACATCTTATCAGGAGACAGAGTTTTGAGATCAACCGGTTTGACCAAAATTTATTAGGTGGGAACTTCCTCTTCCTAATAAGCCTGGGAGCGCTATGGGAGACTGGAGTATATTTCATCTCTGCAGTTTCGACCATAAGAGACAGGTGCACCTGGGGGCGCTGTTTATAAGCCTATACCTCCAGGCGCGTATTCTGTTCCTCAGGGACGTTCTATGCCGAGAAAAAGAATTCAGCAATATTTCTCCCATTTGCTTTTGAAAGAAGAGAAATATAGCTCTGTTCTGCCCGGCTCACCGGCGGTCAGAGTTTAAGGTTATCTCTCTTATTCCCTGAACAATTGCTGTTATCCTGTTCTTTTTTCAAGGTGCCCACATTTCATATTGCTCAAACATGCATGCTGTACAATTTGTGTAGTTAACGCAATTATCACATGGTCCTGAGGTGATATACATCCTCCTCAGCTGACAGGATTAAGAGACTAAAGTAAAGACAGGCATAGGAAATCACAAGGGTATTGATTGGGAAAGTGATAAGTGTCCATGAAATCTTTACAATTTAGAGATTGCAGTAAAGACAAGCATAAGAAATTACAAAAGTATTAATTTGGGGAACTAATAAATGTCCATAAAATCTTCACAATCCACGTTCTTCTGTCATGGCTTCAGCCGGTCCCCCCGTTTAGGGTCCCTGACTTCCTGCAACAGCTATGCAGTGTGTTCTGAACATTTCTTTTTTCCACTAAATGATTGTGTTTTGGAAAGAGGTGTTTTCATATCAGTATAGAGAGTGTAGCATCATTCCCATATAACTGTATAGTATTTTATGTCAGGGTTATAGCATAGTATACTTAATCACTCTCCTATTTATGAAACTCTAAATGATTTTTAACGTTTTTTATTATGAGCAATGATGGAATTAATAGTCTTGTACATATGTCAGAGGCATTTGAACCAGAGCGAATCCATTTTGAGTGAGGGCTAGGAAAATGAGTCTGGGACTTGCTGGGCTGCATTTCCAGAAAATAAGGCATCCTTAGCCTCTAGAGGTTTATGGTTAAGGGAACAAATTAATAATGCTTACAAAACAGACCCAGACTTGGGAGTGTCCAGATATCCTGCTATCTGGAGAACAAACGCATTTGTAATTTTGCTTTAAAGATAATATCAATTATTGCAAAATATAGTAATTAATAAAATTAATCCTTTATCACAAACTCTTGTAGCAGAGCACATCTCCCCAAGATCTATTTTCATCCTATATATATTTATGTATACAAACATTGTACCTAGGGTGGACACGCTCCTCCTCTTACTTTCAGGAACATCCTATTCTATCTGTGGAGTAGCTGTCCTTTCACCACTTTACTTTCATTTATTTAACTTAATTTTGTTTTTTGTTTGTTTATTTGTTTTTTATTTTTTTGAGACAGAGTCTAGCTCTGTTGCCCAGGCTGGAGTGCAGTGTCACGATCTCGGCTCACTGTAATCTTTGCCTCCTTGTTCAAGCAATTCTCCTGCCTCAGCCTCCTGAGTAGCTGGGATTACAGGTGCACACCACCATGCCGGGCTAATTTTTGTTTTTTTTTTTCAGTAGAGATGGGGTTTCCCATGCCAGGCTAGTTTTGAACTCCTGACTTCAAGTGATCTGTTGCCTTGGCCTCCCAAAGTGCTGGGATTACAGGCGTGAGCCACCATGTCCGGCCCACTTTACTTTCTTCATAAACTTGCTTTTGCTTTGCTCTGTGGACTGGCCCTGAATTCTTTCTTGCATGAGATCCAAGAACCTACTCTTGGGGTCTGGATTGGGACCGCTTTCCTGTAACACATATGTCATTTTGCAAAAACATACTTGTATACTCACAGAATAAATTGGAATTGTTCCATCAGAGAGTACAAAATTATGATAAATATTTTCAGTTATTCTCCATATGTGTTGTACCAATTTATACTTTCTCAAGCAATATGTGAAGTTCACATTTCTCCCACATTCTTGATAAGACAGTGTATCAAACTTACATATCTTTATCAATCTTTATAGGTAAGAGATGTTATTTCAGTGTAATTTTATGTTTTATTTCTTTCATTATGATTCAAGTTCAGCACCTTTTCATATTTTAAGGGTTATGTGTATCTCTTTTTAATGAATTATCTGCTTATATAATTTTCACATTTTTCTAGTAGGTAATTAGTCTTACTCATTTATGAAAACCTTTTACATATTAAGAAAATTAGATCTGTTTTGTTTTTATATCAGTTACAATTTTTTCCAGTGTATGCTTTCTTCTTTTTGACTCTGCTACTAATAACCCTCCTTATTTTCTAGTTGCTGTAGGGGAGAAAAAATAATTTTCCCTACCACTCGTATTTCTCATGTGGGACTTTCTCTAACAAAAGATACATTAATAGCAGGAAAATAAACACGTTTATTAACATGTATATTTTTATATGAGACAGCTAGGAAATGAGTAATTCTCTAGAGTAGATCTCAAAGAAAAGCATTTAAACTTCAGGCTTACATACTATTGTTCTCTGAAACAAAGAAAGAAGGATGTGGGGAAAGGCCTGGTTATGATATGACCAGGAAAAGCACCTTAAACAAAGATAAGGTTTGTTATGCAGATTTAAGTCAATATCTTCTCCAATTACCCATCTCTGTCTTCATGGTGCAGAGAGGGAGACACCCTTACAAATAGATATTTTCATTATAGGTGTCAATTTCTCTTACAAAGGATCAACTTTTTAGAGCTGCTTCTATGTCTGCAGTTTCTCAAAATAATATGCCATCGAGGCATATTTTAGGGTTGTATATATTGGTCTCCTACAATCATATTTTGGGATGATGTGATGTGAGCCCCATCACTGCCTGTGAACTATTCATTTTGTAACCACCCAACTGGCTGCTCTTGCCTACTGCCCAGATAAAACTGATTTATCAAGACAAGGGAAATACAAGACAGAGTTTAATACACATAGAGCCAGCTAAACAAGAGACAGGAGTTTTATTATTACTCAAAGCAGCCTCCCGAAAATTTGGAGGCTAGGGTTTTTTAAAGCTAATTTGCGAGGGTTGAAGCTGTTCTCTTGCACTGAGTAGGTTCTTGGGTGAGGACAACAAGACCAGATGAGCCAGTTCACCAGTCTAGGTGGCGCCAGCTGATCCATCGGAATGTACTTCCTGAGAAATACCATAAACACCAAGATTAGGTTTTACAATAGTAATGTTGTCTATAGGAGCAACTGGGGAGGTTGGTGATCTTGTGGCCTCTGGCTGCATGACTCCTGAGCCGTAATTTCTAATCTTGTGGCTAATTTGTTAGTTTTTCAAAGACAGTCTGGTTCCCAGGCCAGGAGGGATTTTGTGTCAGGAGAAACCGTTGTCATCTTTGTTTCAAAGTTAAAGTATAAATGAAATTCCTCCAAAAGTTAGCTTGGCCTACTCCCAGGAATGAACAAGGGCGACTTAGAGGCTAAAAGCAAGATGAAGTTGGTTAGGTCAGATCTCTTTCACTGTCATAATTTTCTCACTATTATAATTTTTGCAAAGGCAGGTGTAATTTATTATAGAACTCACCATACTATGTCATAATTCTTTCTACATTTGCTATCAGACTGAGGATCTCAAGAGCAGATATCTTATTCAACTTTTCATGCCTCTTGTACATTAGCTTACCAGGTACTGAACATCAACCACAAATTTTTTAAATGAATTATTGTGTGCTTATTTTTTCTTTTGGGCTTAAATTCATGTTAAATTTTAATGATTACATTGGTATTAGCTACATTTAACAGCATTTACAGCATTGTTTTGTTGTGGCCCTACTTCTTCTTTTTCCTGTTCTACTGATATTTAGTTGAACAGTTATGTAGGAGACCAGAATATGCCACCCTGAAATATGGCTCCCTAGCATAAGGATTATTTTGAGCTGGTTATTTGAAGGTACTACAGATCCATGAGAAGCCCTAAAAATAGAGTAGAGGTTACTTTTTTGTAAAGGGAAATTTACATTCATAAAGAAAATCTCCACTGGTAAGGGTGTCTTCCTCTCTGTACCAGCAGCGAATGACTTTAAATCATTAGAGATTCTTATCAATAGACAAGGCACTGACTTAAATCTGCATAACAAACCTTACCCTTGTTTTCCATGCTTTTCCTGGTTACCACCACATTACTGGTCCTCCAACTCTCTTTTTTCTTTTTTTCAGTAGAGGACTATATTTAAGCCTGAACTAAGCCCACATCTTTGAGATCGACTAATTTCTCTGAATATCTAGAATGAATGTATATCTAAGGAATAAATGTTAATAAACTTCTATTTGTTTTTCTCCTCTTAATCTATCTTTTGTTACTGGAGGGACTAGTTAAGAACTCAGAAAAAGTAGAGAAAAAAATTATTTTCTACCTTTACAACAAGCAGAAATTATTCAGCAGATTGGTGTTATGCACGTACGGGTGAAGAGACCACCAAACAGGCTTTGTGTATGCAATAAAGCTTTTTAATCGCCTGGGTGCAGGCCGGCTGAGTCCAAAAAAAGGAGTCAGCAAAGGGAGATAGGGGTGGGGCAGTTTTATAGGATGTGGATAGGTAGTCAAAAATTACAGTTAAAGAAGGTTGTTCGCTTGCGGGCAGGGGCGGGAGTCACAAGGTGCTTGGTGGGGAGCTTCTGAGACTCATTTTCCAGGAGAAGGAATGTCACAAAGTTAATTGATCAGTCAGGGTGGGGCAGGAACAAATCACAATGGTGGAATGTCACCAGTTAAGGCAGGAACTGACTATTTTTACTTCTTCTGTGGTTCTTCAGTTGTTTCAGGCCATCTGGATGTATACGTGCAGGCTTGGGCTCAGAGGCCTGACAATTGGTTTTTATTTGGCATACAATTTAAAAATATCAGCAGGAAAATATTGTGTGTGTGTGTGTGTGTGTGTGTGTGCGCACGTGCCTATGTGTGTGAGTTCATGTGTATGGGGTGGAGGTGGAAGAGGCAAGCTCACATAACCAACCATTTAAGGCTCTAAGTTTCTTTTTAATCTGTAAGATAAATAAGTGCCAGAATTAAGTATCCTAGAACATACTGAAGATTTCATGCCAAGATCCCTAGTCCCAGAAAGCTATTTAGAAATGATAGTTTGAAGTAAATCAATGGAAAATTCAAGGAAATGAAAGGCCTGCCCTTCAAAAAATCCAACATCAATCAGTACTACTGCTAGGTATTCTTTATTTTCCTCCTTACATATTGTACATACAAGTTGTAGGATATCTTTTTATAGGAAAAGGGTAAAAATTATTTAATTTTCTATAACTTCAGCCACTTATGCTATTGCTTTTCAAATTTTACATATTTGAATGAAAACACAGTAACTCCTCCACCTGTCTTTAAAACAAAGGTGGTTATACACCTGGTCTGCAGGGGCAGAGGGAAGATGTGGAACTTAATATTAAATGTTCATCCATAATTTTCACTTTGCTTCAGACCTTGATGAGGAGTCAAGATGGCCTCTTGCTTTGTTTGGTTTTGAGGTCTTCATGCTAGCGTGCAATTGTGTAAGAGCAATTTACTGTGACTCACCTTTCTTTTTTTTTTTTTTTGGCAGAAAAAATAAACAGCTTTTCTATGGTGTTCAATAGCACTCAAAGACCAGGGCAAAGACCTCTTTTTTAAAAAAATGAAATACAACATATGGAAGGAAACTAAGAACTCTTGTCAAAATTATTCCACTGTGAAATTAGTTACATTCCACAAGAAAATATAATAATGCCAAGGGTTCTTTTCTTCAGTGACTCTCACATAAACTACAGCAGGAAAAAAAAAAAAATCTGGCGTTCAGCTTCATAAGCTCTCAGTGCCATTGGCTACCTAAACCCATTCATATTTGATTATTTTCAGTCCACTGCCATTTCTATACAGCCCTGGTGGATATTTCCTTGGTTCATTAAATAAAACATTCCTGTCAGCCTATTATTGTGTTGCTGCTGTCCTCGCTATAATTAACACAGCAACAGATTTAAAAAATAATACTTAAAATAACTGGTGTAGAATTCACTTCTAAACAGAATACACATAAAAAAGATTATCCAACAGGGAGCTGCCAAATGTACTGTAAACTGGAAGAGTTTCAGCATCCTTTAAACACTCGGCAAGAAGCTAACTGAACCACATCTCTGCTGTCAGCATAGCATGAAACTCTGAGATTTGTTTCAGTTTCCATCTAGTCTCTGCCAGTTAAAACTAAAGACTTCCACAGGATAAATACCTATTCCATTTTTACTGGCATTGCCTACTTTCTCTTTGATAATCTTTATGTTTCCCTCTCAGGAATGCTTGAGCCCTTTATGAATGTGACATTTTGCAAAGCACTGTGGTCTAATAAACTTTCCCAAATTTCCTCATCATCCTCATCTCCACAAAGCCTTTCTTATATGCACACAGCTGTGAGTGGCACTATGCAAAGAAAATCTAATAGACCCTATTCTTTTTCCTATAAGAATATATCATGGAGAACACACACACTCATACACATACCCAGTACCTAGAGAGAGAGAGCTAAATGCAAACAGTAAGCTCTGCTCAAAATCCTCCATTGGATTCTCATTTCTTATCAAATCAAATACAATTTTCTCAGCTTGTCACTCAAAGACTTCTACAATATGAGCCTAGATTATCTTTCCAGCCGACAATTTACCAATCTCCTGAGTGTATCTCCTGTTCCTAGTAAACTAGATTACTCACAGTTCCTGTGTTATATGGTGCTTTCCTATTATCTTGACCCCAGACAGGCAGAAAATCAGGGCCCTGGAGTCAACTAGTCTGGAGTGTGGGATGTTATATGCCTGGTTCAGGGGCAAAGGAGGGAGAGGAATAAGAAGAAGTATCCCTTGTAATCTTATCAATAGGCAGCTGCTGGGGCACTAGGAAGTGATTTGAGTCAGAGCAACTCTCAGAGTTGCTGATGAGAAAAGTCATGCAGACCATCCAAATAAGTTGTCAATTTGATGAGTGCTACAAAAAGGAGGATTCCTTAATGAAGCCAGGCACACCGAGAGAGGACAGGACACATGCTTCAAACTGGAGAGTGTGAGATGCAGGCTAAAGCCCTGTAAGTAAGAGTAGAAATGAAATGACTTTTCCTATTGTGACTGCTTCTTTGGGGTCTGGGGACAGAGAGTTAAGGATGTGAACAGAACTGAATGCCACCTGGGCTCTTAGAATGATGGCATTCTTTCTGCATGGAACACCTTTATCCTGTGGTTCAAATCATATCAATTCTTCCAGATCCTTTTCAAATATCACCTCTTCCATGAAACCTTTTTTTCTGTCCCTCAAAAGAAGCCATCCTTCCCTCATCTGCACTGTATCAGACATTGTTGATACTTCTTGACAGCCTTCCTTACTAGATTGTGTATTACATTCTTAAGTTTGTCTTATACCTTTACTATATTATATGCACCTTAAGTTATGGATTTACTCTTTCTTAATATCAACTGTAGCAACTACATATTGTGACACATAACTGTTATTCAATAAATATTGTTAACATTATTTTAACTAACATCTGAGAACAGAGAATGTTTACATGACTTATGGAAAAAGAAAAGGGGCGTCAGTATCCAAATATACCTCTGGATGTTCTCCCAATTGGCCAGTATCATTGGCATTCCCGTATGTTTTATAGAGATAACTAGATATATTCAGCTTATATTGAATATTTACTTATAATTCCTCATGAACCTAGTCAATCAATCTGAAAAATTTATCATAATAAAAGTATTTACTGTAATCTCAGGGCATATGAGGGATGCTGAATAAATATTACTACAAAAATATACAAATGTCCACTTTAATATTCTCTTCATTTGTTCTTCATACAACCAGGAGACATATCATACTACCTAAAAGTTGGACCCCAAAACTAATTTAGGTTATGCTTTGATTAAAATTTAGTTTGCTTTCATACTTGATTTAACAATCTTTTCTCGCTATTTTGTTCTTTTGTTAAATATACCATGTTGGAAATACATATTTCTTATAAGCTCATAGTAAGATGTGTAGGAAAAATCTTACAGTATAAGGAATAAAATCCTTCTTAAATGTTTTCTATATTAACAGGAAATTTGAGGTCAGATTTTCAACCAAGTATATTGGATATTATGTGATGCATTTTATGTTTTAATATTTATCTCAGTTTTCCTACTTATTTTCCTTTAATTTCTTGCTTAAAAAAATTGGTATCTTAATCTTATGTCAGCCCCTTTATAGATTTTTAATAATGCAGAGTATAAATAATAACACATAAAATTAGTTATCTAATCTTATTTATACTTTAGTATCCTAAAGTCAAAATGTTACATAGAAGTATAGTATAATATTATTAAATGAAAAGGAAATGACTATTATAGTTGCATTTTTTTTGAAAATAGAAAGATTTCAAAACTAGCTGGAGGTTTTAGGAAAAATCTGTCTAATTTGCTCCTAACACTAAGACAAATCTCCTAATTTGTTCCTAACACTAAGACAAGCCATTTATTCATTTTTCTCATTATTTAGAATTGTAAATTAACAATTTATAATTGTAGAAAATTGTGGAGTACAACATGATGTTATGATTCATGAATACAATGTGGAATAATTAAATCAAACTAGTTAAATCATCCATTTCCTCAAATACTTAACATTTTTTGGTAGTGAAAATGTTTGACATTGACTCTCGGCAACTTTGAAATGTAGAATACGCCATTATCAACTATTGGTATATCCACCACACTGTGCAATAGATAGTTTAAAAAACCCATATTGATCATCATTTCCGCATTATCCCATCCCTCAACTGCCATAACCACTTTCTACTCTCTTACTTCTATGTGTTCAACTCTTTTAAGATACCATATATAGTCGAGAACATGCAGTATTTGTCTTTCTGGGCCTGTCATATTTCAATTAGCATAATGTTCTCCAATTGCATACATGCAAATAACAACATTTCCTTCTTTCATAAGGCTGAAGAGTATTCCATTGTGTATATAAACCACATTTTCCTTATCTATCTGTTGATGGACAATTAAATTGATTCTATGACTTGGCTGCTGCAGTGAACATGGGAGTGCACACACCTCCTCAACAAACTTATTTCAAATCTTTGGGTAAATACCTATAAATATGATTTTTGCCTCATATAATTCTATTTTTAGTTTTTTAAGGAATTTCCATATGGTTTTCCAAAATGGTTATACCAGTTTACATTCCCAACAACAGTGTACAAGGGTTTCCTTTTCTCCACATTCTTACCCTTGTTATTGTTCGTCTTTTTGATAGTAGCCATTCTGACAGATGTGAGATGATAGTCCATTCTGATTTTAATTTGCACTTCCCTGATGATTAGTGATGTTGAGTATTTTTTCATGTATCTGTTGGCCATTTGTTTGTCCTCCTTTAAGAAGTGCTTATTTAGGCCCCTTGCCCATTTTTAAATTGGGCTTTTTATCTTCTTGCTATTGAGTTGTTTGATCTCCTTATATATTTTGAATATTGACATTTTATCAGATGTATGGCCTGCAGATATTTTCTTCCAATCCGTAGGTTTTTTCCCTATATTAATTGTTTCCTTTGCTGTGCAGAAGCTTCCTAGTTTGATATAACTCCATTTGTCTATTTTGCTTTTGTTACGTGTTCTTTTGGTGTCAAATCCAAAAAATCATTGCTAAGACAAATGTTGTATAGTTTTCCCCCTGTGTTTTGTCTAGTAGTTTTACAGTTTCTGGTCTTCAGTTTAAGTTTTTAATCCATTTTTAGTTCATTTATGGTGTGAGATAAGGGTCCAATATTGTTCATGTGGATATCTAGCTTTTCACCACCATATGTTGAAGAGACTGTCCTTTTTTCACCATGTATTATTGGCAGGTTTGTTGAAAATCAATCAACTGTGCATGCATTGGTTTATTTCTGGGTTCTCTTCAACCAGTCTGCTGGTTGATATGTCTTTTTTTTTTTTTTTTTTCTAGCATCATGCTGTTTTAATTACTAGAGAACTCCCTAGTATTGTTTAAAATCAGCTAGTGTGACACCTCCAGCTTTGTTCTTTTTGCTCATGATTGCCTTTGCTATTCAAGGTTTGTTATCATTCTATATGAATTTTAGCATTGTTTTTTCTATTTCTATGAAAAATAAAATAGAAATTTTTACAGTAATTACATTGAATCTGTAAATCACTTTGGATAGAATGAACATTTTAACAATATTAATTATTTCAATCCACAAACATAGGATATCTTTCCATCTATTTGGGTCTTCTTCAATTTCTTTCATCAATGTTTTAAACTTTTCAGTGTACACATCTTTTACTTCCTTGATTAAATTTATTCCTAGGTATGTTAATTTTTGTCATTGTTATAAATGGGATTGTTTTCTTTCATTTTCAGATAGTTTGTTATTAGCATGCAAAAATTTGACTAGTTTTTGCATGTTGATTTTTGTATCTTACCACTTTAATGTATTTGTTCATTAATTCTAACAGGTTTTTTTTTTAATTTAGTCTGTAGGGTTTCCTATATATATGATTGTGTCATCAGCAAACAGTGACCATTTTACTTCTTACTTTCCTAATTATATGTATTTTATTTTCATCTCTTGTCTAATTGCTCTGGCAAGGACTTCCAATACTATGTTGAACGTAAGTGCCAAGAGTGAGCATCCTTGTCTTGTTCCAGATCTTAGAGGCAAGACTTTCACTTTTTCTCCATTAAGTATGATGTTAACTGTGGACTTCTCCTACATGGCCTTTATTGTGTTGCGGTACATTCCTTTTGCACCTAATTTGATGAGTGTTTTTATCATAAAGAAGATGTTGAATTTTATCAAATGCCTTTTCTATATCTAATGAGATGATTACATGGTGTTTTGGCCTTCATTCTGTTAATGTAATGTATCATATTCATTGGCTTGAGTATGGTGAGCCATTCATGCATATCAGGGATAAATCCCACTTGATCATAATGGATGGTCCTTTAAATATATTGTTCAATTTGGTTTGCTAACATTTTGTTGAGGGTTTTTGCAATGATGTTCATCAAGGATACTAGCCTGTAATTTTCTTTTCTTGTAATGTCCTTGTCTGGCTCTGGTATCAGGGTAATGCTGACTTCGTGAAGAGCTTGGAAATGTTCCCTCCCCTTCAGTTTTTTGGAAGAGTTTGAGAAGGATTGGTATTAGTTCTTCATTAAACATTTGGTAGAATTCAGCCATGAGGCCATGAGATCTTGTGATTTTCTTTGATGTAAGACTTTCTTATTACTGATATAATCTCCATACTGACATAGCGAGACTCTGTCAAAAAAAAAAAAAAAATCTTAGAAAAAACTAGGTCAAAATTCATATGGAACCAAAAAGAGCCCAAATAGCCAAGTCAATTCTAAGCAAAAAGAACAAAGCTAGAGACATCATGTTAACTGACTTCAAACTATATGACAAGGCAACAGTAACCAAAACTGATACAAACTGATACTGATACAAAAACAGGCACATAGACCAGCAGAACATATTAGAGATTCTAGAAAGAATGCCACACACATCCATCCATCCACAAAGCTGACCAAAACAAGCAGTGGAGAAAGGACTCCCTATTCAATAAATGCTGCCGGGATAACTGGCTAGTTACATGTGGAAGATTGAAAATGGACTCCTTCCTTACACTATATACAAAAATCAACTCAAGATGGATTAAAGACTTACATGTAATACTAAAACTATGAAATTCCTAGAAGATAACCTAGAAAATTTCATTCTGGGGCAAGGACCTGGCAACGATTTAATAATGAGGACACCAAAAGAAGTTGCAACAAAAATAAAAATTTGACAAATGAGACCTAATCAAAGAGCTTCTGCATAGCAAAAGAAACTTATCAACAGAGTAATTAGACAACCTATAAAGTGGGAAAAAATTTTTGCGCACCGTATTTCTGACAAAGGTTTGATATCTAGAATCTATAAGGAACTTAAAGAAATTTACAAGCAAAAAAGAAACAACCTCATTAAAAAGTAGTCAAAAGACATGAACGGACACTTTTCAAAAGAAGACATACATGTGGCCAACAAGCATGTTAAAAAATTCTCAACATCAAAATTAGAGAAATGCAAATCAAAACAATAATGAGATACCATCTCACATCTGTCAGTATGTCTATTATTGAAAAGAAAAAAAAATGGCTGGGCGGGGTGGCTCATGCCTGTAATCCCAGCACTTTGGGAGGCCGAGGCGGGCGGATCACGAGGTCAGAAGATCGAGACCGTCCTGGCTAACACTATGAAACCCTGTCTCTACTAAAAACACGAAAAATTAGCCTGGCATGGTGGTGGGCACCTGTAGCCCCAGCTACCAGGAGGCTGAGGCAGGAGAATGGCATGAACCTGGGAGGCAGAGCTTGCAGTGAGCCGAGATCATGCCACTGCACTCCAGCCTGGGTGACAGAGCAAGACTCCATCTCAAAAAAAAAGAAAAAATAGATGGCGAAGGTCGAGGTTGTGGAGAAAAGAGAACACTTATACACTGCTGGTAGGAGTGTAAACTAGCTCAGTCATTGTGGAAAGCAGTGTGGCCATTTCTCAAAGAACTTAAATCAGAATTACCATTTGACCCAGCAATCTCATTATTGGTTATATACTCAAAGGAATATAATTACTTCTGCTATAAAGGCACATGCATGCATATGTTCAGTAGGGCACTATTCACAATAGCAAAGACATGGAATCAATCTAAATTCCCATCAATGGTAGATTGGATAAAGAAAATGTCACACATATAAACCATGGAATACTATGCAGCCATATAAAAGAAGGAGATCATTTTCTTTGCAGCAACATGGATGGAGCTGGACACCATTATTCTGAACAAACTAACACAGGAACAGAAAACCAAATACCATATGTTCTCACTTATCAAGTGGGAACTAAAAAATTAGAACACACAGGCACAAATAGGGAAACAGCAGACACTGGGGCCTACTTGAGGTTGGAGGATAGGAAGAAAGAGAGGATTTTAAAAATACCTATCACGTACTATACTTACTACCTGTGTGACTAAATAATCTGCACACTAAACTCCTGTGACATGCAGTTTACCTGTATGACAACCTGCACATGTACTCCTAAACCTAAAAGTTAAAAAAGTTTAGTTTCATGGATGTATTGTTTTACTAGTTTCCATGTTATGTATTTCTTCTCTCCATGTTATTTATTACAGCCTTCCTCATCCTAATTTTGAGCTTTGTTTGTTCTTCTTTTTCTAGTTTCTTGAGGTATAATATTCAGTTGTTTATTTGTGATCTTTCTGTTTTGCTTTAGTTTGTTTTGTTTTTTATCTAGATATTTATTGCTATAAACTTTCCTCTTATAACTGCTTTTCCTGTATCCCATAAATTTGGTTTGTTTTGTTTCCATTTTTGTTTATCTCAAGATATTTAAAATTTTTCTTTTAATTTCTTTGTTGACCCATTGATTGTTCTGGAGTATTTTGTTTAACTTCCATGTATTTGTAGTTTTTCCAAAATTCCTCTTACTGATTTTTAGTTTTAGGCTATTGTAGTCAAAAATGATATTCAATATAATTTCAGTCTTCTCGAATTTGTTGAGGCTGTTTTTTGTGCCCTCACATGTGTTCTATTCTGGAGAATGTTCTGTTTGTTCTTGAGAATAATATCTATTCTGTTGTTACCGCATGGACTGTTTCATATAGGTCTGTTACATCCATTTAATTTAAAGTGCTGTTCAAGTCTAATATTTAGTTATCATTTTTCTGTTCAGATGGTCTTTTCATTGTTGAAAGTGAGGTATTGAAGTCTCCTTCTATTATTGTATTGCAGTCTGTCTCTTCAGATTTTTTACTATTTGTTTTATATATTTATGTGTGCTAATGTTGAATGAAGGTATTTTTACAATTGCCTTATTCTCTTAAAGATTTGGCTTATTTATCATTATATAATGCCCTTCTTTTGATGGTTTTTGACATAAAGTCTGTTTTATTTGGTTGCTACCCTTGTTTTCTTGTGGTTTCTATTTACATGGAATATCTTTTGCCATCCCTTCACTTTTACTCTATGTGTGTCCTTAAAATTGAGGTGGGTCTCTTGTAGTCAAGACATAACTGGGTCCTGTTTCTTATTCATTCTGTCTCTCTTTCTTTCTATTGGAGAATTTAACTTATTTACATTTAAGATAATTATTGATAGGTAAGAACTTATTACTGCCATTTTCTTGTTTTCTCGTTGTTTTATTAAGAATTTGTTTCTTCCTCTCTTTCTGTCTTTCTTTGTGATTTGATGGTTTTCAATAGTAGTATGCTTTGAATATTTTCTAGTTTTGTTTTGTGCTTCTGTTGAAGATTTTTGCTTTGTATTTACCATGCGGCTTACATGGAACATCTCATATGTATGACAGCCTATTTCAAGCTGATAACAACTTAACTTTGATGACTTAACTAACTTTGATACAATAGTACATTTTACTCCCTGTTTTCATTTAAACTCTTTGAATTTCTTTAATAACTCATTGGTAGCTACTGTTTTCAACAGCCACCAGAGGCCCATATAGGAGAGCACCAGCAGGGGATCCACCTGCACGAGTCTCCTCTAGGTGGTCTTACTGTTAGGGATTGGATTGCAGGTGCAGTTTAATGACACAATCAGAATGCAATAGTTTAAAAGTTTTTCATACTCACATATCCTGGGGGGTACATAGCATGCTTTCTCTAGGCAAACACACACAGGCCAGGGGCTGCAAGAAGAGAGACAGAGAAGGGACTTTTGGGTCAATTCCTTTATTGGACCCACAGAATTATCCAAATTTCCTGTGGAGAGCTTTAATCAGTAGGTTAAAACAAATAGGCACTAATTTCAGGAGGTTACATTGTGAATGAGAGGTGATCACTTTAAGTTCCTGAGCAAATGTCTAAATGGTCCATTTAAAGGAAGTGGGAGAAAAGCAGGTAGTCTGGCCTGCTAGATGGGAGAGATGCTTCTGTGTTTTTATATCTTGTCATTGACTAGAGCCATTCAAGTGGGATACAGTATTGAAAACAGGGTCAAGGTGGCCTGAACCCTGCTTCTAGTATTAATAAATTTATATTTTAAAAGGAATACTGAAGCAATATAAAATTATTAACATTCAGTGCAATTTATCTCATGATGTCTTAGAATCATACTCAAAAAGTAAGGCAGTTGGAGTTGAGTGGTGGAGATCTATTGACTGTAAGGGAAAAGAGTAGTTGTGGTAGTTGTGTGTGGAGACACAGGGCAAGAGATTGGAATGGAAAGCTGGAGGTAGGTGGTAGAGAAAGACATCAGAGAGTGGGTAAGTCCTCTCCTCAGGGAGTTAAAGGGTTTAATGACATAGAATTGGTGCCTCTTGAGGAAAGCAATAATCTCTATTAATTTTAATAACCTGTACCAGAATTCTCTTTAGGTATAGAAGTGTGAGGGTATATATTTGACCACAGAAAAAGAAGTATACCAGGATCACGGGATAAGCGGACAATGAATTTAGAAGGATATGTAAAAATGTGCTGGGTCCATTTTCTGCCTTAGGAAAGGCAGTCTGTGAGCATCCCTTGGTGGAGGTTTAGTGTAAAGAGTGAAGTCATCTACAACATCGAGGTTTTGGGTTAGGATGATGTCATCTGAGGTAATGTCATCTCAGTGGAGAGATTTTGGGTCAGGTCAATGTCATCTGGAATGTTGGACTGGGTATTCTTTTCAAGTGGGTACCCATTTGTGTTAATGTAGGACACAGTATTTAGCATAATTGGCTGAAACAATCATTTGCTGAAGGATTTGGATGTCTGGTTGTAAACCAATAAAAGTACCCAAACCAGTAGTAGTAATAAGACCAATAATCAATAGAATAATGTGCAGCTGCCCCTGACAAGGTTTTGTTCAGGGTGAAAGTTTAGGTTTAAATGGGTCCCTGGTTATATGAATAGATACGTGGTCTGTGGGGCAATCTATTGTAATGAATCCTAGGAAAATATGAGTCCTCCATCTGGCTTCCAGTGTTAGTGGGATGGGGGCAAGATCAAAAATGTATATAAAAGTAGTTAAGGCCTGGGACAAACTGGAGAACCTTAGTTTATTTGTTGTCTTGGAATTTGAAAAGAAAATAAGTTTTTTGAGGGCATCATTGTGTCTCTCAAAGCAGTTATGTGGGAGCTATCAAGGATGTGAAAGTTCTATTGAATGTCTTTTTCAAGAACCTAGCAAGATATATTTTAATAAGTGAAATTTGTGCCTTTTTTTAGTAGTAGTAATGCTTGTAACTTTGAAGGGAATAAGAAATATCCCAGCAAAGCCTTATACTGTGGCCTCAGAACATATGGAGATTTGTAATTTTGATTTATTCTTTGGGTGTCTATAAATGAAGAAATTCCCAGAGGTTTTGTTTGGTTTGTCTTTGTTTTTTGTCTTAAAGGGGACAATTTTTAAGCAATGGCCTAATAGCTTATAATAAATGTAAAGATGAAACCATTTGTTGACCAGGGCATCTAGTGCAAACACAATGGCCTGAAGTTTGGCTAAGTGCATTGTTTCTTGGTCTTCATCATTTATTAGGGACTGATATGGTTTGAATGTTTGTCCCCTCCAAATCTCATGTTGAAATGTGATTCCCCATGTTGGAGGTGGGGCCTGGTGGAAGATGATTGTATGATGGGAACAGATCCCTCATGAATGGCTTAGCATAATCCCTTTGGTAATGACTGAGTTCTCCCCTTAGTTAGTTCACATGAAATCTGGTTGTTTAAAAGAGTTTGGGACCTACCCCATGTCTCTCTTGCTCTTGCTCTCACCATGTGACATTTTGGCTCCCCATCACCTCTGCCATTATTGTAAGCTTCCTGATGCCTCACCAGAAGTAGATGCCAGCACCATGCTTAATGTACAGCCTCCAAAACCATGAACTAAAATAAAACCTCTTTTCTTTATAAATTACCCAGCATCAGGTATTCCTTTATAACAAGGCAAAAATAGCCTAACACAGAAAATTGGTACCAAAAGCAGGATGTTACTATAAAGACAATGAAAGATGTGTAAGTGGCTTTGGAATTGGGTAAGAGGCAGGGGTTGGAAGAGTTTGGAGGGCTCAGAAGAAGACAGAAAGACGAATTAAAATGTGGAACTTTGGTTGTGACCAAAACGCTGATAGAAATATGGACAGTGAAGACCAGGCTGACAAGGTCTCAGATGGAAATGAGGAATTTATTGGGCATGTTATGCCCAACCCATGTTATGCCCTAGCAAAGAGCTTGGCTACATTGTGTTCACATCCTAGGGATCTGTGGAAGGCTGAACTTAAGAGTGATAACCTAGCATATCTGGTGGAAGAAATGTCTAAGCAGCAAAGTGTTTAAGACGTGGCCTAGCTGTTTCTAACAGCCTACAGTCAGATATAGTAATAAAGAAATGACTTAAAGTTGAAACATATTTAAAAGGGAAACAGAGTGTAAAAGTTTGAAAAATTTGCAGCCTGGTCCTGTGGTAACAAAATAATCCAAGCCGGCTGTGGAGCAACCACTAGCTAGAGAAATTACCATGACTAAAAAGGAGCCAAGTGCTAATATTCAAGATAATGGTAAAAAGGCCTCAAAGGCATTTCAGAAGTCTTCAAAACAGCCTCTACCACCATAGATTCAGATGCTTAGGAGGATAATGGTTTCAGGGGCTAGGCCCAGGGCACTGCTGCCCTGCTTAGCCCCGGGAGACAGCTCGCCTCATCCTGGCCACTCCAGTTCCAGCCTTGGCTCAAGGGAGCCCAAGTGTAGCTCAGAATGAAGCTCCAGAGGGTGCAAACCATAAGTTTTGGCTGTTTCCACATGGTATTAAGTCTGCAGGAGTTCAGAATGCACGTGTGAAAGAGGTGCAGCAACTTCCCTCTAGGTTTCAGAGGATGTTTTGGAATGCCTGGGTGTCCAGACAGAAGCATGCTGCAGGGGCAGTCTCCACAGAGAATCCCTTCTGTGGCAGTTCCCAGAGGGAAATGTGAGGTTAGAGCCCCCACACAGAGTCCCCACCAGGCCAATGCTTAGTGGACCTGTGGTAAGAGGGCCACCATCCTGCAGACCCCAGAATAATAGAGCCACTTGCAGCTTGCATCCTGAGCTGGAAAAACTATAGGTCATTAATTCCAACCTGTGAGAGCAGCCACAGAGGCTGCACCCTGCAACACAGAGTTACCCAAGGACTTGGGAGCCCACCCTTTGTACCAGTGTGCCCTGGATGTGGGACATGGAGTCCAAGTTGATTATTTTGAAACTGTAAGGTTCAATGACTGCCCTGCTGGGTTTTGGACTTACTTGGAGCCTGCTGCCCCCCATTCCTTTTTTTTTTTTTTTTGGCTGGTTTTTCCCTTTCGAAACAGGTATGTATAACCAACGCCTGTACCACTATTGCATTTGGGAAGTAAATAACTTATTTTTTTATTTAATAGGCTCAGAGGTGGAAAGAGCTTGGCCTCAAGTCTTAGATAAGACTTTGGACCTTTGATTGAGTTAATGTTGGAATAAGTAAGGCCTTGGGAGACTGTTGAAAAGGGATGATTGTATTTTGCAGTGTGAGAAGGATATGAGATTTGGGGGGTCAGGGTCATAATGACTTGGCTTGGATGCATGTCCCCTCCAAATTTCATGTTGAAATGTGGTTTCCAGCGTTGGAGGTGGGATCTGGTGGAAGGTGGCTGGATCATGGGGGTGGATCCCTCATGAGTAGCTTAGCATCATCCCCTTCGTGATAACTGAGTTCTCCCTCGGTTAGTTCATGCAAGATCTGGTTCTTTAAAAGAGTCTGGGACCTCCCCCTTCTCTCTCTTGCCATGTGACATGCTTGTTCCCCATTGCCTTCTGCCATGAGTGTAAGCTTTCTGAGCTTCAGCAGAAGCAGGTGCTAACACCATGCTTCATGTACAGCCTGCAGAACTATAGGCCAAAATAAAATCTCTTTTCTTTATAAATTACCCAGTCTTTATAGCGATGCAAAAAAAATGTCCTAACACAGGGACATTGTGGCTAACGGATGGAAAGAAGCAACATTCCACTAAGTACCATGATGTATGATGGTTAGCAGTGCTGTCCACATAGTTTGCCACCTCTCATTATCATTTAATCAGTTATTCCCAATGGGCTTCCCAGGTAGAGAAGGGGTATAGGGTAAGGATGACCTCCTCCAGGACCCTGGCATCTTTTAAGGGACTGAGGATCAGGGAAGCCACCCCTCCTTCAGGTAGCATACACCAGAAGGCCCAGGTTTGGCTCCTCTTAGAGAGGCCTTGGTAGCTATGCCAAGTTTGTAGGGTGCCATTTCTATTACTTAAAGCATAATGAGCAGTTGGGTATGGAGAATCACAGATTTAGGGTTTGTGAAAGTCTCTATTTTCAAGAGATCCCTGTTGGTAGCCAGGCACTTGTGGTTTTAGTGGTGTATAGCATAAAGCCAAGAGGGGCAATATCTTGCATAAGAAGCCCTGGGGCAACCAATGGCAGTTATCAGTGGTCCAAGGACTCCTGGAAGCAAGTTTTCATTTTTTTCTTTTTCTTTTTTGAGATGGATTTTCACTCTGTCACCCAGGCTGGAGTGCAGTGGCACGATCTTGGCTCACTGCAGCCCCTGTCTCCCAGGTTCAAGAAATTCTCCTGCCTCAGCCTCCCAAGTAGCTGGGACTACAGGTGCATGCCACCACACCTGGCTAATTTTTGTATTTTTCATAGGGATCGGGTTTCACCATGTTGGCCAGGCTGATCTCGAACTCCTGACCTCAAATGATCCACCTGCCTCAGCCTCCCAAAGTGCTGGGGTTACAGGCATGAGCTACTGCACCAGGCCAAAAGGTTTTCAAAGCCTCTACAGTGAAGGAGTTTTTTGAGGACACTCACAGGAGTGCCTATTGATTTTAATTTAGAAGTAAAATTTGTAAATGAGGAATATGTTGCCACCAAAAATCAGAAGTACTAAGAAATGTTGGACTTAACTGATCTTAATGGTTGTATACAATGAATCTCCTTGGATGAGGATATTAATGTAATGTCATACCTGTGTTCCTGGAGAAAGTGGATGTCATTAAGATCTTGTTTGCAAATATTGTATGTGATGACAAAGCTGTTGGTAAGTATCCCATGGGTAACCCAGAAAGGTGTATTGTACTTCTTCAAAGGCAGAGGCAAACTGCAGCTGTGAAAGGATGTAGAAATAGAAACTGAATGGAACAGGTTAGCCAAATCTGTAAGAGCAAACTATGTACCAGATGTTGATTGGGTTGAATCAACAATGTTAATAATATTAGTTATTGAGTATAGGGGTCCTAATGAATAGGACCACAGTATTAAGGTTGTAGTAGTCTATAGTACGGCACCTTTTGTGTGTGTGTGTGTGTGTGTGTGTGTATATTCAGATTTGGGAACAGGGAAAGATTGGCTGCTAAATGGAAAAGCAGTAGGGAGAATTATCCTTTTAGTAATTAGGTTTTATATACTTAGTTTTAATCCTTGAGGAGCCCATTTCAACTTACATTGGACCATATTGACTATTAACTGGGGGGGTTATGGGGTCCCATTTTATCAATCCAATTTGTAAGTGCCAAAAACTTACTTTAATTTAAATTTATTACATACTGTGTCAGAGAATCTAAGTCCAACATAGAATATTTTATAGCAATGGGGTATATGATTACAGGAAGTGTAGGCATGGCCATAGTTAAATTGAGGAATACTCATTTTTGTATTTTATACAGGCAAAATATAGAAGTACAATATTTAAATTTAGTGGGACCCCCAGATGTAACTATGGTTTGAGTCCCAGTGTTAATTAAGCCCATCCATTTTAGCAAATGTTAAAAGTTAAGTTAGAATCTCTGTTGTGGAGACACAAAAGCCAATCAGTGCCCTTTATCATTTTTGTTATTAACAAAAATTCTTTAGTATATGAATTTTGACTTTCCAATGAAATCAAATTATGGAAAATATATATACAATTTATTTATTATATATTTATATTGAAATATTGTGTTTGCATATATATGTATTAATGTTCTATATATAAAGGTAATTAAATTAATTACCTTTTATTTTCCTCACATCTTCTTCACCAACACAGTGAAGCCCAGTGTCATGTCACACTTTCCAACTATTACTGAGGGGTCATTGCTGGTTTCTGTCTATAACCTGTGAAATGGTGGTAGAGCTCCACCATCCTGGCCAGCTCACTCTAGCAAGATACTAGGACTTCACCATTTATAATCAATACAGTACTGACTGCTACAGAAATCCCAGGGCACTGGAACAGTGTACCTGCCACAAGGAGCAACACACATTCAAATAGTGGCCTGATGTGTAGGGTCCTTTGAGATCCCAAGAAAAGCTGATGATGTCACAAAGGAAAACACACCCTGATTATATTGGGACTTGCTTTCTGACAGCTTCAAAAGAAATTTAAGGGCTCATAGAGCTGTCTACAGCCACACAATTTCAAGCAAATCCCCAAGGCAACACCTGAGAGCAGAAGTAGGCACCAGTGTGAAATAGCTTGATTGAATACTGGTAAGTAGTAGTGCCATCAGATACCAACTGGACCATCTGATACAGAAAATAAGTCATCTATTCCCAGTGGGCAGACAATGATATTGTATCCAAGCTTTGACTATCATCATACCTTCTACATCAATTGTTTTGGATAAAACTCTTTGAGTTGATAGCTGTTGTTTTCAGCAGCTACCAGATGTCCAGACAGAAGAGCATCACCCAAGGATTCACCTGCATGAGTCTCCTTTGGGTGGCTTCACAGTCAGAGGTCAGATTGCAGGTGTGGCTTCAGTGACACAACCACCATATAATAGTTTAAGAGATTTTAGTACTCACAGACCCTGGAGGCTATATGGCATGTCAGGAAGCCATACCCACATAGAGGTCAGGGGGCTCTGGTAGAGAGAAAGAGAAGAGACCTATGTGTCAGTGCCTTTATTGGGTCCAGGGCATTATCCAAACAGTTTTCCTGTAGGGAAACCACCAGCTGTAACTGATGGTTTTAAAGCAAGCAGTCATTATTTCCAGGAGGTTACCCTGTGACTGGAAGGTAGACACGTAGAATTCACAGGCAAATGTCTGAATGGTCTATCCAAAATAAGTGAGAGAAAAGCTGGGAGCCCAGCCTACTACATGGGAGAGATGCCTCTAAGTTTTTATCTCTGGTCACTGGCTGGAACCATTTAGGTGAGTATAGTATAGGAAACTGTGCCAAGTGTGACTGGGCCCTATTTCTGGTAATAAAAAGTTAAACTTACATTAAAAAATGGATGCTAAGGCAGCAGAAAGTTATACGTACTCTACACTCTCCACCCTCCACACACATATTTTATGTTTTTGATATCAAAATTTACGTCATTTTATAATGTATATCTCTTGGCAATTTATCTTACCTACAATTTTTATTAATAGTTTTACACACCATCATTACAGAACTATAGTATTTTGAATATGGCTCTGTTCTACATGTACCATTGAGTTTTGTTATTTGCTATGCTTCATGTTATTAATTAGCAGCCTTTTGTTTCAGTTTAAACAGCTCCATTTAGCAATTCCTATAAGGCAAGTATAGTGATGATGAACTCTCTAAGCTTGGGTGTTTGTGTAAGAAAATTTTTATTACTGTCTCAATATGGAAAAATAGTTTTACTGGATAAAGTATTTTTGGTTATCAGTTCCCCCCACCCCCTTCAAAACTTTGGCTATATCATTCCATTCTCTCCTGACCTTCAGGATTTCTGCTGAGAAATCCACTGATCCACTGATAGTCATATTGACACTTTTATATTTGATGTATCTCTTACATCTTGCTGCTCCCACATTTCTATATATGTTTAATTTTTGATAGTTTCATTATTATGTGTTTTAATGTACTCAATTTGAGATGAATTTAATTGGAGCTCTCTCTGCTTCCTGTACCTGGGTGTTGGCATCTATCCCCATATTAGGAAAGTCATTATTTATTTAAATATGGTTTCTGGCCTTTTTTCTCTTTCTTCTCATCCTTATGCAAAGGTTTGGTCTCTTGATTGTCCCATAATTCCTGTAAGCTTTCTCCATTCTTTTTTATTCTTTTGTCTGTTTGCTCTTCTAAATGAATAATTTCAGATGTTCTTTCTTTCAGCTCTGATTTTTTTCTTCTGCTTGTTTGAATCTGCTATTGAAGTTTTCTGTTAATTTTTTTTTGTTCAATCATTGCATTCTTCATCTCTAGAATTTCTATCTGGTTCTTTTTTATTGTCTCTATTTCTTTGTCAGTCTTATTGCTGTTTCCATGAATTGTTTTCTAAATTTCATTAAATTTTCTCTTCACATATTCTTGTAGTCCACTGAACTTATTGATGATTATTGTTCTGAATTATTTGCAAATCATTTCATAGATCTCCATTTTGTTGCAGTCCTTTATTTATTTATTTATAGCTGGAGTCTTGCTCTGTCGCCCAGGCAGGAGTGCAGTGGTGTGATCTCGACTCACTGCAACCTCTGCCTCCCAGATTCAAGCAATTCTCCTGCCTCAGTCTCCCAAGTAGCTAGGACTACAGGATCCCACCACCACACCTGGCTAATTTTTGTATTTTTAGTAGAGTCAGGGTTTCACCATGTTGGCCAGGCTGGTCTCAATCTCCCAACCTCAAGTGATCCACCTGCCTCAGCCTCCCAAGTGCTGGGATTACAGGCACGAGCCACCGTGCTCGGCCATTACTGAAGCTTTAGTAGTTTTTTTTGAAAATGTCATGATTACATGATTCTTGGTAATTCTTGCATTCTTGTGCTGTTGTCTGCATTTGAGGAGACAGCTTCCCCTCTGGCCCTTTCAGGTGTTCATTGGCAGGAATAGACCTTCACTATTTAGTCTAGTCTCTGATTCTGGAAGGGCCAGCTTAAGAATCCCAGGCAGGCAGAGCTTGTTTTGAGTTCTTTAGCTGACTAGGATGCTGCTTTCACTCTAATGTTGGATGGGGCTGCTGCTATCCGGTAAGACCACTACCTGGGCTCTTTTATGAGGCAAAGTTACTGGCTGGGTACTACAATGGCTTTTGGTCAGGTAAGTTACAAGATATATTCCCTGGACAGGCAATTCAGTTATTTGGGATCTATATTTGAGTGGGTCTGTAGGATTGGCTTCAAGTTTAGGCGTCAGTGCTACTCAGGACAGGTAGGACCAGAGGCTATGCTCCTTACAAATGTGTGACTAAGGATTGCCTCCCTGTCTGGGTGGAGCCATGGGGTGGGCTTTTCTATGAGCTGACTAGCTGACCTCTCCCAGGTCAAGCCCATTTAGCTCCTTTGCTTTTCTTAAATCCATGGAGGTGAGAGTCTCCCTGCTTGGGAAAGGTCATTGTGTAGATTTTTTTTTTTGGTTAAATGGAGCTCTGCTTAACTTCCTAGGTCAAGCAGAACTAGTCTCTCTGTTTCTCTAAAATACATGAAATGGGAATCTCCCTGCCTGGGAAAGGTCATTGAATGAAATTGCAGCTGAGTGGAGTTGATGCTTGACTTCCAAGGTCAAGCCAGTCTAGCCCCTTCACTTCTCTGAAATCCACTGAGGCCGAAGTCTTTTTGCCTATGCAGGGTCGCTGGGTGGTTTTTATGGCTAGATGGAGCTGCTGCTTGACTTTCTGGATCAAGACAGTCTAGTCTCTTTGCTTCTCTAAAATGGGAGGAGGCTAGCATCTCCCTGACTGGGTGGGACCATTGGAGTAGGCTCTGAGGCGGGCAAGGAGAATAACAGTCTAGAAACTCAAACCAGCTTGAACTTCCCACCATGCTTCTCAAGGCAACCAGCTCAGCTTTGTGGATGGGCTATAAGGTTTACTGATGTCTCTGATCAGGCTCCACAGCTGGCAACAGCACAGAGGCATTACCAAGATTCATGTGCTGGTAACTATGACTTATGCCTCCTTTCTTTATTTCTACCTGACCCCAGGCATTCTAGCTATATCATTTTCCCTAGTGTTCCCTGTGAGACTAGAGTGGGCTTGTAGTAAATAACTCAGAATGCTAGGAAAGCTGGATCACTACCTCTAGTTCTCTTTTCCCCCTGTAAAAACTGTGAGCCCAGGGAAATCCTCTCCCTCTGGCATCGTGCTAACTTGGGGGAGGAAAAAGGGCAGCACAGTCAGAATGAGACCATGCTTCTTATCCTTCTAATTCAGATTTCATTCAGTTCTATGGACCACATAGGTGTCAAAGGCTTGTTTCTAAGTGTTGAGGTTTTCAAAACGATGTTCTAATCTGTGAATAGTTGTTTGCTGAACTTTCTGTGATGGGGGATTGAAGCCCGAGACTTTCACCATCTTGCTGATGTCTCCTGTCTTTTGTTTATTTTTATTTCTTACTTTCTACTTTAAATGGTAAAGTAAATAAAACTCTTACCCGTCCACCTGCCTCACTTTTACAATTCTATCATGAAGTATAAAGGTGAGAAATCTTGACTTTCAAAATACCTTCTAATATTTACAGAGCTGGAAGATTGTAAAAAAATTCAGAGTGGCCATATTCATTAGAACTTTGCTCTCCAAGGCTACAGGAATGCATCAAGAAAATAAACCATAAATATGATACATTGTTGATCATTCAGCACTCAAAAGAATCTCTTCGAGGACTATACTTTAAAAATATACAGTTTTTCTACTAAAATAAAATGAACTTAGAATTTGAAGGTGATGAACAGCAAACTCAATGTCAGTGTAATGAAATTTTGTCATATTATTTATTTTCTGGTTCCACAGCTTTAATACTCTTAGTAGTTATTTATATCTATTATATATATATAATACATTATATATTAGTATATATAACACATAGATAACATACATAACACATAAATGTTATATATAAAACATATATAACACATAAATGTTATATATAACATATATAACACATAAATGTCATATATATAACATATAACACATAAATGTCATATAACATATATAACACATAAATGTCATATATATAACATACATAACAAATGTCATATATAACATATATAACATAAATATAACATATATAACATATAACTGTCATATAGAACATATATAACACAACTCATATAGAACATATATAACATAACTGTCATATAGAACATATATAACTGTTATATATAACATATATAGCATAAGAACATTATATATATAACATATATAGCATAAGAACGTTATATATAACATATATAGCATAAGAACAAAAAACTTATATTATAAATATAAGAAGTTATATAATATATACATAAAACTTATATAAATAAGAATAAACTTATAAAGAAGTATATATATAAATTTAGGATTATAATAAAATTATATATATAAGAAGTTTTAACATATATAACATATATAGCATAAGAACGTTATATATAACATATATAGCATAAGAACGTTATATATATAACATATATAGCATAAGAACGTTATATATAACATATATAGCATAAGAACGTTATATATATAACATATATAGCATAAGAATGTTATATATATAACATATATAGCATAAGAATGTTATATATATAACATATATAGCATAAGAATGTTATATATATATAACATATATTTACTTTTATTTGTATATTTTATTTGTATATTGTCATTTCCAATGAGAATGTTCCAAAAGTTAATATTTTAACTAAAAGCAAGTATTGAAAGGCTTGTACTAAATGTGAAATTTTACAAACAAACTCCATTTTCTTTTGTATAATATGTGTAAACTATGATGCTTTTTATGAACTGGTTATTTAAATATGTGGAAGTGAGCAAGTGTTATTGCTGATTCAAAAGAAGGCAAAGGCACTTGCTGTGTGGGAAGAAAATGTTGAAGCTATTTGTGAAGGAAAGAGTATGACACCTAAATTAATGTGGTAGACTTGCCTCATAAGTCGTCTCCACCACTCTGCTCTACCACACTGCTGGAAAGAGTAGAGGTCAATATTCTACTCATTTAGAATATACAGGGCCTATTTATCCACTGTGAGACTCATATTTCTTCATGTAGTCAGGACACAATAAGACTTCAGGTTAGAAACTTCTTTAAGAAATCAATTATTCAAGATACTATATCAGCCATTAAACTTAAACAAATATTTCAAAATCCTGCTTGCTGTCGTCAGTTAATGAATGCCATGACTAGACTACATATACATCTACAGACTCAAGTTTCAGCACTGTCACATAGGCTCCTCACTCCCACTCAATAAATTGTTTCCTTCGTCATGTGTTATTGAATCCTGCTTTCTTTTTCTTTTCTTTTTTTCCAAAATCCTTTTAAAAGGTACATGACATTTCTCTGCTCAATTAAACTTAATAACTAAAATTTTTTACTCAGAAGAGGTGCCATATTAAGCATGGTGGCCATGCTCACAAAAAAAAAAAAAAGTGAGGAATATCAGATATAAGGAGGCACTGACAGTGTCTAAAGCAAACTTCAAGTGGTCAACATTTTGTTTCTGATTCTCTTTTTGTGGAAGGTAATAAAATACTACATGTACTTATGGTAATGTTTAAAGAGCTATTTCTGAAGATTTAGATTAATTTTTGCTACTTACAGAAATTATGATTGGGCATAAGAATTAAATGAATATTGAACAAATGGACTCTTCCTATCCTTGTGGGCCAATTTCCAACAGTATACATATTCTTGGTACTCTTTTGTTCCCATAGTTGCACAGAGTTATACTTTGGTTTTGTTGTTCAGGAAATAAGCTCATTCAGTGTACCCATATGGTGCCCTAGATTCTATTGAAAAGTCAATGAATTATGTTGGTGAATGACAGTGGACCACTTGATGCCCTCATTTTCTTTTCTATTATTTGCTTTGAGTTCATTTTTATTGCTGAATATTAAGTATCTGTATCTGGTTAGAATGGATGAGAATTATAGGAGCTGAGAATATGGTGGAAAAAGGCAAGAAACTGACTCAAACCTCACAGCTGGTGTGACGAGATTTGACCACCTGGGTTGCCCATTTTCTAATGCTCCACAGAGATCTATGTACATTCGACCTTTTCTGCCAGTCTTTGCTTCAAAATCAAACTACTTCTTTAACAACTTTCTTTCAGATTAATTTTTTAAAATATTTATTGAGTACCAATTATGTATGAAGCACTTTGATAGGTTTTTTAAATAAAAAATATTAAAAGAATGTAATTCATGTTTTCAAGGAGTTCAGGATCCTTGGGAAAATCACCATTAAATCAATACACTTAAATAAAAACTACTGTAACTGGTGGCATGTTATATGTGGAAGAGAAGAGATAAACGTGTCTAAGGAGGTTTGGGACAGAAGGGTTAAACAGAAAGAAAAACAAGTAATACTTTCTAAAAGAAGTGACATTGGAGGGGAGCCTTAAAAATTGTGATTGTACCCTCTTCTTAGCATATATCTAAAGGAATAGATATTGGTATGCCAAAGAGATACCTGCACTCCCATGTTCATTATTCATAATAGCCAAGGTATAGAAGCAACCCAAGAGTCCATCAACAGATTAATGGATAAAGAAAATGTGATATATACACACACACACACACACACACACACACACACATACACACAAAATAAAAGGAAATTCTGTCATTTACAACAACACAGATGAAATTGGAGAGCATTCTGCTAAGTAAAATAAGCCAGGTACATAACGACAGATATTATACCATCTCACTTACATTGGAGTGTAAGAAAGTCAACCTTCGAGAAACAAGGTAAAAAGGTGGTTACCATAGGTAGGGAAGGGATAGGTATAGGGGAGATGTTGATCAACAAGTATAAAATTTTAGTTAGACTGGAGGAATAAGTTTTAGTGATCTATTGCACTCTATGGTGACCACAGTTAATAAAAATGTGTTGTATATTTCAAAATTGCTAGAAGAGTAGATTTTTCTTCTTTTCACCACAAACAAAAAAATAATTGGTGAAGAGATGGACATGTTAATTAACTTGACTTAATCTTCCTGAAATGTTTATATACATCAAAGTATCACACTATATCTTTCAAATATACATAATTGCCATTTGTCAATTAAAATATAATTTTAAAAAATTGTGATTGCAAAACATAATGTGAATTTGACAAGTGAGATCTAGCAATCACTGCCTTTGCCTCCTCAACTAAAGGTACAATAATAAGGGCCAGAGTTTATCCTTCCATCCCATGCACTTTCAGTTGATGTATGTATCCATTCCATGCATTGCTAGCAGGTTGGTTAGAATTTTTGTTGCCATGAATCCATCATCCCTGCTCTTCTTTCATTTCTTTGTGACAAAAGACTCAATTTCTATAAACATATTTTCACATATGTCTCTTTTTCTATCATTTTGTCATATTTTAGTCCCTTCCTTGATAATTCGTAAGTTCTCTAAATTCAGTGAAATGGTGATCTCCAAAGCAAAACAACAAAGATAGCAGACCTGGAGCAAATCAAAGTTGGTTTCTCTTTTCCTCTATGATATAACATTAAAAAAAAAAATCTAGTGGGGTGCAGTAGCTCATGCCTGTAATCCCAGCACTTTGGGAGGCCGAGGCGGGCAGATCAGAAGGTCAGGAGTTCGAGACCAGCCTGGCCAATATGGTGAAACCCTGCGTCTACTAAAAATACAAAAATTAGCCAGGCATGGTGGCGTGTGCCTGTAGTCTCAGCTACTTGGGAGGTTGAGGTGGAACTCAGCAACTTACTTGGGAGGTTGAGGTGGAAGAATCGCTTAAACCCGGGAGGCGGAGGTGGCAGTCAGCTAAGATCATGCCACTGCACTCCAGCCTGGGTGACAGAGCGAGATTCTGTCTCAGAAAAAAACAAAACAAAAAAACTATGAGACAAGTCAACAAAAGGAGACCTCACAAAACCACCTAAAATGACTTGAAGAGTAGGCCCTGTTTCTTCAGATTGTTGAGGGAATACTGTCATAGAAGAAAAAGCAGGAACTCTGAATACTGGGCATCTCTCCCACTATTTGTCCCTTGTGTTTTCATGTTCTATAATGCGGCCAAACCTTTGGCATCACCTGTATTCAAGTTACATTCATGCACTTGCCAATGTCCTCCCTTCAGGTAGAACAAAGGAGGCTAATTTAGTTGTCATGTGGAAACAAGGATGTGTAGAAGTGGAGGTACAGAATAGACAAGGAAGCATGGGTGTTTATGGAGAGCTTTCAGCAACAGGAAGCAGAGGGAATCAAGCAGAGCACAAATGTGTCAATCTGGAAGAGAACTGCCTCTGTATGTTCAGCAAACATTCATCACCTTCCCTCTTAGCTCACTCATTCTTCACTAATCACACCCTAGAAATTGACACTGTATCACTTTCATTAGTTATACTTTCATTTGTCTAATTGTTCTCAACCCTCTCTTGGCATAAGAAACAGGATTATAGAATAACTAGTATCCCCAGGAGAAGTAGATTCCACCTTCAGTAGCTTATTGAAGGGCTGATGATAATTTATGTTTATTGATCTCTTCCAGAACATCATAGAAGGAACAGCCCACCACCTAGAAGAAGAAAGAGAGGCAATTTTTCTGTGATTTTAAATGTATAAAAAGAAAAAATATCCATTGCAGCATTGACTGTAAGCTGCACAGACAATAAATTGAAGATTGATTAAGCTCCAAGTGTTGCTGTGATTATTAACCAATAAGATCAGCAACTTACTGCTCTACTTTACATGTCATAAACAGAGTAATAGTGAAAGATCAACAGGCACAACTACATGTGGTTATAATTTGTTCGGGTAATCTTAGAAATCTCATGAAAATGGAAGACAAAGCAGGTATTAGTACAGAAATCTAGGTATTCCCATTTTAATTGTTCCTGTACCAGCAGAGTTTAATTTCAGATTGTAACATTTTAGGATAGAGTTTGGTTCATTGTGTGTTCCAGTTTTAAAAGACAGAATTTTCTTATGTGGAAACCTGCCTGCAATTGCTGTAATTTTTTTCTATCTTTTATTGTAACTTTGAAAAAAAAACACTTAATTTCACCACTTTTCACACCCTTTATTTTTCTGTCTACCAGAATAAATTTGAGCTGAATATTTAATCTACCTACTTTACCAAGCATTTTCAATCATCAAAAAGCTGATGTGAAGGTGCTGAATGTGATATGGAAAAACAGAATGAATCAGTAGAATTACCTAAAATTTATGTCTTTCTAAAGCAGAGAGGTCAGTTCTGATCTTTTTTACACTTCTTCATATTGCCTAATTCAGTACATGGAATATAACAGGTTCTCAGGATTTCTTGGTAAAATTGGATAAATATGAATATTCTTGTGTTACACAGAAACAGTAAATTATATTTGTCACCCACTTCTTACATCATAGTCTCCAGGGAAGCAAGAGGCCATCCAGCCTTTCAGAATTAAGGCTTGAAAAGTAGATTTGCTAAGTTAAGTGTCAATAAGGCCAGTTACAGGATCCAAGTGATTTAGAGTGTGAGACCTGGCCAAGTAGTATAAGTGAAATTGTCTCTTCAAAGGGGAACAAAGCATAGCAGAAAAAACACTATAGTGGGAGTTGACAGAATTCTGTCTTATGTCACACAGTGTCACATAATTGTTTGTACACTGGATAAATCTCAAGCTTGCTAGATCTCAATTTACTCATCTGTAAAGTAAAGCAAATTGAACCTAGAAATCTTCTATGTATGTCAAGGTGAATTTCCCTTTTACTAGCCTATTGCCTTTTATTTTGTAAACCAACATACATGAGAAATATAACAGAAGTCTTTAAAATGAACCTTTAATAATTAATAATAATAATTGAAATAAAATCATGGCAGAAATGGGTCATCATATTTGGCTCCTTGACTAGGGCCTTGTCTTTCTTCATTATTCTTTTTTCTCTGCTTTGATGCTGTTAGAACGTGTGTGTATGTGCACGCCTGTGTGTGGTCCCACTTCAGCTGACGTGTGCTTGGCTTCTTGGATTTCTTCACAAGATCCAATGTGTTTGCTTGCACCAGTGCTTTCATGATTTCTTAGTGACAATTTCTTCTAATCTTCCAATGTCTTCCTTCCAGAGCTTGATTTCCCCAGTAAGCTCCTACATGTATCTGTAGTGTAATTTCTTTCATAAATTCTGAAAAATCCCTTACTCCATGGCTCTGTTCTCTTTGCTGAAAACTGGAGGATACAATGGCAGTAGGTAACATGTTAACCAGCAATTACAGTCTTTAACTTTTTTTTGCATTATCTTTAGTCTCTAACTTCAATCTCTTTATTGCTATTTGACTTTGAACTTCCTTGATATACTGAATAAATGCAGGATGACTGCAGATCCATATACCTATTCTTTGCCAGGCAGAACACAGAGCCTTGACAACTGCTTCCTGCTGAAAAGAGTTCTTAGTCCATTCTACAAATAAGAAAATAGAATTAGGGGAGAAATAGAAATGTTTCTGGGCTGATCTCATTCTAAGACCCTTTCCAAAACTGTCCCTAAGGAGAGGAAAGAGGCAGAAAAAAAAAATGGCTATGAGGTGCAATTACAGCAATTGTCCTTGAGATCTCTACACATTTTTACATTGATCCTTTCTTTTCTAAGGAAAATTAAGATGAAATGCAGAAAATAATTTTTAAAAAAACTAAAAAGTAGGCATGAAGGGAATATTTTACTACTGAAAATCAGTACAAATATATGTAAAACACATTTAAGAATAAAACAATCTATATTTTGATTTTTGATTGAAAATAGATTTCAAATTGTTGAATGACACAGAAGACATAATCACTGGTAACTGTGAGGGACGATCTGACTGTTAACTACTTTGAAAGGCACTCTTTGACCCCTGTGTCCTACTGTTTTTTTTAGCCCATTTCTAAATGGCAATGCCCTATCAAATGCTCAGATGCAAAATCTAGAGTTCAAATAATTGTCGGCACTCATCTGGACTCTTTTTTATTCTATCTTACATTTCTAAATCACATTATTTCATAACGTTAAACTCAAGCCAGATGAAATCCCTTGACAAAGGAATCGAACAAGTCCAAATTGATCTCTTAAGTGGATCAATAGAAACTTAACTGAAATGGATTGGGGATTTTATCAAACTTGATGTAGTAGAACACTAATAAGATCACTTCCAATTCACACATATAGAACTAAATTTTCAGCACAAATTGATCTGATTACTAAGGATGAATGGTCACCTTTAATAATAGATTAAGGCGGTAAAGAATTCTTTTTTTTATACAAAAATGCTTTTTTTTAAAAACTCTTGGAGAATGCTTTAACTTTTATTCTTATACCGAATTGTATTTGCTTCTTACATGGTTTGACTTACAGGTTTGACTTGAGAAACGTTTTAATTTTTGTAATTTTATCTTCTTTTTTAAGTCAGAAATATCTTCTGAAGTGTTTTCAAAAGAACAGTTTGTTAATAGCCAGAAAAGCCATTATAATACAATGTACTGCTCCAATAAACCATAACATCTCTAAAAGCTGTTTGTAAAATAATGCAAATAATAGTTAGTAAATCTGTCAATGTGACAGAGAATTGCCTGTTTGAAATGTTTGCTTTGTCCATTTTGTGACTATTAATTTAATAATTTAGATACATGATACTTAGGAGATCTGTCACATGTTAGAATTTATTAAAATTCCTCATAAAATTTATGCATAAAAGTTTGCTGATAAATCTTCCACTGGATTGGTTTAAAAACTTAACACAGTGACGAATAAAGACTGAAGATTATATTTCTCTAAGAAACAAAAGCCCTAATATACCTTCCAATCCACTTGAACTATTAGAAGACTCGTTTATCCTAACATTCATCTCTTCATTTCAACATGGAGTGACTAGCTTCTGCATTTCTCTCCAGTGTTGGCTACAGAACGCTCAGAACAAGTTTCACTTTTCTCCTTCAAAGAGACTGTTTCAATAAAATATTTGGATCCTAGGATATCTTATTAACATTTTGCTAGTGAATGCATACTTTTTCTGGACCTTTCCTTCCTAAGATCATGCAATCTCTCTCCCTCTGTCTCTCTCTCTGTGTGTGTCTGTCTCTCTTTCTCTATCCTGTATCTCCCTCTTGAAGTCCTTTACTCTGATGACTCAATCTCTCTTCATTTTCCTTCCATTAGATAAACAGACCCAAAAGCAAATATCTTCTCTACGCCTAAGAAAATGTTCAAAATAAGCAGCCAAGGCTTGGAGAAAAGACGTCTTGTTTTGCACTCTCCTTTCCTAACTGGTTGGTGTACTCTCAACTAGAAATCCTCAAACATATTCATACTTCAATAAGGGAATAACAACATAGGACACATAGGCAGACTTCTTTGCTTCCAGTTTCTTAGGTGTGCTGAGTCCAGATTTCTGGACTCCATCTAAAATGGTCTCCATCTTTATGTTTCAGGATAACTCACAAGAGTTATGCACTGGAGTATTCCTAAAGACCTAGAAATTCCTGTAGTGTCTTTTCCCTTGTGTTACCTTTTCTGTTCATTTTTACCAAGAACTACAAAAATAGCTGATTTGTCTGGTGTAGATTTTGGATATTTGTGGATCACTAGGACCATACCATTTTGGATATTTGTGGATCACTAGGACCATACCACCATAAGGTCAAACTAACATCTTTCAACGTGAGAACTATGCTAAATATATAAGTAAACAAGGTATTATATAGACACTCAAAGGACTTGGAATTATCCCTGTTTCCCTGATGTCATTCTCCTATAGTTTTTCTCTTTACTCTTTACTTTTTCTTACATTATTTTCCAAAATAATTTTATTATATTGTTATTACTATAAAAGTAATAATGTTGTTATTGTGAAATAAATATTTGGAAGATCTGAAAAACTACAAAAATAAAATTTAAATACTCATATATAATCCCATTAGCCAAAAACAATCATTATTTATGTTTTGGAAAGAACCTACTGTATATTCAAGTCCAAAAGTTCTGGAACTAAATAGTTAAATAGGAAATCTCTTTCTACTTCTAGACCAAAGGCCAAATAATAGTCACATGTTCTGTCTATTCAAACCAAGGTAAGGCCACCTTTTCCAAAAGGAGCAGACAAAAGATTCAAGAGATTTAACACGATAGTTATCTCCAATTTTATTAAGCTATAACTGATCTTATCCTCATTCCACTCACCCATCCTACCTGGCTATGTGGGAAGGAATCCAAAAGGGAGAGAGAAAGTAAATATAAATGGCCCTAGCATCTCTAAGGAAGAGCATGATCCAGGCCACCAATAGTACCAGACTACTCTAGCTCAGCACAGAGAAAGCCCTGCCCATTTACAAGTGGATGACAATGCGTTTTTGCCTTTGAACAATATACATCTCCTACAGTCTCATTTAAGTGAAATATTTCCATCACTTCTTGAGTAAGGATTCAAGAGGTTGTGTGAGGAGACAGAATTTCAACTCTTTTAAGGGGCTAACACCATAATATATAAGATATGACATGAGTTTAGATGGTTCAAATGGAGTAGTGGTGGAAATTACTTAATCTGAGATAGCTGAGGGAATGAGCGATGAGTGTTGTTATTTACTGTAAGGTCAAATATTATTATTTCCCTTCTTGTAATGTCCCTCTGTGTTTCCACATCCTCATGCTGTTGAACTTGGGAGTAGGTATGCCACTTGTTTGGGCCCATGAAATGTTCATGAAGTGATGTGAGTTGATGAGAGGCAAAAGTTTTAAGAGCCTATGTGTGGTCTTTCATGTCTCTTTCCCCTCTTCAGTGACACAATTCCAGAGAGAGAAGGCTCCATTACCCTGAGTTCTACAGGGAAAGCAACAAGGAGTAGAGCCAGAGCTAATAAGTGAGGACATTAGCATGAGAGAAATAGTTATCATTATAAATCAATAGAGTTTTTGAGTCATTTATTATTGTAGTGTGACGTAGCCTTTTCTAATGGATATAAGCCAGATGTCAAAGCTTTCACAAATTGATGGAGGACATAACATATGACACCAGCAAGTAGTGGCAGACCATACTACAGCTATAAGGACTGAGCCACAAAAGAGATTTGTTTTTATGAAAGGGTGAAAGGTAAACTTCTTAAAGCTGCATAAATTCAGATTTTTTTTTACTATGTAGATGATTTTGATTTATACATTCTTTATTCGTACTTAACATAATACTATGAGCATTTTTCATGTTTTAAACATTTTTGGAAAGTATCATTTTTAGTGTCTGTGTGCTATCCCGTTTACTTATCATATCATTGGCAGTTAGCTTGTCTCCTATTTGTCATTGTCAATGAAACTGTAAAAATTATCTTCATTCTAATATTCAAATTTTTAGTACAAAATTTTACAACCTTAGTTGGCTATTCATGTTTTTAAAATCATCTTTGTATTCTCCCTTGCATTACTATATAGCTCCTTTTATGCACATATCATGTTTATTATTTCCCCTTAATATCCCTTGATATTTACTCCAGTAAATTACACAAAGCTAATACATAATAATTATAACTAGTCAACAAACCAAAGTGTGCTATGAACAAACTTTAACTCTTATAAAGAAAACTGAAAGAATTGTGGAATGATTTCTGGACAGTACTTGCAGCACAGGTGATCTAACTGCATCAGCATTACTTTGTATTTACAGGAGGGCTAATTCTAGCGTGTGTACTGAGTTTTATGGTACATTTGATATAGATGGCTAGGCTCTCATCAGAGTTTAGAAGACAATTTAAGGAAAGGGGCAAAAGTCAATATTTTAATATATCCAGATTCCTATTTTCTTCCTTATTGAAGAAGTAAAAGCTATTAAATACAATAGGATTTTTTAAAATCAGAATTGTAACTGATTTAGTTATAAAACAGGACATTACTGGGAATAAAAGAAAAACTAAAGTCTAATTAGTCTTCCGTAGATGATACACAGTCTAGATAATTCTGAAAGGAGGTGAAGAGAGAGAACTCAGCTTCACTCAAATTATCTTGTAAGCAATACAGTTAGAAAATTTATCAAATATAATGGACGTACAGGATATAGTGGGGGGAGTTGAAACTGATAACCAAATCTCTGACTTGAGCCAGTCCCTCAGACAGAGAAAACCAAGATAGGTACTGAGTCAAGAGGAAAGCCTCTTGTAGACATGGACATGTGAAAAAATATGTGAGGCCAGAGTATTTAGAGTGTTTAATATGTGTTTCTCCATTTGCTAATGTGGTGGTAACTTGCTACACTTAACAGCCTGGTTGGTGCCATATCTAATCCTACTCATTAGCTAGTTATATCCTGTGACATAAACTTACAAAAGAACAGAAAAGCAGTGGAGAAGTAGGAAAATGTTTATCAAGGCAATAAAATAGTGAAAATAAATGCTTACACAATAACATGCTTTAACTCATTTGGAGTACATGCTGGCTATTAAATATAGTCAAAACAGATACCATGCTGTGAATTACAGGGTCTTAAACATCTCCTTCACTGATATTTGACTTGTTAGAGTATAATGGTGGGTGGAGAGAGGAGTATCACAATAAATAATAGAAGACAAATTCTAGGCCTGTCAGCAATGATTTCTTATGTGTTATTTTCCCTTAAACACTGAAGGAAATGACAAAGGCATAAATAGAATGAAAGTCAACTTAATGAAGTCTTTTTTATACAGTTCAGCAACACTGAATCTAAACCAGACAAGAAAATTTAAGCACTTAAGTCAGACCCCAGGACTGGTTTGCCAGGATCAAAACTGAGATGCGCTTCTGGAATTGTCGTAGAGTGAGTTAAAAAGGTTAATGTGTTCATGTCATCTAATTTTTGCATTTTTTCAACTTGGTGGTGCCTGCAAAATCTCTGTAGAATTATAAGATTTACTCTGTAGTTGAAGATATGCTGTAGATTAGTGGCTACTTAGTCACTGCAGAGTACTGAGCACAGCAATAAATCTAAAATTTTTTAAAAAACTATGAACCTCCAAAGGTTAAGAGGCCTCCAGTACAAGTGAGTCTACCTTTTAGCTTCTAAAGATACTTATGTCTGAACTGCAATTGACCAAAATTTACATTGTCATTGCAAAATCAAAACAAGTCAAAGATTGTGCTGCGTTAATCTTCCACACACTGATAGCTGTCTATGAACAAAAGTTGCTTCAAGAAAGCCAATTGGTGTTGGATTAATCCATTCATTTAACCATTTTATTGAGGATCTATTTCATGTCAGACACCATTTCATGTACTACCATAATTCAAATATTAAGTACATCTTCCTTCCCTCTCTGTCTTAGGGACCTAGGTATATGGCTTGAATCATAAATTCTAAAATAGTAGAAAAGCCAAAGCCTTCTTGTATAGCCTTACTTTTTCTTGGTGCCGTCTACTTCCAGACCTATTCATAAAGAAAGTTTGGTTCCTTTAGTAGTACACACACACACACACACACACACACACACACACACACACACACACAACACACACACACACACACACACACACACACACACACACACACACACACTGCTGCCTATTCTCAAGTTCAGTAATGCCATTAAAAATATAGTACTCACAAATACAGAATTATATGGCAAAATGCATAGCCTTCTCCCATTTCTCCAGGTCTCTGCTTATACCTCTTTCCTCTTCTCCAATCTCTTTCATGTCTCAAAACCAAAGCAAATTTTTTCCTACTTTTATACCAAATTATTTCCTACTTTTAGACATCTCTGTAATATTTCATTGGAATGTTCTAACTCAAAACTAAGTCCTCTTTCTGGTTCATGGTACCCAATAATATCTTCAGTTGCTAGAAAAGGATTGTTCAACAGAATTTTCTGTAATAACGGAAGCATTCTGTATTCATATTGTCCATAAACTAGCCATTGACTGTTTGTGGCTATTGAGCATTTGAAATGTGGCTAGTGTAACTGAGGACTGACTTTTTAACTTTCTAAAATTTTAATTAATTTAAATTTAATCAGCTACATGTGGCTAGTGGTTACTATTTAGGACAACACCACTTCATACAAAGTAATTTCTACTAGACCTTCAAGTACTTGCTTAATAATCAGAGCTTATTTGCAACCATGTCACCAAGCATATCTTCATAGACCTCATTTTCTTCATGTTAAATATTTCAATCTTTTAACAAAAACCACAAATAACTGAATTATCAAACCAAACTCACATGAATCAGAGATTTTACCCAGTATCAGGCTTTCCTAATAATTTTGAGTTTAAAGTAATCCATGGCACAGGCAAAGTCCAGATCCCCTAGTTTAACTGTCTTGGTGTCTTCTCACCAGATCAGAATACTTCCTGGCCCTGATTAACGTAGGTAATCTCTAATAACATATGCAACAACACTACTTACATAGAAGGCATACCTTTTATCATGCATTATCTCCATTTTATACTGAAATAGCTTTCATAAAATTTCCTAGAAAGTCTTGGCCACACATCCATAGATTTCATTCCTAACAATTGACAGTTTGCCATAAGCAATCATTGACAGACCAGGTGCATCTGCTCAAAGCATTCCATAAGTAAAGACTTTCCCAGAACTAATACAGTTAGTATGTTTCTCAATAGATCTGTAATTTGAATGTGTATAAGAAGACTCAACTCGGTGGCTTTTGTTCTTTCTTGGGGGCATTTTCCAGGCAAAGAAAGAAAATACATTATACTGCTGCTTAACCATTTTTTTCCTACTCAAGAAAGTATGTGTTCATTTGTGCTAAGTTATATATCTAATAGTTAGGCAGCTGTGGTGAGAATGTATTCCAGGTTAAGTGTCATTCAAAATGCAACTCCATGTTTGTGCTAAGGTCATAAATTCCAGAGAAACACTAAAAATGAAATATTAATATTGAATGCAGGTTACCTACACTATGCGCATCTAAATTTTTGATGTTGCAGAATGAGGCCTCTGGTGGCCTTGCAACCCAGCTCTTCCTCCCTTTCTCACTTTAGAATAGCTATAGAATATGCTGGGAATATAACATCTTGGAATAAGGAGGAATTGACTAGAATAGCTTGGACTCTGTTCTCACCCTCCTAGAACAGGATGGATGCTTGCAATGCTTTAGCTCAGCTAGTCAGGTTACCCCTGGGTATAAAACCCAGGGTAGAGTGCTTTTCAGGGTCCCTCAGCTGTGGCGTGACATAGGGCCCATGCATGTGAGGCTCCATCCACCCTGGGCAGTGTTCCTGAGGCTTAGGAGACTGGCTCACCATGGATTTTAGGCTTCGATTGTCCCTTGCTGCCCATCTCTGAGTAGTAAAATTGCTACACTTGTGTGAGTGTTTCACTGGAATCATGTGGATTGATACCAGTGCATGTTATTAACAAAGTGTTTAGAGCCCTCCTCTAAGATTGATGCCAGTACACAGCGAACCTGCTTCACAGGTGTCCAGTATGGTAGCCAGTAGCCACGTGTCTATTAAGCACCCGAAATGTGGCTAATCCAAATTGAGATGTGCTGTAATTATAAAATGTACACCAGTACAACAAAAGAAATGTAAAATATTTTGTTAATAATTTTTATATTGATTACTAAGAAAACAGTATTTTGGATATATTGTGTTAAATAAAATACGCTATCAAAATAATTTTACCTATTTATTTTTATTTTTTTTTTTTTTTTTTTTTGAGACCAAGTTTCACTCTTGTTACCAAGGCTAGAGTGCAATGGCACGATCTCTGCTCACTGCAACCTCTGCCTGCTGGGTTCAAGTGATTCTCCAGCCTCAGCCTCCCTAGTAGCTGGGATTATAGGCCCACCACCACCACTCCTGGCTCATTTTTTTGTTTGTTTTTTTTTTTGTATTTTTGGTAGAGAGGGAGTTTCACCATGTTGGCCAGGAGCTCTCAAACTCCTGACCTCAGGTGATCCGCCTGCCTCAGCCTCCCAAAGTGCTGGGATTACAGGTGTGAGCCACTGCACCCGGCCTACTTTACTTTTTAAATGTGACATGTAGAAGTTGAGGTGCTTGTGGAAGCTCAAGCCAACAGGATATATCTAGCAGGTATGTTGCTATTGGAACCTGAAGCCCGCATGAGAATGCCGTTGGTAGTTTAAATTTGGATGAATGTAGCCTTTAGGGAGCAGAGTTGAAACCATGTTGGATAAAAACACACAAGGAAGATTGAGAGTGAGGAGAGCAACAGGAAACCAGCATTTTAGAGATATTTGGAAGTTGAGAAGCCTTCTGCATTCACTGAAGAGGACTTATCAGAAATGAAAAATTGGGAGAGTAGAATGTCTCAGGGGCCAGGAAAACAGAACAATGTTTTTTACACTATGCTCCCCAAAGTCCCACTGGAGGTGACTACGTTTTGTAACAGCATTGAGGAGTGAATAGGTGAATAGATGTGGCTCCACATCTCTCACCAAAATCAGAGTAAGAGTGCTTTTAGTGATCAGTTTCCACTTTTCCATAGAATTTTATTTAAATAAGTGGTTTTGTGATAAAATTACATTTAAATTTTGAGTAGAAAATTTGATGTAGAGTGATGAATGTCACCTGGTCACTTGGCTGGAGCATACTGTGAACACAGCCAAGAAGATGCAGCTACTAGGCTGGGCACGGTCGCTCACGCCTGTAATCTCAGCACTTTGGGAGGCCAAGGCGAGCAGATCGCTTGAGGTCAGGAGTTTGGGAACAGCCTGACCAAAATGGTGAAACCCCATCTCTACAAAAAATATTAGAAATTAGCTGAGTTTGATGGCATGCACCTGTAATCCCAGCTATTCAGGAGGCTGAGGCAGGAGACTCGCTTGAACCCAGGAGGCAGAGGTTGCAGTGAGCCGAGATTGCGTCACTGCACTCCAGCCTGGGTGACAGTGTGAGACTCTGTCTCAAAAAAAAAAAAAAAGATTCAGCTACTAATTACGTTCATCAATTCACATAATTAATGATATGCATTTTTGTACTCTGTGGTCCCATAGCCTCTATACATTGCTGTATTGTGGTGCTTTGCATATCTATCTTCATTTTTATTTACCTTCCCTGTATCCCCCTCTAGACTGTGAATACACAAAAAAATCTCTCCAGTGACTTTCATCTTTGTATTGCAAGTGTAAAAAGATGAAGAAAACTTTATTCACTAGACCTGATCTTAAGGAGAAAACTGCCTGATTTCAGGAAGAGAGACAAATCTCAAAAGCATGCTCAAACAGAATAAGACGCTTACTGAACTACTTAGCAGGAGAAAAAGAGATAGTTTGCTTTGTTTCTCAGAAGAAAGAAGAAAAGGAAGAATGAATAAAGAATTAAGGGAGAAAATGTGTAGTGAAAGAGAAGGCAGGGCTTATGATGTGATTCTGTGACTCATACATTGTCAATAATGTTTCTACACATACAAATCCTTTTCTTTAAATAACTGATAAAGCTTCTAAATTTTATATTGTGCTAATGTAGAGCAAAACACAGACAATGTGTGTAGGGCAGATATTTGGAGGAAGCCCCATGAAAATGGACTATCTGGGAATTCGAAGAGATCATGAAGAGGCTTTGAACTTTCATAGGCCAAAGGTATTTGGAATAGGACTTTTTAGACTACCACTGGCTAGTAAAAAACTAATGTGAACCACAAAATGCAAGCCACATACGTAGTTTTAAATGTTGTAGTTGTCACATATAGTTGTCTACATGACTCAACATTATAGTCTTCACACTTGAATGAGTTTCTTTCTAATATGCTTCGTCTTAGTGGATAAACACCGCTATTTTTTTTCTTGTTTACTTTTTTATTTTTATTTTATTTTATTTCACTTTAAGTTCTGGGATACATGTGCTGAACATGCAGGTTTGTTACATAGGTATACATGTGCCATGGTGGTTTGCTGCACCTATCAACCCATCATCTAGGTTTTAAGCCCTGCATGCATTAGGTATTTGTCCTAATGCTCTCCCTTCCTTTGCCCTCTACCCCTCGACAGCCCCCATCGTGTGACATTCCCCTCCCTGTGTCTGTGGAACACCTCTATTCTTAAAATTAAGTAAATTAAATACCTGGGAATATTTTACTGTCTCCCTCACTCATCCCACACCATCTTCATAAATTAATAAATTCTCCCAAGTACTTTTTGCATTTACTCCCTGTGATAGACACAATAATGGCCCACCAAAGATGTCAACATCCTAATCCCTCAAGCCTGTGAAAGTGTTTTCTTAGGTGACAAAAAACACTTTGCAGATGTAATTAAATTGAAGCTCTTGGGATAAGAAGATTATTCTGGATTATCTCAATGAGCCAAACCCAATATAATCACAAGGATCTTTGTAAAAGGAAGGTAGAAGGATCACAGTCAGAGAAGGAGATGTGACAACAGAGAAAGAAGCCAGAGGGACTCAAGGAAGAGGCTTTAAGCCAAGGAATGCAGGAAAACTGGAAAAGGCAAAGAAACAATTCCCTTCCCCAGAGTAATAAGAAGAAACACAGCTCTGCTGATACCTTAATTTTAGCCCCATAGATCCATTTCAGACTTCTGACTTCCAGAACTGTAAGATATAAGTTTATGCTGTTTTAAGCCACTAAGTATGTGGTAATTTATTTTAGTAGCTATAGGCAACCAATATGTCCCCTCATTACAGTCTCTATGTCCACAGACTGGGTTTGATGCTTATGTTGTAACCACCCAGTGGGTTCACCTTGCCCACTGCCTATGGAGAACCGATTTATCAAGACAGTGGAATTGCAATACTGAAAGAGTAATTCACTCAGAGCTGGCTGTATAGGAGATTGGAGTTTCATTATTATTACTCAAATTAGTTTCTCTGAGCATTAGGGGATCAGAGTTTTTAAAAATAATTTGGTGGGTAGAGGAAGGCCAGTGAGTCGAGGGTGCTGATTGTTTAGGTAGGAGATGAAATCATACGGAATTGAAGCTGTCCTCTTGCACTGAGTCAGTTCCTGAGCAGGGGCCACAGATCAGATGAGCCAGTTTATCAATCTAGGTGGTGCCACCTTATCCATCAAGTGCAGAGTCTGCAAAGTATCTCAAACGCTGATTTTAGGAGCAGTTTAGGGAGAGTCAGAGTCTTGTAGCCTCTAGCTGCATGACTTCTAAACTATAATTTCTAATCTTGTGGCTAATTTGTTAGTCCTACAAAGGCAGTCTAGTCCACAGGCAAGAAGGAGGTTTTGGGTAAGGCCTGTTATTTTCTTTGTTTTAAACTATAAACTAAGTTCCTCCCAAAGTTAGTTCAACCTACACCCAGGAATGAACAAGGACAGTTTGGATGTTAGAAACAAGATAGAGTAGGTTAGGTCCACTCTCTTTCACTGTCTCAGTTATAATTTTGCAATGCTAGTTTCAGTCTTGCCTAGAACAATTGCCACAGACCTCTCGAATTGTCGCCCTTCTTATGTGTTGATTCTCTATAATCTACTCTGTTCAAATACTCAGGGTTTTTGTAGAGATATTCCTTGCTTGTCACCCAAAGGAATCATATACAGCTTCCTCACCAAGTCCTATATGGAGCCATCTGACCTGGTCTTCGCCTACGTCTGCAGCCTATGTCTCTCTCCTCTGCCTCAAACACTGCTTAAGATCCCTGTGCACTTTGTATGATATTTTCATTCTAAATTTGCACGTGTTGTGCCCAGCATGTACAACAGCTGGAATGCTTTTCACAATCCCAACCCTCCTATACCCCTTTGCCTGGTTAGTTTTTAATGCCTTGTTTATAAATCATCCCTCTAGAATCTCATCTCTATGCTCCCTAGGTAGGATTAGGTATTAACTATCATGCTGCCGCAATGCCCCATTCATGCTGCTATCAGGCCCTTAAAGCACTGTCTTGTATCTGTTTATGGGTCTCTTTCATCAGGCTGCTAATTACTTGAGAAAAACTGCTTTATGTTTGAATGCACAACACTCAATCTGGGGCACAGTAGTTTTTTGTTTGTTGAACGAGTTAAATTATTGAATTAGAGTATATAATATAGTACATCTATAAAAAAGTTCGGTTTCTAGGAAAAAGAAGGACATTCTTTAACAGTAAATTATAATAATGTTAAGAAACTGAGAAAAACGTCATCAGTAAAAGAAAAGTTAATGCATGTTATAAACGTCACAACTTATTTAGTTATTGATAATCTGGAAAATCCATTTATAACAGGAAATGTTGTATAAAGCAAATCAGGGTTTCAATGGTAAATTTCCAGTTTAAAAATACAAATTATCATTGTGTTTGTATAATGCAGATAAGAATCAGGTTTGATAAATGAGAGAAAACAATTTTACAGGATAAACCAATGATTTAAAATCTATATTCATATTGAGATTCAATGAACATCTCTGGAAGGATCTTTCATTGCCACATTCGTTTTATTATATAGCTAAAAAGCTAATAAGCTCATCTCAAGGCTTCTTGTTGTAGCTCTATTTACTAAAGGGTTAAAGGTGGCCAGACACAGTGGCTCATGCCTGTAATAAAGGTGGCCGGGCGCAGTGGCTCATGCCTGTAATCCCAGCAGTTTGGGAGGCCAAGGCAGGCGGATCACGAAGTCAAGAGATGGAGATCAGCCTGACCAACATGGTGAAACCCCGTCTCTACTAAAAATACAAAAATTAGAGGGTGGAGCCAAGATGGCCGAATAGGAACGGCTCCGGTCTCCAGCTCCCAGCCCCAGCGACACAGAAGACGAGTGATTTCTGCATTTCTGCTTGAGGTACCGGTTTCATCTCACTAGGGAGTGCCTAACAGTGGGTGCAGGACAGTCGGTGAAGCGCACTGTGCGTGAGCCGAAGCAGGGCGAGGCATTGCCTCACTCGGGAAGCGCAAGGGGTCAGGGAGTTCCCTTTCCTAGTCAAAGAAAGGGGAAACAGACGGCACCTGGAATATCGGGTCAGTCCCACCCCAATACTGCGCTTTTCCAACGGGCCTGGAAAACGGCACACTAGGAGATTGTGTCCCGCACCTGGCTCGGAGGGTCCTGTGCCCACAGAGTCTCGCTGATTGCTAGCACAGCAGTCTGAGATCAAGCTGCAAGGCGGCAGCGAGGCTGGGGGAGGGGCGCCCGCCATTGCCCAGGCTTGCTAGGTAAACAAAGCAGCCAGGAAGCTCCAACTGGGTGGAGCCCACCACAGCTCAAGGAGGCCTGCCTGCCTCTGTAGGCTCCACCTCTGGGGGCAGGGCACAGACAAACAAAAACTCAGCAAGAACCTCCACAGACTTAAAGGTCCCTGTCTGACTGACAGCTTTGAAGAGAGTAGTGGTTCTCCCAGCACGCAGCTGGAGATCTGAGAACGGACAGACTGCCTCCTAAAGTGGGTCCCTCACCCCTGAGCAGCCTAACTGGGAGGCACCCCCCCAGTAGGGACAGACTGCCACCTCATTCAACCGGGTACTCCTCTGAGACAAAACTTTCAGACGAACTATCAGACAGCTGAATTTGTGGTCTCACGAAAATCCGCTGTTCTGCAGCCACCGCTGCTGACACCCAGCCAAACAGGGTCTGGAGTGGACCTCTAGTAAACTCCAACAGACCTGCAGCTGAGGGTCCTGTCTGGTAGAAGGAAAACTAACAAACAGAAAGGACATCCACACCAAAAACCCATCTGTACATCACCATCATCAAAGACAAAAAGTAGATAAAACCACAAAGATGGGGAAAAAACAGAGCAAAAAAACTGGAAACTCTAAAAAAAAGAGCACCTCTCCTCCTCCAAAGGAACGCAGTTCCTCACCAGCAACGGAACAAAGCTGGATGGAGGATGACCTTGATGAGTTGAGAGAAGAAGGCCTCAGACGATCAAACTACTCTGAGCTATGAGAGGAAATTCAAAACAATAGCAAAGAAGTTAAAAACTTTGAAAAAATATTAGAAGAATGGATAACTAGAATAACCAATGCAGAGAAGGGCTTAAAGGAGCTGATGGAGCTGAAAGCCAAGTTTCGAGAACTACGTGAAGATTGCAGAAGCCTCAGTAGCAGATGCGATCAACTGGAAGAAAGGGTATCGCTGATGGAAGATGAAATGAATGAAATGAAGAGAGAAGGGAAGTTTAGAGAAAAAAGAATAAAAAGAAATGAACAAAGCCTCCAAGAAATTTGGGACTATGTGAAAAGACCAAACCTACGTCTGATTGGTGTACCTGAAAATGATGGGGAGAATGGAACCAAGTTGGAAAACACTCTGCAAGATATTATCCAGGAGAACTTCCCCAATCTAGCAAGGCAGGCCAGCATTCAGATTCAGGAAATACAGAGAACGCCACAAAGATACTCCTCGAGAAGGGCAACTCCAAGACACATAATTGTCAGATTCACTAAAGTTGAAATGAAGGAAAAAATGTTAAGGGCAGCCAGAGAGAAAGGTCGGGTTACCCACAAAGGGAAGCCCATCAGACTAACAGCTGATCTCTCAGCAGAAACTCTACAAGCCAGAAGAGAGTGGGGGCCAATATTCAACATTCTTAAAGAAAGAATTTTCAACCCAGAATTTGCTATCCCGCCAAACTAAGCTTCATAAGTGAAGGAGAAATAAAATACTTTACAGACAAGCAAATGCTGAGTGATTTTGTCACCACCAGGCCTGCCCTAAAAGAGCTCCTGAAGGAAGCACTAAACATGGAAAGGAACAACCGGTACCAGCCACTGCAAAAACATGCCAAATTGTAAAGACCATCGAGGCTAGGAAGAAACAATAGCAACTAACGAGCAAAATAACCAACTAACATCATAATGACAGGATCAGATTCACACATCACAATATTAACTTTAAATGTAAATGGGCTAAATGCTCCAATCAAAAGACACAGACTGGCAAACTGGATAAGGAGTCAGGACCCATCAGTGTGCTGTATTCAGGAAACCCATCTCACGTGCAGAGACACACATAGACTCAAAATAAAGGGATGGAGGAAGATCTATCAAGCAACTGGAAAACAAAAAAAGGCAGGGGTTGCAATCCTAGTCTCTGATAAAATAGACTTTAAACCAACAAAGATCAAAAGAGACAAAGAAGGCCATTACATAATGGTAAAGGGATCAATTCAACAAGAAGAGCTAAATATCCTAAATATATATGCACCCAACACAGGAGCACCCAGATTCATAAAGCAAGTCCTCAGTGACCTACAAAGGGACTTAAACTCCCACACAATAATAATGGGAGATTTTAACACCCCACTGTCAGCATTAGACAGATCAACGAGACAGAAAGTTAACAAGGATATCCAGGAATTGAACTCAGCTCTACATAAAGTGGACCTAATAGACATCTACAGAACTCTCCACCCCAAGTCAACAGAATATACATTTTTTTCACCACCACACCACACCTTTTCCAAAATTGACCACATAGTTGGAAGTAAAGCTCTCCTCAGCAAATGTAAAAGAACAGAAATTATAACAAACTGTCTCTCAGACCACAGTGCAATCAAACTAGAACTCAGGATTAAGAAACTCACTCAAAACCGCTCAACTACATGGAAACTGAACAGCCTGCTCCTGAATGACTACTGGGTACATAATGAAATGAAGGCAGAAATAAAGATGTTCTTTGCAACCAACGAGAACAAAGACACAACATACCAGAATCTCTGGGACACATTCAAAGCAGTGTGTAGAGGGAAATTTATAGCACTAAATGCCCACAAGAGAAAGCAGGAAAGATCTAAAATTGACACCCTAACATCACAATTAAAAGAACTAGAAAAGCAAGAGCAAACACATTCAAAAGCTAGCAGAAGGCTAGAAATAACTAAAATCAGAGCAGAACTGAAGGAAATAGAGACACAAAAAACCCTTCAAAAAATTAATGAATCCAGGAGCTGGTTTTTTGAAAAGATCAACAAAATTGATGGACCGCTAGCAAGACTAATAAAGAAGAAAAGAGAGAAGAATCAAATAGATGCAATAAAAAACGAAAAAGGGGATATCACCACCGATCCCACAGAAATACAATCTACCATCAGAGAATACTACAAACACCTCTATGCAAATAAACTAGAAAATCTAGAAGAAATGGATAAATTCCTCGACAAATACACCCTCCCAAGACTAAACCAGGAAGAAGTTGAATCTCTGAATAGACCAATAACAGGTTCTGAAATTGTGGCAAAAATCAATAGCTTACCAACCAAAAAGAGTCCAGGACCTGACGGATTCACAGCTGAATTCTACCAGAGGTACAAGGAGGAACTGGTACCATTCCTTCTGAAACTATTCCAATCGATAGAAAAAGAGGGAATCCTCCCTAACACATTTTATGAAGCCAGCATCGTCCTGATACCAAAACCTGGCAGAGACATAGCCAAAAAAGAGAATTTCAGACCAATATCCTTGATGAACATTGATGCAAAAATCCTCAATAAAATACTGGCAAACCGAATCCAGCAGCACATCAAAAAGCTTATCCACCATGATCAAGTGGGCTTCATCCCTGGGATGCAAGGCTGGTTCAACATACGCAAATCAATAAATGTAATCCAGCATATAAACAGAAGCAAAGACAAAAACCACATGATTATCTCAATAGATGCAGAAAAGGCCTTTGACAAAATTCAACAACCCTTCATGCTAAAAACTCTCAATAAATTAGGTATTGATGGGACGTATCTCAAAATAATAAGAGCTATCTATGACAAACCCACAGCCAATATCATACTGAATGGGCAAAAACTGGAAGCATTCCCTCTGAAAACTGGCACAAGACAGGGATGCCCTCTCTCACCACTCCTATTCAACATAGTGCTGGAAGTTCTGGCCAGAGCAATCAGGCAGGAGAAGGAAATAAAGGGTATTCAACTAGGAAAAGAGGAAGTCAAATTGTCCCTGTTTGCAGATGACATGATTGTATATCTAGAAAACTCCATTGTCTCAGCCCAAAATCTCCTTAAGCTGATTAGCAACTTCAGCAAAGTCTCAGGATACAAAATTAATGTACAAAAATCACAAGCATTCTTGTACACCAATCACAGACAAACAGAGAGCCAAATCATGAGTGAACTCCCATTCACAATTGCTTCAAAGAGAATCAAATACCTAGGAATCTAACTTACAAGGGATGTGAAGGACCTCTTGAAGGAGAACTACAAACCACTGCTCAATGAAATCAAAGAGGATACAAACAAATGGAAGAACATTCCATGCTCATGGGTTGGAAGAATCAATATCGTGAAAATGGCCATACTGCCCAAGGTAATTTATAGATTCAATGCCATCCCCATCAAGCTACCAATGACTTTCTTCACAGAATTGGAAAAAACTACTTTAAAGTTCATATGGAACCAAAAAAGAGCCCGCAT
>NW_026652278.1:129491867-129515617 GCF_009828535.3 Hylobates moloch
GGGGGAGGGGGGAGGGACAGCATTAGGAGATACACCTAATGCTAAATGACGAGTTAATGGGTGCAGGAAATCAACATGGCACATGGATACATATGTAACAAACCTGCACATTGTGCACATGTACCCTAAAACCCTAAAGTATAATTAAAAAAAAAATTATGGAAAAAAAAATACAAAAATTAGCTGGGCGTGGTGGCATGTGCCTGTAGTCCCAGCTACTCAGGAGGCTGAGGCAGGAAAATCACTTGAACCTGGGAGGCGGAGGTTGCAGTGAGCTGAGATCACACCACTCAAGTCTGGGTGACAGAGTGAGACTCTGTCTCAAAAAAAAAAAAAAAAAAAAGTTAAAGGTAAATTGCGGAGAGTATCTTATTTGAAAATTACACTGCCTGGACACTGCAGATTGTTAGGTTATAGATTCTGCTAGAAAAGCTCAGAAGTGAGAGAGCCTGTTCTATACTTGTTTTTTTCTCAAACCTAAAAAATAGTAGTAAATTCTCTGGACAGTGAAGCAGGGAATTGCAGTACTCTATAGGCGAGACAGATTTTTCTTGCTAAGATGGAAAACTAACCATCCTTCTTCTTTTTCTTCATTTTTTCCTCGTTTAAACCTCAGATGCATAAATGAAGAAGCTGTGCTATTTTAAAACATGCACTGACTATTTTTCATTGGTACATACATTTCTATCACAGCCCTTTAGTATCATTGTAATTTGCTGTTTAATAACTCCCCTTTCTAAAAACCGATTTTAATGGAATACATTATTGCATTTAATTTGTTCAAAATTATTATTTTTTTAACACTATTAAGCATTTCCTCAGTTCATGATCCTTCCTCTTGCTGAACCTGTGCAGCCCCTCACCTGGTTTTGTTGCTGCTTTGTTTCTGTCGTCGTTATTTTCCTTCCCGTGGCCACAGCTCCATTCCACCTGCCTTCTAAATGTCTCTCTAAGAACTGCTTTAGCTGGAAGCTAAAACTGCTGACGTGCTGTTTTTTCATTATCATCCTCTTCTAAGTATTTTGAAACTGTTTTTCCCTAACCTAAAGTTTTGAAACTGTTTTTCCCTAACCTAAAGTTTTAACCTATTTTTTTTTTTTTTTTTTTTTTTGGCAGTGTCTTGCTCTGTCGCTCAGGCTGGAGTCAGTGGTGCGATCTCGGCTCACTGGGTTCGTTGCGAACTCTGCCCCCTGGCTTCAAGCAATTCTCTTGGCTCAGCCTCCCTAGTAGCTGGGATTACAGGCATGTGCTACCTAGCCGGGTATGTAACACCTGGCTAATTTTTTTTTTTTTTTTTGAGACAGACTCTCGCTCTGTCACCCAGGCTGGAGCGCAGCGGCGCGATCTCGGCTCACTGCAACCTCCACCTCCCAGGTTCAAGCAATTCTCTGCCCTCAGCCTCCCGAGTAGCTGGGATTACAGGCATCAGCCACCATGCCTGGCTAATTTTTAATATTTTTAGTAGAGATGGGGTGTCACCATCTTGGCCACATTGGTCTTGAACTCCTGACCTTGTTATCCACCCACCTCGGCCTCCCAATAATTTTTGTATTTTTAGTAGAGATGAGGTTTGGCCATGTTGGCCAGGCTGGCCTCAAACTTCTGACCTCAGGTGGCCAGCTTCTGTCTTTCAAAGTGCTGGGATTACAGGCATGAGCCACCGCCCCAAGCCAACAATGTATTTTTAAGATGGCAGATATGTAGAATTTTAAGCTATCCTTTTGTTGTTGATTTGATTTTGCTATATTATTGCCACAGTCTCTCAGATAATTGAATTCTTGGAATTTAATTAGTTTTCACTGAGTCCCAGGAGAAATTCAATTTTTGTGAATGGTCCATGGATATTCAAAAACTCTATTTGCTTATTAGGTATTAAATATATATACTAATATATTAGGTAAATATATATAAATATGTATATTAGTAAGCTTAATTTTAAATGTGTCTATACATGTTAAAAAATTCTGTACTTTCATGTTTTGTCAGTTTGATCTAAACCATTTTGAGAAAGTGATAATATCTCTAACTGAAATTGGAAATGCATCCACATCTCCCTATTGTTCTGCCCACTGCTCATGCCACTCCTCTCCTGACAAAACAGAAACTTCTGAAACCAAGTGGAAAGGGGAATTGTTAATTAGAAGTAAATAGTAGCTGGTAATCATTTTTACTAGCTATGACCCTCATGGCAGGATTGTGGAAATGAGGCCTATTATATGACTTGAATTGCTTTTCTATTTGCTGGATTTTCCCTTGGTGAGAAAACTTCCCAAATTGTAATTCACCCTTAACATCCCCCTACAGCTAGGTGAGGCAAATGCCAGTATGCCCTGTAGCCAATGGATAGCCTGAAGAACCAAGTAATATTCATCATCAATTCTCCCATGACAGCAGTTTCTTCTGCTTTTGTCTGACAAGCAAAAAAATTTCAATATTTATGAATAGATGAACAATAAAACAATTGGTGATCAAAGAACAGGGATAATTTTAAGAGGCTTTCATGTAAAGGTGTCTAAAATGTGCCAGACACTTGCCATGTGCCTTTGGACAAACTACTTAACTCCACCTTGCTTCATAGTAGTGTAGACCTCACAAAGTGGCAAGAGGATTGAACAAGTTAGCATACTGTTAGCGCTTAGAATGTACTAAAGTCATATAATATGCATTTGATAGTCATTAGATATTATTGGCTGCATTTCATTTTTCACATTCTTTCCATTTTCTTGATTTATTCATGCTTTGTGTAACTGTGTACGTGGTGTGTGTGTATGTAGACGAAACCTGTTATAGGCATTATATTCTCTGGGAATTTTACTTCTTCAAAATCATTCACCCATCTACTTGTGCAGGGACCTTAGAACAATTTTTAGACTCTATTTGGGGTTAGAACTTAGTATCTGTTATTGTGACTAAAGATTTGAGTCTTTGAGTTGTTCTCTTAATTGGGGAAGATGTATAGCCTAAGGCATTGCAGAGAGAAAGCCAGTACATGGAAGAATAGAGCTATAATACAGTCACCCAGAGACATAGAGATAAGAAATGGAGAGAGAATAATGCCTGGTTTCATATCGCTTTCCATTTCCAGATTTTCAGCCCTTCTGAGCCAGATGGCATTCCTTAAGGGTTTTTCAAGACATTACTGTATTCTTATCATAACTCCTCTTTTGTTTCAATTACTTGAATTGGTTTCTGTTACTTGCATCTAAAAGAGTATCAAACAATACAATCTAATAGACCATAACAAGACAAGCTTGGTAAGGCTGAAAATTGTGTCCTTGACTGCTTCTGGGATCCGAAGATAATACAGCGATCATTGTTTGACATCTTTTCACTCACCACATATCTGAAACACAAAGCTCAGGATGTCTGCCATCCATCCAACTTGAACAAATTTGAGAAATAAAAGATGACATCAATGAAGGTATTCTGAAACTACAATAAATTGTTTCATCATCTAAAATAGACATTCATCTTAGATCCAAAGATTCTTAGTAGATGCCCACTGCTCTTTTCCCTCTTAGTTCTCCTGCCTCATTTCATTTCCTACCCAGCTCATGCAAGCTTTTTCCATGGGGCTATGTGCTTCCATTTTTACATTCTCACTGATGGAAAGCCATCATTTCACATCATCTTCAACTGGCAATTTCATTTCATCAAAAAGTATATGTTGAGACTAATATTTTCCAGACAGCCTACTTGAGTTAGGTTGTGGCTACAAAGTGCAATAGACATGGTTTCTAAACCCAAAGTATCATCTCTCTCAGAGTATGCCTAGGTGTGATAAGGTGGGGAAGAGGAGATGGTTCTTTTGCATGCCTGTTATTTATTTTCATTAAGAGCTACATTAAGGAAATACTCTTGGCCTCTTTCTAGAACAGTAGTGTCTTAATCTTATAGGTGAGTTTGGTGGAAAAAAAACAACAACAACTGATTATATGTATTTTCTTCTTGGGAAGCAGCCTGACCACAGAGGACATCAATTCTACTGGGCATTAATTCACACTGTAAGTTTTACAGGGTCAAGGATCCGTGGGAAAAAGCTTCAATGGTACAAGGCTGCCTACAGTTAGATGGGCACATTTTTTTAACCCTAGAGTTCAATATTAGAAAGTCCACTTGTCCATAGCTATGAGTCATATTCTCCTGTGTTAGCTGTATCTGCATGATGGTGATATTTTGTTCTTCTATCTGCTTTATAATTTAGATGTATGTCTTAATTGATTAAGAGACCCAGTGGAAAAGAGTGTTATTCGCCTCCTCAAGAACATTCACAATGTGTATCTAGAATCCTGTCCTCTCACCTGGCTTTTGCCCTGTAATCTAATAATCAGGGGAAATATCCAGATGGAATTTTTTTTTTTTTTTTTGAGATGGAGTCTGTCTCTGTTGCCCAGGCTGGAGTGCAATGGCATGATCTCGGCTCACTGCAACCTTTGCCTCCCGGGTTCAAGCAATTCTCCTGCCTCAGCCTCCTGAGTAGCTGGGATTACAGCCACTCACCACCATGCGCGGCTAATATTTTGTATTTTTAGTAGAGACCGGGTTTCACCATGTTGTTCAGGCTGGTCTCGAATTCCTGAACTCAAGTGATCCACCCGTCTTGGCCTCCCAAAGTGCTGGGATTACAGGCATGAGGCACTGTGCCCGGCCCCCAGTGGAATTTTCACCACCCCAAATTCAGGACTTCACAAATGGAAATGTCTGCCAATCTCCAGTCATTCCATAAAGGGAAATCAGAAGTTTATCACCAAGCATGCTTGTTTCAGTCACTTACTTCCCTAATCATCAACTCATTCAGCTGAAACCTCAGAGTCACAATGACTCATCTTCCTCTTATTCTAGTAAGTTAGGCATAGAATCCTGTTGGTTTTTTCTTCACAAATGTTTTATTTATCTGCTTTCATCACTAATCCCAATCTAGACTTCTTCATGCCTGCTCATTGCAAAAGCTCATCAGCTATATTTTGCTGATTCTAGATTTTTTCCTTATAATCTCTCCAGCAGAGCTGACAACATAACCTTGGTTAGTTGCCACTTTGACCACATTATTCCTGCCCAAAATACCTTCAGTGACTTCCGTCTTCAGATCAAATTCTTTTTCATGTTTTAAAGGCTCTGTCATAAGTGAATATAATACAACCAACTTCTTCGTATTTGTTATTCTCTAGTCTATGTGGACTTAACGCTTTTATAAACCCAAAGCACGGTCCACTTTTGCTATATGTCTTTACTGAAATTGTAAACCACACATAATGTCATGATCTGAAATCAACTTCTACTCCCCCTGTCAATCACCTCCAAATATTTAAGTACTAAAGCAAAGCCCAGCATCTCTTATCCATTAACTTATTTACAATTATAACACACAGTTTCCAGTTAATCATACCCTGTATTAAATTGTGTATTCCTGTGGTTTTATAGATTCATCTTTATCCAAGCTGAATTACTGTGAGTTCCTAGGGCTGAAGAATCATGGTACATTTCCTACATCATAAAATTCATTGTTAATCATATAGTAGATAAAAAATATTTAATAATTGATTGCCTTGAAAACTAAGTAATTGCCTTCACCTAAGAGATGGCTTGATTCAACAGTTTGAAACTTGAGTCATTTGATAATCAAAATCTACTCTGACCTCTTTCTCTGTTACTCTAGGCAAGCCATTTTACTTACTTTGGACTCATTTTCTTAATCCAAAAATGGAAGTAAGGCTTGTCATCTGTCTTATTCATAGTCACAGGTGAGGAGTATCCTAGTCAATACAAGGCACATAGCTAATACAAAGTTTAATAAAAATGATAAATAACATCTATTACAAAATTGAACCATTGTTCAATTTCTTCTGCCCTTTCAGTTCTTTGATTCAATATTCTTTCACTGAAATCTGAGAGCTTTAATTTGAAAAAGTGTTTTACTAATAATTGTAGACTTTCTACATTAGCTTTTTCTTATCATTAGGCACATCTGGATGATATCAAATTATTCTTTTAAGGAAATCAATATATCACTAAAAATGCGTAGAAAAACATCTGGCAATAACATTTCAGGTAAGGGAAATTTGAGTATGAGAAAACTATATCATAGGATTCCGTGTTTTCCATGGAAACGTTCTTTAAATAATTTAAAATAATATTTTCTCTATTTTTAATCCCTTAAGCAAAATTACTGTTCTTTTGCTACAAGAGCCACTTTTCTTTTATTGTGAATTATGAAGAGTAGAAAAAAACGAAAAAAAAAATCATTCTCTGGGTCTCTAAAGAATCAGAAAAAGCTTTAAATAATTTTATTATATTGAAGATTTTCATAGTAAACCATTAAAACCAAATAAATGCCTTTACTTGAGAGACAATAACTTTGTTAACAACACATCATGTTAATTAGATTTTGTTTAGTGTTTTCATGTGGGCAAAATATACATTTTAGGCCGGGCATGGTGACTCATGCCTGTAATCCCAGGATTGTGGGAGGCTGAGGCAGGTGGATCACTTGGGATCAGAAGTTCGAGACCAGCCTGACCAACATGGTGAAACACTGTCTCTGCTAAAAATACAAAAATTAGCCAGGCGTGGTGGTGCACACGTGTAATCCCAGCTACTTAGAAAGCTGAGGCACGAGAATCCCTTGAACCTGGGAGGTAGAGGTTGCAGTGATCCGAGATTGTGACACTGAACTCCAGCCTGGCCAATTGAGTGAGACTGTGTCTCAATAAATAAATAAATAAGTTTTAGAAGCTAAAATTAGATTAAAAAATCAAAACACCAGAAGAGTATTTTTTTAAAATCACAAATATTAGAGATAATATCAGTGAGTATTTAACGATGTAGATCAGATATAATCTAACTTGGAAGAGAGGAGGGAAACATGCAAAGGAGAGACGATGGTAAAATTCCTAGAAATAAGATTTCCCACATTTCTTAATTATATAATTCCTCCAATTATTTTCTCTTTCCAAATATGTGTCTTAAGCCCGTTGCAGTTTACAAAGGTAAAATATAAGATTTAAAAAAAAAAATAAAACTCAAATCTTTTTTTTTATTTTTTTATTTTTTTTGAGACGGAGTCTTGCTCTGTCGCCCAGCCTGGAGTGCAGTGGCGCAATCTCGGCTCACTGCAAGCTCTGCCTCCTGAGTTCACGCCATTCTCCTGCCTCAGCCTCTCTGAGTAGCTGGGACTACAGGTGCCCGCCACCACGCCCGGCTAATTTTTTGTATTTTTAGTAGAGACGGGGTTTCACCGTGGTCTCGATCTCCTGACCTCGTGATCTGCCCGCCTCGGCCTCCCAAAGTGCTGGGATTACAAGCGTGAGCCACCGCGCCCAGCCAAATCTTTTTTTTTTTACTATTTAAAAAAATTCTATGTACATGTGAGAAGGAAATATTTGAAATTTTGATAAAGTTCACTGTTTATATTATATGTACATTTCACTTGCCTATGCCATCTCCATTATATTGGTAAATACTGAAATCTAGAATATTGCCTAATTAGTGCTCTACACTTGCTCCTCCTAGAGTGAATTCTGTACTTTGCTCCTATGTTCTAGTTGTGCTGGTCTTTCATTTGTTTCCTTAAACAAGCCTTGCTTATTTTATTCTGGCTTAGGGCTATTGTCACATCATTCACTTTGCCTGTAACACTCCTCTCACCCTGCCTCCTCTTATCTGGTTAATGTGCACTCATCCTTCAATAGCAACTCATACTGCATCTTCAGGAAAGCCTTTGCCAACATCCCAGAACAGGTCACATCCACCTGGCTGTACTGTCTTACAGCACCTGAGACTAAGGCTAATTTGTTACTACACATTTGACTGATTAAGAAAAAGCATCTTTCCCCCCAACTAGATGGTAGGTTCATGAGGCAGAGGCACTACCTAAACTGTTAGTCGTTGCACTTGCAATACTGATTTGTCATAGGGGAAGTGCTGAGTGAATTTTTGCTGAATTAATGAACGAAGAGCTAAACTTTGTAGATCACTGAGTAACAAATTATTAAAGGAACATGGCAATGTGAGAATTAAAAAGAGAACATTAAGTAAGCTGAAGGCAGCATTCAGAACATGAAATAAATTTTTATGGTGTCCTTAGATTTTAGGAAACAAAACATATGCTCATAATGATATGTTATACAGTTACAATGTTAATTACATAACAAAAGTAAATTTAGTTTATCTTATTTTCAATAAAAATGAAAACTAGTGGAAAATAACTTTCCCATACGTCTCTTAGGGTTATCTTCATTTACACTTACTAAGTTATTTTATTGTAGCTGGAGAGTTATTTCAATGTTTGTAGTGTTTAGCCTGCATTAACACCTCCAAAATCCTGTTTTTTGCCTTTCAGAGATTAATAAATGTTAAAAGCTTAAATTTGTAAGGAATTGAATCCTAATTATATTTTTACTTCTAAATTCTTTCAAACATCAAACTTTTTTACATCATAGTTTTAGCCACTGCCCACTGGTGACCAGGTGTTCTTTTGCTTAAGGACATTAAAAAAAAAAAACAGGCTTGACTTTCAAAGTCAGATCTCTAGGGAGTCTGCAAATGTAATTGTTAGGGCATGTGGAGCACAAAAGCAACAGTACACTTACCCACCCAAAGCCTGCTTGTCCCAGTATGTGTAATCATCTCAAATCCTTATAAATTAGACATTGCCTAAAAATTTAAGAAAAAATGTTTAGATGTATTCCAGTTACAAAAGTCTATCTGAACCTGAACCAGCATGTTTAAAAGCCTAATGACAATTTAAAAGCAAATTACTAGACATTATATATATAAATTCAATACATGTCATATTTATTAATTTTTAAATAAGTATATCTACATATCTCACGGATTGCATTTATTTTCAAAACTATATAAATTTAATAGGTGCCAAAGTTGTTGGTTTCTTTTTTCCTTGTTCTCCCAAAACACTTTACCCAGGGAAAAGTGCTATTTAATCTCCCATGTCTATTTCCAAGTAAAATTTGATCATCAAAAATTTAGGTTTTTTTTTTGCTCTACATATCAGACCAGTATTTTTTGTCAAGATATATGGAAAAGATACTGTATCAAGAATGTAGGGACCTAAATAATTCATAATAGGCTATTCGTCTGAGTATTTCCCTCATCAGAACCTACCTACCTGTGGTGGTAGAGAAAAAGAGAGACTGACTCAAACTTCCCAGTCAGCTTTCTTTTGTTCTGCACTGTAGGTTTTACAGAAAATCTATTTCCATAGAATCTAATGGATTGCTTAAATTTAGGAGTAACAAAACCTGCTTCTATGCTAATCATAAAAAAGCTTACCTTGCAACCTAATGAATGTCATTTATTCATGCATGCACTTACTGAATTTATTCATTTAATAAACATTAATTGAGCACCTACTATGCTTCAGTTGGCGAAAGACAAAATCAGCAAATTCAGGCAGAAAAGTGAGTCCAGTAAATCAATTACAGCAGTATTCAATGAGTTCTACAAAAAAGATGTGCTCCAGATGATGAATGAGTTCAGGTGTCAGGTCTTAAAGCAACTTGGGGAAGGCTTCTGGAAGAGGTTACTTTTGAACTTAAATGTTGGGTAGAAGTTATCTGTGTGTGGAATAAGGAGATGGGAGTTGGGGAGGAAAATATAATTCCTGTGAGAGTCTTCAGTGTGTAAAAAGAAATAATGGCATCATATTTTGTTGCTGTTGAACCACTGAGAACACATTTAATATGGCTGCCGAGAATGTGGAAAGCTGGAGACAGAAAGGTTACAGGTGATGGAAAACCCTAGGTGTTATATGGAGGAGTTTGAATTTTATCCATCCACTATACATATATATATATATATATGAAACCATTGAAAATTTTGACCTCATTTGAGTTTCAGGAAGAACATTCTGGGGAAACAGGTGAGAGTGTAAAGAGATAAAAGACAAAATTCTTGTTAAAGGCATGAAATGAAAAGATTTTGAACTTGTACAGGTGGAAATAGAAGAGGAGCTAGATACTTCAGATCAGAGGACAGACGGATGTAGACCATGAGAAAGAGGAGTGTTTCCAGGAGACTGGGTCTGCCAACACTTCCAGTTTTTAGTACAGGAAACTGGTGTGAAGTCGGATGCTCCAACAAATTCGTGGAATCAGTAATAGATAAATTCAATCATTAAAACTAAGGCCTTCAATTTAAATGAATATACACTGCTCAAAAAGAAAGCAAAACATGATATTTATTATGTAAACTATCAAATGTTTATTTAAATTTCCATTTAAAATATTTTCAAGTAAAATATGTACAAAAATGGTTATAAAATGGTTGAAGCAACTAGAAGCATGACAGGTATAATACATATAAATACAACCAAAATTCAATTCAATGCAAAGTTGAATGACATCATATTGCACCAAAATTTATTCCATACAAAAGCACATGCATCAAGAGTTTCCAAAAGATGAAAACACACTTACTTCATCACATCTTACCACTTACACAAATAGCCCATAAACACCATCTGGCATTGTGATTGCACTACCAGAACTCTCCCCAGAGGGAAATCATTTAGCTAGAGAAGAATCCATTTTATTTCACATATCACATGCTTGTGCAGGCATCAGTGCTAGGAACCCTAAGAAACAACGCAATCCACAGATGAAAGTGTCTCTGCACCATTTATATCTTCATAGATAAATATCTTAGTTCTCCTAATATGATTGGAATGTGGATGCAGAAATAAAATGCAGTTTTGCTCTTTAAAAATTTATCAATCAATGTAAGACATTGTATTAAATTTGTATAAAATACACACAATCCCCTTTACTAAGTTTCAGGATCACAGTGCCAGAGTGAAGAAACTCTGCTTGAGTTGAGGACCGGTTAGGATATTGAGGATCACTCTTTTTCAGCTGGATCTCTCTGTTCTTGTGTTTTCAATCACTAGACCAAACCCACGATGCCCCTGAAATTCTGGGAATGGTACAAGGTCGTAACTAATGCATTCCAGATCCAAGTTAGGGATTTAGCTGGTCTATAAATTACGGTTTAAGCACAGATCAAAGAGATGGCTGCCAGCATTATCACTCAAGGGTAACCTGAGTTCCAAGACTTTCCCACTGGGCTCAATGGATTCCACTGTTGCAAATTATAAATGCTTGTCACAGAATATGAAAGATATTTAAATACATTCATAGATAGTACCTAATAATATGTTAATATAAACATAACAACACACATATTATTCTTCTACCCCTTGGCAACTGAAAATGAAGTTACCATTCCTAGGCCAAATTTTTAGACAAAGCTTTCTAAAACCATCTTTATAAAGTAAATTCAGATATGCTTATGATAAAAAGACATAAAAGATTCACCTTGAGATGAATTCTGTGTCAATAACTAAAAACCATTTCTACCAGTGCATCACTACCATGTAATCCATTCTACGCAAGCTCTACAAATATTGAGTCAAATCCTGTCAGAAAATTAAGACCCAATAAGTTTGCCCAAGTATTCAGTACAAGAGGCCATTTGTCTTGCCTTTTTCTGACATGTGCATACTATAAAATCACAGGTAGCCAACATTTAGTATCAGTAAAAAACAACTACGTTTGTTCACCTGTTTGGCATAGGGAGAAAACAATGTATCTCATAGCATTAAATGATACAGTCTTAACACGTATGATGCTTATATTTGCAAAGTTCCTGAATGCTGAGAAGTTCTAGTGAAAACTCATTACGATTGTGCAAAGATGAAAATTTGGAGCCAATGTCTGTATTCAAAATAACCAAAATATATTTTAAAGCAAAATATGTCCTGATACTACTATAGATTCTAGGAATTGTCCTAAAACAGTAAAGTGTTATTTCCTTTCTGAACATGAATAACATCAAAGGAAGAACCCAGTTCTTAAGACTTAAGTAGGAAATTTATAGAAATTTGATTTATACCAGTAGTAATAACATTCATAAGGAAAAACTATTAGGTAACAATTTTCTCCAAGAAGAGGATCAGATTACTTAAAATTGTTGAAGAATTCTTGTGGTTTGTGCAATAATCGTAGTGATTTACATTGCTTTTCTTCTTTCAGAGCAATAAGAAAGTTCTTTGGGGTAGTACTTGAAATAATTCATATACACAGTCATTTAACATAGATCGTTTCTAGTCGAGTATAAGCATACATTCATGGGAACAATCTGTTTCATTCTTCAAAGTATGTTTCTACTTTGGAATGAAGGAGAAATTCTAGGGAAAAATTAATTCAGAAATCCTTTGAAATAAGACAGTTCAGACAGTTCAAACCTAGGACCAGGTAACCACATTGCATTGCCTCCCAGTGTGATATGACTGTGCTTCTAAGTATGCATCTAATAAAGTTAATTAGGAATATTTGATGTCTAAATTTTATAATACACATTTAAGTCAGACCACTCACAACCCAACAAATTATACAGCTTTAACATGCAAAGGCCTAATAGGTTTTCCCACAAGATGCTGTACACAATACCCTGTCACACAAGGTACTCAAAATACAGACACCACTGCAAAAGAGATACCTGTGCATTACTCTTTTTTTTCCCCTCTGGCTTTCAGCACGGCCTTTTGAGGCTTCAACAAGAGGTAATAAGGACTTAACAAGCAGTTCTCCTAACCAATACATTAATTCACTTGACAGTCATACTTTTAAAAAAAATCAGTAGTGTATATGTTGAGGGGAAAAAAATATGTTCACTTTGGAACAAGTGTGGCCCTCTGTATGGCTCTCAGATGCCTAATGCTCTACAGTTTTGTGAGAGAATTGTTAACTGTAAAGCTGTAAAGGCGGTTATTGGTACTATAAATGTACACTTGATTCAAGTACGCTGAAACACACACATGTAACAGATAGCTATTAGGACACTGTAACCATCCTGTGTGTATTTCAAGGCCAATAGTAACAGAGAGGAGGGAAAAAAATAACTACCAAGAAAATTAATTGGTAGATTCACACTAAGAAAATCTAGGTAATTATATAAATTCATTGTGATGAGGTTGTAGAAAGGACAGTTATCTCACAACATATGGAAAATTTGTGAATTTCCTGTGAGACTATGATTTATGCTTTTGTGAATGTATACCTGATCTAAAATTAGACAAAACATTTATTTTTAGACACCAACTAATTGGAAAATACAAGGAAAGAAATAATTACCTCCCAAAATTGACTATTAAAAAATCATTTTTAAGTACAGTGCTAATAAACTAAGGACTACCTAGAGATCATACTTTTAGCTATTATTTAAATTTTTTTTTTTTTTTTGAGACGAAGTCTCACTCTTGTCCCCCAGGCTGGAGTGCAATTATGTGATCTTGGCTCACTGCAACTTCTGCCCCTCGAGTTCAAGTGATTCTCCTGCCTCAGCCTCCCGAGTAGCTGGGATTACAGGCGCCTGCCACCACGCCCGGCTAATTTTTATATTTTTAGTAGAGACAGGGTTTCACCATGTTGGCCAGACTGATCTCAAACTCCTGACCTCAGGTGATTCGCCTGCCTCAGCCTCCCAAAGTGCTGGGATTACAGGCATGAGCCACCGCGCCAGACCTATTTAAAAATCTTTTTAAAGTACAATACTAATAAACTAACGACTACCTAGAGATCACACTTTTAGGTATTATCTATTTTAACATAGATTAAAAATACTGTTTATATGAAAATTAAGCTTCAATACACATATAGGTAATAATTATTTTGCCCATATACAAGTAATGTAAACAGAAGCTATCAAGGTGACCCATTATCTACTCTATATCCACTATGAGCTTCTTCCCAGTTATACAATGCCATATTTTAATTCCTGACTTTGAATGGTTAGGAAAGCAAAATGTAACTCTGTAAACTTGATCAGCACTAATGTACAACATATTATGGAGGGTAAAGTGAAGCAAGAATATATTCAAGTAAAATAAAATGTCTTTCATGGGCATTCAAATCCCACATCTCTATATTTCTTTCCAAACTAAGAAAAAGAGCTATAATTAAAATCCCATTTATTATTTTTCTATAGTTCAGAATCAACATATAAAATATGATGAAAGTGAAACTATCTCTCTATATATCACATCATATATATTGTGAGAAAGCCACTTGTTATATATGGATATTTCAATTAACTCATAAATTTTTAAAAATATATCCTCCATACTTATTTCTAATAGAAAAAAATAACAGGAATTATTTTACTTTACTCACATGGACAATGCAGATTTTGTGGGGGTAGAAGTATACACAACTTTGCTGGTCTTCTTCAACAAAATTAGTACAGAATTCCTAATGCAAAGTTAGGTTCAGGACCTCGAATGGAACATGTCTAAGTGAGAAGCACTGAAGCTTAGGCTTCATTAGCTTCTTGCGAGATCCACCTATGCACAGCAAACAACTAATTAAATATTTCTCTGACTATATTGCATAACATTAAAATATTGTTACCTTCAGTCACATACTATCTATCTTTCATTTCCTGATTCTCTGGCCTTCAGTTTTTTATCTTTACATACCTTATACCTCAATTACAAAAGATCAACTTTAACAAAGGTCAGAGTTGCTCCCTTTCTTAGCAGTATATTCATCTGCTAATCAAGATAAAATAATGATTTTCCTGTAGACTGATTATAGTTCATGAGGAATTCTGCTATGTAATTATACTCTTGTTAACCCTCTATTGATATGTCCAATTGTAATTGGGGAAACAATTTTACTAGACACATAAGACAAACAGGAAATCTGTTTCAATGTGAATATCTTAGTGTTGGAGAAACCGCCATGCATTGCTAATGTAACCTAATAAGCTGTCCAAATTTTGTGTCCACAGGGCTGAGGAGCTACAGTCTAAATGCATATGCATGTTTGGAACCGAAGTCAGCCATCTTCCCTGGGACAAATCTTCACTCTTCTAAAGAAGGACAAGAATAAGGTTTACTTTCAGCTAACCATTTATAAGGTTCAGTTTTCATTTGATCAAAGGAATATAATCTAATACTTTTTAAATGGGGTCAAAACAGTATTATGAGGAAAATATTTACTGCAATTATTTATAATTGTGTAAGGAGAATCATTCTTTTTAAAATCAAATTGTGTTTTAGCTTTAGAAGTCTTTACTGGATCTTTTAAAATCACAATTAAGTATTTGAGAATCCATCCCCACAAAAATTAAAAAATACTATATTAGTTATTTTAAACAGTATTCATTACTTTTACTTTTTATGTTATAATAAGCTTACATATATAAACATTTGAATATGCATGGTACAAAGTACAAGTACAGCACATGTAGTAAGTAGTATATGCATGTGTGTGTATGTGTGCATATCATATAAAAATATGAGAAAAATTTTACTTATAAAAACACATATATAAATAAGTGTTTAGGAGAGTTTTTGAATGAGAATCTGCTTTACATACTACAATTTTGAATGAAAATTATGGATATTAATTTCCTGATTAAAGGAACTCTGTGTCTTCTCATCATGAGTCCTAAAAATAAGCCAAAATACTACTTAATCTCCATCACTTTTTTTCTTAATTACTGGCTGACTTTTTTTCTGCTTAAAATGGCATTACAATGGCAGGGAAATTTAATAATGCAAAAATCACTCTTGAAAACGAGAAAGAATAATTCTAGTTACCTTTTAAATTGATACTTTTAAAGAGAAATTCAAATCAAAAATAAATAAATTAAATTCTGAGACCAATTTGCCACGTGAATATAAGCACATTAACCCCAGGAAGAGCCAACAACTACGCAAACCTCTCTATGAGAATTTACCAGTCTTCTTTCATTCAGCAAGAAAAAGCTTAGGAAAATTTGCTTGTTTAAATTCTATGAGCCTAGTCTATGGGGAAAAAAATAGGAATATAAAAGAAATTATTACCTCCAGCAACATATGATAGGGAGAGATGTGGACAAATGAACAATATTTACCAGAAATAGGAATTATAAATCAAATTTTGAAAACCCTATGCTAAGGAAGGAAGGAGTTATTATAAATTCACTTAGAGACCCAAACGTTAGGTTCAGCTAAAGAAATGTCAGTCTTGGATATATATTAAATGTTTTCAAGAGCAAAATTGAAATTACTGAATTGGAAATGCTCCAAATTATAGGTCATCATTTCTACTTTGGACAATTTTCTGTTTGCCTTCAATAATTTTAATTGGTATAATTCTTTCAAAAATCCTTATTTTTAAATGGACAAAAATTAAAGGATGAAACATACTCTGGTCATGACTAACCATTTTACCTTAGATGTTTATAAATAACAGTTCAAAATTTCATCATTATATTGCTCTCATTTGTAAGTTCCACTATATATATATGTGTGTGTGTGTGTATACATATATATGTATATACACACATATATATGTATATACGTATATATGTATATATATACATATCCATATATATGGATATATACACATATCCATATATATGTGTATATATACACATATCCATATATATGTGTATATATACACATATCCATATATATGTGTATATATACACATATCCATATATATGTGTATATGTATACATATACATATATATATACACACACACACACACATATATATATATATAATTTTTTGGAGATGGAGTCTCACGTTGTCACCCAGGCTGGAGTGCAGTGGTGCAATTTCGGCTCACTGCAACCTCTGCCTCCCGGGTTCAAGCAATTCTCCTTCCTCAGCCTCCTGAATAGCTGAGATTACCAGCATGCGCCATCATGCCCAGCTAATTTTGTATTTTTAGTAGAGATGAGGTTTCTCCATGTTGGTCAGGCTAGTCTAGAACTCTCAACCTCAGGTGATCCACCTGCCTTGGCCTCCCAAAGTGCTGGGATTACAGATGTAAGCCATCATGCCCGGCCCACAATATTTTCTAATACTGGCATAACAACATCTTCTGAACACAAACACTTATCCACAGATTCTCATTCTTTCAATTTTCTTCTTATCAGTTATCTCTTTTGCAAGTTGAATGATAATTAAGGTGTGGAAATTACTGACAAAGCCTAGATATAGAAGTGGAAATTTTCTAGAAACATCAGTTGTAAATCTTATTTAGCAGTGACATTTCTTTTTCAATTTTTATGTTAATATATGCCTTTTCCTAATTAATATGGACAGTTTCATCTGAAGAGATATTTTAACAGAATATAAAATGTATAAAGAAAATGCACAAACTGTCAAAATTCATCATCGTGTAAAAATAGCCATAAATTTAAAAAACTTCAGAATTACTAACAAACATTGCATGTAGATATGATTACAGATATAGGACTATTTTGAACATTTTCTTTGTTGGTGATTTCTCTCATGTTGATAATGTAATTTGAAGGTTTAAAATGCATATGTTTAGATATACTCATCAGGGTAAGTTATTAGTGAAACAGGTGGTTGTTCTAATGAGGATTTAATACCAAACTGACTCTTGCTCTAAGATGTGTTATACACTTACACTTTCCTGATCAAACTGATGTGGGAAAAAAAATGACAGATAACTAAAACTTCCTGATAATGAATGAAAAAACATCTGACATAATAAATTCTCAAGGATTTTTACTCAAACATAACTCCTGGATGTGTCCCATAAACAGTAGCCCCTAGAAACTCTTCTTTAATGTATTCAACAATCCCCACTGACCTTTGTTCAAAATGCTCTGGGTATAATCCATTAAAGCATGAGTGTTATCTAAATTGGTATCTAAGAGGAAGCAATGCAATGTCAATGTAAAATAAATTTCTTTCTCTCCTCTCGGCCATAATCATGATGTATGCTTTTTTTTCAGAACTGAAAACACTTTTCACAGTATAGTCATCTATAGTGTGTAAAACCATCATCTTTACAAAACCCATATATACAGAAAAATCTCAGTCTTCAATTTGAAGGTTCTTTGACAGGCTAACATATGTTGTAGACAATGACCACATAGTTAATTGTCTAGTCTTTTCTCCTAACCCCAATAGGTAGGTATCAGAGACTCACGAATTGTGCGACTCATAGAATAACTGCATATTCACTTGCTATAACTACATAGAGTTATAACTAAATTTCTTAGAAATTAGTTTGAATATGCTAAAATATATGAATAAAAATAACTGACTCCTTTTGTTTATCACCAAAGTTGTAATTCTCTGGACTTTCAGAAAATGAAGTAAAACTCCCTATTTTGTGTCTCCCCTTGGGCAGATTGCCAAGATCTCAAGTCCATTAGTTCATAACTTATCTTCTTCTGGTACAACTTCCAGTATTATTTGTAATGTTCTGGTTATTCTCTCTACAAAGAAATAAAAATAAATTAAAAATGCATGGAAATCAGAAATGCATAAAAACAGCAAAATATGAATTATTTTGGGTTGAATACCAAAAACACACAACTGTCTACTTCATAGAGCACTTTCAAGAATTACTTACTTCATTAGAATTCTATCATGCTCAATTAATTTATTTGTCACTTCTGTAACTTCCCATGATGGCTTCTCAGCAAGAATACATTAATATTTTGCATTCAAATAAGGATTTTTTTTTATTCATGGACCAGAAGGGGGAAAATATTTTGAAACAGTAGGACCAATATATAAATAAATGTTTAAAAATACACTTCATATTCAGTTTAAAATTGGTTTATTCTTTTTGCACCTATGAGATTACAATCAGTTCCTCAGAAGAATTGGGAGGAGAATCAGAATATAATTTTCATTCTCTAACTTGTAACATGGTATTGAGAATATTGTCTTATCTCCTAGGGCCTAATTTGCCTAATCAGTAGCATGAGAGACTAAATCAGTGATTCTCAAAGTGCGGTCCCTGGACCAACAAAATTAGCATCAACTACCATATTAGAAATGCATCTCTTCAAGCTCAATCCTAGACCTATTAAATTAGAAACTGAAGATGGGGCCTAGCAGTCTGTAATTCTGATTGATTGATTGATAGACACAAAAATGTAGGAACTGAGGGCATCCCGAGAAAGGCTGGCTCCAGTGTTCAGAAGGTCTACCTTTTTTCCTTCAGAACCATTGAGCTAGATGATTTCTAAGGTCATTTTATCTCAGCATTTCTAGAACTCTATGACCTTGGTTTCTGAGGACATTAGTTCTTGTTTGCCTCTTTTTTTTTTTTCTTTTTTTTTGAGACGGAGTTTCACTCTTGTTGCCCAGGTTTGAGCGCAATGGCGCGATCTCAGCTCACTGAAACCTCTACCTCCCAGATTCAAGCGATTCTCCTGCCTCAGCCTCCCAAGTAGCTGGGATTACAGGCATGTGCTACCACACCCGGCTAATTTTGTATTTTTAGTAGCGACGGGGTTTCACCATGTTGGTCTGGGTGGTCTCGAACTCCTGACCTCAAGTGATTTGCCCGCCTCGACCTCTCAAAGTGCTGGGATTACAGGTGTGAGCCACTATGCCCAGCCAGTTTGCTTCTTTTCTTATCTTTGTAATGAATTCCTACAGAATCTTTTCAATGTCCTGCTAGTCCTGGAGCTGTTTAGAGCCTGACCTGTTGAGGGTTTCAGACCCAGATAATCTTTCATCTGGACATAGAATCTTCTGATTCATGGTTTGTTACCTGTAATAGCTCCTTTCAAGCCATATTTAATGACCTTTTAAAAGGTATTTTTTTCAGGCCGGGTGCAGTGGCTCATGCCTGTAATCTCAGCACTTTGGGAGGCTGAGGCGGGTGGATCACCTGGTTGGGAGTTCGAGACCAGCCCCACTAACATGGAGAAACCCCGTCTCTACTAAAAATACAAAATTAGCTGGGTGTGATGACGCATGCCTGTACTCCCAGCTACTCAGGAGGCTGAGGCAGGAGAATCACTTGAACCCGGGAGGCAGAGGTTGTGGTAAGCCGAGATTGTGCCATTACACTCCAGCCTGGGCAAGAAGAATGAAACTCCATCTCGGAAAAAAAAAAAAAAGGTATTTTTTCATCCTTTTCTTTCTGTGTTTGTCAAAGATACTGTCCTCAGCCCACTAATTTTACAGTCTACATTAATTGTAAAGGGCCCAGCACAGTCTCGGTAAATTATAAACTCTATGTGAATGTTTCTTAAATAAACTGTATTTTACACAGCCCACCCTTTACATTGAGATGTAAGTGCCGCATAAGGGAGCACTCAAGAGCAATTAAAGCCCATATTTTCAGAAAAGGGAAATGACAAAATTATTCTATAAAAATAGGCATTTGTGGGAAAAGGAAATATTAATAAATAGTAAAGAAAATAGCTTAGACAGAGAGGGGGCTAGGGATATGTGACAGTAGTTTAAAACAAACAAACAGAAAAACAAGAGATCTCAGGCATCTGCAATGGCCAAATGAAAAGCAGTGATGTTAAAGAGACATCATCTACAGCCCTGCCTCCCTAAAGAGATCCTGCCCACAGCCTCCTGAACTAATCTCCCTGACTGCCCTCCACACCCAACATGAAAGCCTTTTCCAAAAATGTTTCTCTATATTCAGGGACCCCCAGATGTCTGCTGTCTTAGACATCTTGCTTCCCCATGTCATAACATCGCCTCCATTCAGACAAATGAGGAGCACCTTAGATCCTGCTGCTTCCCTAATGTGTCATTCTCCTTCCTAAAAGCTTGGTTTCGGTCCATTATTCAGTGGCACATGGCCATAGAATCTCTCTTCTGGTTTTGCACACTTTCTGCTATCTTTCCTCTTCCTTTGTGTTTAATCAGCCCTGTTGACAATATCCACTATGTCTTTCTTATGTGATCTCTCTTGGAATCTCAGGATTTGAATGACTTTCATCGTAATGAAGCCTTCTGCAGAGTAATTGATTTTGATCATGAGTACCTGTTGGAGTCCCACCAACTTTTCCTTCTAGATTGTCTTACAGCAGTGGACCAGACAGCGGTGCTCCAGAGAGGCAAGTGTGTCTTTAAGGAAGCTTCCTGCTTGCCTGGGAAAGCTGCAGAGCATGTGTCATTCAACTGGCCTGTCTATATCCATGTTCAAAAAGTCTTTTGGCTTTAAGGATAATCAACCCTTGGTACTCTTTCTTTAAATAAAGGTATGTTAATGAGTCTGCATTTGGTGTTTTCAGTAACTGTAAGGTACAGGAACAAATAACAGTTGTAGTATTTTTAGCTTTACCTTTCATGTTCAGTAGTTATTCTTGAAATAATCTGAAACAACAACTGACCCTGCAAAATTTGATTTAACCCAACCATACCTGGTACCAATATGGGAACTACAGCAAAAATTGCCACGTTTGTGATGTAGCACAAGGCCATTTTTTTTTCTGGAAGTCTTCATAAGAATAATAGTATTTTTTTAAGGCTACAAATATTTTCACAAGCATGATCTCATTTTATTCTTACAATGAAGATAGTTTGGACCCCTAAGAAATGTAGGCAAGCTTAATTAACTTACCTATTGCACTGCAGTCTTTGTGAACAGTCTTTTAAATGCATTATTCAGCTGTCAGTGATTTAACATAAATGAAGTTATCTTGACCCACTGTATGCAGCATATGCTTTTAGGACTCTGGAGTTGCAAACTCACTGTCCACAAAGATGCATTAGTCATTCTGCTGGTGTTTCCCAGTCTGATTTTTTATAATCAAAGATTTTGTTTGTTTAAATAAGGCTGTCCTCTATCCCCCTCCCTGAGCAGGAGGGACCCACTTCCAGTCACCCCACTGAACCCCGTGACAAGGTTTGGCTGATAAATAGAGACAGCCAAGTAAAATGGCTGCTGCTTGAGTCCTGGCCCAGGTTTGCCAGGTCTTGCTATCTTTGTGTATTTGCGTATGTCATTGGGGTATCTGCCCCTTTTTCCTCGCGTGAGAAGCTTGTGTTTCTATAAGTAAATAAATAATATAACTAACCCACCAGAAGAATAAACCACTCTGTCACAGATGGCAGAAAAAAGCTTTCCGTGTATCTCACCATTCCCTTAAGAGCATGTTTTCTTTTCTCCCTAGAAATGCTATCAAACAAAAAGTGGTTCAATACTGGCATCCTGTGGCTGGAGAGATTTATCGAATCTCTGAAAATCTCAGCTCCTTGGATTCTGAACGATTCTGAACATTCCCTGGCTGGCAGTTCTCAGCAGCCTTTCACCATTTTCTGAGTGTTATTTGGTTACCTTTCGTTTTTCCTGGAAACAGCCTAGGTAAAACGTATTTTGATAGACTATCATTTTCACAGGGCTAATCTACTCATGCATGATCAGGGTAAAAATAAATGATAATATAAAGGTTGTGGAATTTTACCTAATGAAAGGACATGATATTAAATCATTGAACAAACTGCTCCAAGCAAAGGCTCTTGGTCTCTAAGTTCACACTGAGTTTCTCTCTAACAAAAAGATCATAGAGTAGTTGGGAGAAGGGTCAGGGCGCTGCTTCAGGATTCTGTTGTTTGTGTGTCTGTGTGTGAGTGTTTTGTTTTGGCCAAAGGCTAAGGAAATACTTCCTATTGCAGCAATAAATATTACGAATTTTCTTTATTTTACTACAAGAATGCTGCCTCAGAGAAAAATCAAACAAAATTACGGAGGACTGTTGCTTTTTGCTACTCACTTTCAAGGCAGCTATAAAGATAAAGAGTTACAATGATCGCAGTTTAAAAGCAGAATTGCCATGCTCCCTGGTAAGACTTAATGGCATTTTTGAGAACCAAATAACCATTATGGGACTACTCCATTGCTGCTAGTTTCACAAATGGCTAACACTAAATTTGGAGGCCTTGGAAATGTTCAAAACATCATTAGAGATAGAAAAATAGCAAAAAACTTTAAAATTACATGAACACCAAAAGACATCAATGAAGGATCAAGCATGAAAACTGCTTGTTGGGATGAACTAACAAAGAAATAATACAAAGTACACACGTGTTTGTTAGCAAGAGGAAAGAACTATTAGAGTTGGCTGACTCCAAACAGGAGGAACAAAATGCCTGCTAAAGTGGGATGGAACAATGGCTTTGCTCTTTCATCATGCTCCCTCTCTTCTAGTCTAATTCTAGGACCACCAGCTCTTTCTTCCTCAATTCTCAATTTTCTGTGCTGCTCAGGGGTTTTAACTGTCTCGGTTAGTATGGGAGACAGACATAGATTTCACGGTGATGAGTGCTAATCTATCCTAAATGTTAGCAATAAATAAAGCAACTCTAATGGTAAATGATATTTAATAAGATCCCTTTTCCCTCAGAACAGGCTCTATATTTAGTGTCTAGAACACAGAAAACTTAAAAATATTCCACAGAAAGCTAGTGTGATCTGAGAAGAAATAGAGATTAAATATTCTGTTAAGGCAATCAGTGTGCCTGTGTCAGCCATAAAGCACCTCATTTGTATAGTTACATTTCTTTGGGGAAACAAAATCCAGATATAAATAGTAGTATAAGATCTAAAGATGCAAAATTCAGTTGAATGCTAATAAAAGGTATTAACAAAACTCTGCTTTAAAGGACTGACTTCTCAATGAGTCTGCACAGCACACTAGAGATTCAATATGCATATCAAGGTTTTTGGTTGTTTTTTAGTAACACTGGCATTATTTATTAATAATTTAACCAGAAATCTCCCTAAACTTTTAACTGGAATTTAAAAAATTAATTATGGTAAAGTAAATAAATTAAAACAAAAAGTATGAAAGCTATGTTCTAAACTCACCACATTCACCAGCAAGAATAGATCTGCCCTTCTGGCTGTATTTGTTACCTACCTATCTCTCTGTCTGTCTGTCTCTCTCCCCCTTCCACAAGGGATCCACTCTAAAAAGAGCATGAACTTAGAAG
>NW_026652278.1:129515627-129730957 GCF_009828535.3 Hylobates moloch
CCCCCTTCCACAAGGGATCCACTCTAAAAAGAGCATGAACTTAGAAGTCCAGCAGATGTGGGTTCAATTCCTAGTTCTATGGTTTAAAATACATACACTCAAAAATAAATTCTCCATTTTCCTGAGCCCTGGTTTTCTCATCTGGACTTGGGAATAATAGCACCTCACACATCAACCTTGTTGAGGATTGCTTGAGATGATCATGTAGGGGAAAGGACTCAGGAGAGCCTCTGACAGAGAGATATGCTTTCGACACAGGCTATTCATAAGCACCCTTCCTACCTAGTGATCTACTATGTTTTCTCCTCCCCCAATTTAACTGGTCACCAAGTCTTGCTGATTTTTCCTTTTAGTATGTTTCACTTTCTCTCAGACCCTGCTGATACTGCCTGTCTTCAGAACCCCCCTCAATTGTCATCAGGATTGCTGCCGTAACCACCAAAGTCAATATTCTGTCTTCAGCCCCAACCTATCTTAATCCATCCTCACAACCCCCAGGGTGATTCTCCTAAAATATAAAACTGCCTGAGTTTGACTTTCAGCTATTCTACTTTATATCTGTATGACTTGGAACAAGTGACCTGAATTCTCTCATGCTATAATTCAAAGCCTATTAACTGGGGATAATAATTTTCCTACCTCAGTAGGATATTATATGAATTAAATAAAGTCTTGTTCCTCTCCCTGTGTCCATGTGTCCTCATTGTTCTACTCCCACTTATGAGTGAGGACATGTGCTGTTTGCTTTTCTGTTCCTGTGTTAGTTTGGCTTCCAGCTTCATCCATGTCCCTGCAAAGGATATTAACTCATTCTTTTTTATGGCTGCATAGTATTCTATCATATATATGTGCCACATTTTCCTTATCCAGTCTATCACTGACGGGCATTTGGGTTGGTTCTAAGTTTTTGCTATTGTAAATAGTGCTGCAATAAACATATGTGTGCATGTGTCTTTATAGTAGAATGATTTATAAACCTTTGGGTATATACCCAGTAATGGGATTACTGGGTCAAATGATATTTCTGGTTCTAGGTTCTTGAAGAATTGCCACACTGTTTTCCACAATGGTTGAACTAATTTACACTCCCACCATAGCACATGTATACCTATGTAACAAACCTGCACGTTCTGCACGTTTATTCCAGAACTTAAAGTAAAATTTAAAAAAATGAAATGAAGTTATACATGTGCACACATATGTGGAAGCTGCTATTGTTCTCTCCATTGTTCTTGTTATTATAATCCTTCATGAGTCACCCTTCCTTTTAAGGTAGCATACAATCATAATGTTTAAGGCATTTGCAGGCCACTGCCTAACTTCCCAACAAATCTCATGTCACTCATCAAGTTACATTTTATGATATAGAATCACTAAACTGCATTCAAACCAGAAGGAAAATAAGTAGGTTAGTAAGGGATTCAAAGAGAGATTAGGTCGTTTAGAGAACTACTGATAAAATTATTTCATCTAAAACAAAGCTGTTTCTCCTAAGAAGTGATTACAGCAGCCCAAACTAATGTCCGAAAGGATTCAATGGCTGTATGCTAAATGTCCTTCCTGCCAAAAAGCAGTTCCAATTAAAATGCCATAATGTTCTCAAATCATCAATTGTGCCACTTACATTTTTAAATGTTCAGTATATTATGTATGTACACCTTTATGGGTTTTCTACATGGTATTGCACAATGTCCTGAAAGTATTTAAAATTCTTACCTGACATTATTCTAAACCACCTGGGTTTCTTGTCCCATATAATAAAGAGATAATATGCGGGGACTCCAGTCAGAGTGATGACGAAGCCAATTCCTGTACTAAATGGGTCCGAATAGAGGGAAAGGGCAACCATGAAGAGGCATGTGAAGGAAAACAAAGCTGGGATGAACAGTGGCACCTGGAACACAGAACACAAAAAAAGTCACTTCAAACATGTTCAAGCAACAGAAGCTGGGTTTGAGATGAGCGTGTCAGTCATGACATATACTTTAGTGATATGCTGTAGTAATGCGACCAGGTGACAGGCACCAAAGTGCCTTAGTAGCAAAACCTCTTTCATGGTGCACAGATAATGTGTTAAACATACTCCCTTAAATGTAATTCAGCTTAATTTAAATTGTTTTTAAATCTTTGATAGAACAAACTCTAAGGACAAAAAAGGATATTTTATTAGGGATGTTCTGTTGGAATTATTTTACTAGTTAAATGCCATGATGATTTATGGTTTTGATTTTAAAAGACTGGCTCTTTGATAATTATGATTAGAACCCACTTTAATGTGGAGTCAAGAGCACCAGCTGCTTGTAACATGTTAAAAGTCTTTCAGTGCATATTGATTTTTCTGTTGTGATCCACAATAGTAACTGACGGGAATAAAACAAGCCAACTCCTATTCAACCGCTAATAAAGATGCCACCAGCATTAGGCAATGAATATTACTAGAAACAAATCCTGACAACATGACTGACAACCTTATCTATGCCATTTCTTAAAAACAAATAAATGGTGAGGTCAAATCAATCCATGAGTCAAGTCTGAAGAAGAAGACAAGCTTCTTCTCCAGTCCTCCAAAACGGAGATGCTTGCTTACGGTAAATGGGTATTAAGTGGTAAATTCGTAGATCTTCTCTTTCCCTATATATTTTACATTTCTATTCCTTTTAGAGTGTATAATATAGAGAAAGAGCAGTGTAACAAGTCGCAACATTTAAGTACTTAAAATGCCTATTTTGTAAAGGCAAATTCCTTTTTGGAATTGGCATTAACAAAGTATCTCCCTTACTCCTTCTCACCATGGCTGTCCACAACTCCAGCATAAAGACAGACAGAAGTAGCCTGATACACTTTGAGTGTATCAGGTCATTGAACACATTCATGAAAAATCAACATACCATTCATTCATACCGTCATTTTTCAAAAATGTGACATACAAAGTTCAAGCCCATCACATAAAAAATTGGATGAACTATTTTTTTTCCAACTTAAATCCAACAGGAAAGCACTACCTGCAAGAGTTAAAACATTTTCATTCCACAGATGCTGCCCCCAGCCCAACCTCCCCATCAGCAAGTTATGACAAAGGGAGGACTAGGTATTAGGAGAAAGATTTATGTAAACCCGTCAAGATTGCGGAGGTTACCTTGAAAGGACGATGCATATCTGGGCATTTGTATCGAAGATAAATCAGCCCAGCAACTGCCAGCCCAATAAAAAGCCACCTGGCAAAACTGAGGAAATTCAAAAGACTGTCGAGGTCTCCAGAGAAGAGCATTATCATTGTCAAAGGGTGCTGAGGGGGGAAAGGGAAGCAAGCTTGGTGAATTCAGTGAAAATAGAGATGATTAACAACAAAAACCTCACTACGCATTATGACCTTTTTCAAATAATTATTTATACTCATAAATTATCATCATAGTTAAAACCTGGATTTGACTAATCTCTTTTCTATATTCTGCTGTCATAATCCATTTACACACCAGTAACAGTATGAGAGTGATATGGCCATTATACTTTATTCAAGTGGAATTCTATATGAATGTTGTGTTTTGTTTTTAGTTCCTTTTGCATTTGAGGGAAGATAGTATGTTTTCAAAGAGTAAAAGAAAGGGTACTCAATGACTCAAAATTGAAAGACTCAAAGATTGAGATGATTAGTAAATAACCGAAAATAAACAGTAAAAGAGACCCAACTGGAAGATTTACAGAAAGCTCTGCAAATGCTCTCTGATGAGCTCTTGGCTATCCACACCCAGGAAACACAGACACTCATAGGTGATTCTGTTGGCTCTTGATTGCAAAACATTGACCTTTTTTCCTCCACATTTACTCTCCTGGTGTGCTTGCCATGTGTGACCCTCAAGACCACGGAGAAGAATGAAGCGCAGAGATCAGCTTAGCAAGTCTCTGCAGCTGCACATGCCAAGGACAGCATGACTGATAGCAGAGGCTTAAAATGAAAGCCCTCTTCACGGAATAATACATTCTGTTCCCACAAGTGACGTTAACGTCCAGATTCTGCACAGAGAGTACACATACTTTAAAAAGAAATTTCAAGGAAACGTTCTGAAACAAATTAAATGCATGAAAAAAATGTTCATTGCATTCTATGGTGCTCCTGACAACAGATTCCAGTTGAGAGAAATGTTAACAAAATAATCAGTAAAAATGAATATAACATTGCCAATGGGTATTTGAGGACTTTTACACCTCATACAGTCTTCTGTAGCTCACATTTCACAACACTTTGCTCTGCAGAAAGAATTTTACAACTCAAATTTACCTCATGGTGCTTTTATTTTTATCCTGCAGGATAAAAGACACTTGCTCTCAAATGTCTCAAATGAATCATGGCACTGTCTAGGATTTTATCAATTCTTTCAATTTTGTGTGCATTTCATTATAAGGTGCCTAGATGACACATCTGGGTACTTTTTGGACTGTAGCTTTTTGCTCTACTTTCCTTAAGTAGTTGGGACTTAATACTCCATTCTTTTCTGTGAGGTGCTATGTTGATGAGAGGAGCCAAGCTAATCATTTTCCTTAGACCTTAACACATTTCTGCAAAGACGAAAGAGAGGTGATGTGATTTTTGCCCCAAAGCATCAAAAAAATAGGCATCAGAAATATGGAGTAAAGGGAAGAGATGGAAGATATCCTGCCTCCCAAACTCCACCATGACATACATTAGAGAAATGAATGAGAAAGTAAAGTACTATCTAATGTCTGGTTGGAATTCCTTTTTGCTAACCTATTATTCAAGGTTATATCTAGATATACTTGTTAATATGCATTACCAAAACAATAACAGCTGGCAGAGGAGTGTGCTTGCGGACATGAATCATGGAGAGGATTTCTGGAAGGTGACCCTCTCGAGACGCAACATAGAATAACCTGATGGGAGAGAAATGTGGGTGGAGTTGACTGTATGATTGATCATTTCAAAGGGAAAATCCAGAAATCCCAGAGAAAATGTGCATCTTTTTCATACCAAATGATCAGGCATTTCTTAGGTGATTGCCTAAGTTCACTTTTCAAATAAGGTGGAGAAATATCATAGGAAATCTAAATTTGAATTTTACAAAATCTGCCAACACTATATTATTCTTTGAAGAGAAAGAATAGCAATGTCTGACTCGGTATAGCTCTCTCTACATATAAATAGCTGATGGGAAATCTAGTTCTAGATTCCTAGTATTATATGTGTGTTGTCAATCCAATTCAACAAACACACGCACATGCACATCCACAGGTACACACGCATATATGTAGCACTCACATTTATCTGATTAGGTTTTAATCTTATATTAAAACAAAAAGACTATTGCATCAAACTAAACAAAGGAAATACTGATGATAGGGGTGGTGATTTCTGATGTCTCTTACTTTACTTTTTTCGTGGCGTCTTCAGAGAAACAGAAAATTATATCACCAGAAATAAAATGCCATTGTTAGACTCTGTGGAAATACTATTTTTAAAAAAGCCACATGTCGGTCTTCCAAATAAGCTATTAACAGGCAAGCAGTGCCCTCTAACGGACAGAATAAAACGTGCTGTTGATACTTGGACCAACATTTCAATCTTGCATGTCCCTTTAAAAACAACAGGTTTGGAGGCACTGTTTCTTTTCTTTTTAAAGTTATCCTTATCAGATCCAATCTCAAAAACAGAAATGTGTTTCTGGAAATACATGAACTCACTCACCTGGAGACAGCAAACACACCACCATTCATGGAGCCAAAGCAGGAGAGGGCAACAAAGATCGGAACTGCTAATGAGAAATTTCCCAGTAGCCGCTCAGAAAAGGTCTAGTGAAAGAAAGAACGAAGCAAATTAATGCCTTGCCAGAAAGTGGAATAAAATGAAACAATCTAGGCCAAACTTGCTCTGTGACTTTCTATTAGCCTGGTGATACTTGTATGTTTTATAATTTCTCTCTTTGGTTGGGATCAGACTAACTCTGTAGACAATAATCAAAAGCAAGGATCATGGTATTGCTTGTTGCAAAACTATAGTCAAAGGTCGAAACAAGCACCTTCTCTCTACTTTCAAAAAGCAATGATCCATTTATCGAATCTTTATCAACTATGATGTGTATTGTCTCTGACTCTGACAAGTGATAAAAGCTCACATCAGAAGTTCTACTTCTGGAGATAGAAATCTTTCTGTATAATACTTTCTCTTTAGCCTGGAAAACCATATTTTATATGGAAATACACTGAGAAGTATTACAGATATGTGTTTCATATGCCAATCCCATTCTTAGGAGGTAAATAAAATAATTGATGACTTCATAATTTATAGCATATATATGAGTAGCTCTGAAAATCTTTTTCCCAGAAAATCACACTAGCTAAACCTCTGTTTATAAAGTCCCTCCCTCCCCCTCATGTGTCTGTCAGTTTCTTTTGTGGTTTCCTATAAAAAGGCTAGAACACAAATATAAGTCCAATAAGCCACAGAAACTTAAAAGATAAACACAACTTTTAAAATGTTCTTTTATGACATGATATGTGCAATATTGCAAATTTCCGTGAAGGATGTATTTTCCAAAAAAAGAAAATGTTGGATTCATTGGTTGTCCTTGATGCAGCTGGTGCTATGTAATTAGTGGGCCACATTATGCCCAAAGAATAAGTGCTGCCCTTTGTCTGAAAAGATGAGGTGACTGACCTGACTTCAATAAGCTTTGTATATTTGATTGTCTGGTGGGACTTAGAGCAGTGGTCAGTCTTTTTCAATATAGTGAACCCATACACAGTTTCAAATGAAATGAGATAATTTATTCCCTGTAGATGCTGCTGCTATGAGGTAATACTAACTATTTTAAAAGGAACTGACATCAAGTATGGGAACTTAACTTTTCACCATTCATTGTTATGAGGTCAAGAGTGAATGGTCTCTTACTAGCTAAGTTTTATGCAAAATAAAATTATGTGTCACAGAATAACAGTCTTATAACATGATCGTTGGGGATAAAGATGGTCCTGGTGTCAAATAAATTTTGGAAAATGCTATAAAATTATGTGTATCCACTTCTTAGGGAGTTAAAATGCACGTTGGTATCTTTAATATTCTGAGAAGTGTTATAACAACATCTGTTTAACTTTGAATAACCCAGTATTTCCTAAATGTATTAATATCCCAGGACTAGTATTCAAAAGGATATACTAGGAAAACCAATTTATATGGTCCACATCAAAATTCTTAAGTGACACTTGGGGAAAGGATTTTGAGTTTGCATATGAAAAGTTTACAAACAGGAAAGTGTACAGAATAAATTGTAATTTGCATACAAAAAATGCATTTATTTATATTCAATAACTGTCCACCTATCTTTAAAGACGTGCTGGGAGAATAAGCTTTGACAGATTTTCAAGCATGTATGTGTGAAACTGTTTTATAAGAAATTAGAAATAATGGGAAATCATATAGGAATTTAGATATATCAGTTAAATGGAATATGCTAAGGTATGCTCTAAATTTTTTAAATATTCATTATTATTCAGGTCAAGAAAAGATTACCGAATTTCAAAACACTTTCTGCTAGAGGGAACTACTATAAAATTGCATCAACTCATTAACCTAAATTCCAATTGGCATTTTCCCAACTTGGACTTACCACTGCCACTGCATTTGAAAGCAACAGCTCCTCAGCATTAATGGTCGTAAAGTAGGCCACATTTGTCAGCACATAGCCAATGGTGACAATGGCCATGGATATACATATTGCAAGGGGAATGGTTCTGAAATGCACAAAGGAATCACTTATTCATTATCTTTTGTTAGTCATTCTCTGATACTGAAGAAAATAACAGGCTAATTCAAATGAAGAATATAATGGTATCTACAATAATTATAGGCTCTGTTGGGTATGTATAAACATTTCATCAGGGCAAAGAACCACATATTCCTTTGTAACTTAATAAGGTCCATGGGGGCAGATACTTCGTCTGTCTTGTCTATTGCTATACCCCACAACATATGGATTTATGTCATTCATGTACTCCGTAAATGCTGCAGCAGTGTTTCTCAAACTTGAGATGCATCAGAATCACCTGCAGGGCTTGTTAAAACACAGACTGCTGAGCTCCACCCCACAGTTTCCAGTTCAGTAGTTATATGTTCCTAGGTGATTCTGAGGCTGCTGATCAGGCCACACTTTGAGAACCACTGTCCTATAAACATTTCTAATACTAATTCACTGCCTTGACACCTTTCTAACACTAGTCCTTAAAAACATTTTTCACATTCAATGTTTTTTCCATCAATAGCTTTCATTCCCACCAAATAAACGCACACTTTTGGAAGTATGATAGTGGGACATAGCTACCTTTCTAAATGTGGCCATAATTTTGTATATAACACAAGAAAGCACAGAAGTGTTCACAGTAATGACTTTGCACTGCCCTGCTGTGAGTTCAAAGGAAGCTCAAGATAGTGAGTATCTAATAATGCAACAGCGCAGATAATCCCATGAAATTAGAGGTGACATGCTGTGAAGTACAGATGACCGGACAGTGCTGACGCTATGTGGCATCAAGAAGTACCCGACACGAATGCAATATTATGTCTTCATTTAATGCACTGGGAAAGCCAGGAAGTTACTGACCCTAATAATTTGATTCCATGTTACCAATACACATTACTTGCTTAACATAATCGCCTCTTCAGACTCTCTCCAGTTCAGGCAACTTAAACCTTCAACTGCCTGCACAAAGGCTGATCATTTTTCAGCCATAGTGCTTATCAGCCCTCATGGAGCCTTCACCCTGCTGGGTGCCACTAATGAAGACCTCAATATAATTTCTTCCAAGATGAAAATGCAGTTCAGAATCAGGGGGGAAAAGGCACAGCCTGCCTCACTACCCAAGCTGCGTGTGTTTAGCACACTAAGTCCTAGCACATTATACTGAACAGCGATACCCCTGTTGAAAACATGCGAGACTAGCCAGTCAGCAACTGTCATTCATTATGCAGCTTGGAGACTGACACTTCCCCTGATTCCCAAAGCCTTCAGCCTTGATGAGGAAACACACTGACCTCTAAATCTTGACATCCTAATATGAAAGTAGCAGATGGTCCCCTTCCCCAGTGTGAAGAGGGTCCCGTGGAATTTTCTGTTAACACTATAACATGCATTGCTAGTTGTGATTGATAAATGCTAAATTTAAGTAAAGAAAATCACTGAGCCAATCAAATATAAAAGGATGAATGGCATAAAGCAAATTAAAGATGAATTGTTTCTTTGTAAAAAGGGCTGTTGTAAATGCAAAAGGGTAACAAGGAGAACATGAAGGTGTATACATAGCTTTTCAACCACTCAGTGTATTATTTTGACCTTGAATCCTTTCAGCTTTTATAACATCCTCATATGGGGAGGAATTCTTTCTAGGAGGAGAGGGGAAGAGATGAAAAGAAGAGAAAAAGACTCTCTGTTCCTTGCAAGCATATGATTAAGGTATATAAAGTTTCCATTAATAAAAAATGAAGTGACATTATTAATTGCAGTGAAGTAACCTGTCCAAAACAGGGAGTACTGTCACATCACATGATGCTGCAAAATAGCAGAAAGAAATAAGCCTGAAATTTGGGATTGTGGCTCTCCCAGCATAGAATTTATCTTCCCAGTCCAGCTCCTCCAGGTCAGCCCCCTGCCTATTTCCTGCCTAGACATTACAGTCTCTCTGAGGGCCGTTTCCTAAATTGATCTAAGCAGAAGGGATCCTAGAAAATCTAACCTTGTAGTTTGGTTTCCCTTCATTCTGTTTGTTAATAACAAAAACAACAGGAGCAGCTGCTACCATTGGGCTGCTATGTGCCCAACATTTTATTCGGCACTTTACATATGTGTCTCCTTTTGTCCTTAGAAAATTCTGTGAGTTAGGAACATCAGCACATTTTATATATGAGAAAATAAAGTCTTCAAGAGCTTAAATAACTGTTTAAGGATACACAATTGGTAAGTGGAAGCCCCAGAATTCAGGTGCATACACACCCTACCTTGAAATTCGGGCATTTGGACCACCAAAGTGTATTCACTTTCAAGCATGTGGGTCCCTCAACTCTATTACTTAAAAGGAAAATCATAGTTTAATATAAAGTTTATTAGAGCTTTTATCAAACTAGCATTTCTCATGTATTCTTTGACACTACAGTTTTATCTATTATAAAGAAGGGGACAAACTGATTTCATGATTTTTATCACTTTTCTGTGTAACATGAATTGTAATGTCAAGTGAATGTTTTCAAATAGTTTCACTGTTTGGGAAATAGAATTTTAAAATTATATATTGTTTAAAAGAAAACAGAAGCTCACAATAAATTTCCCTAAAAAAACTTTTTTTATAGAGAAGGAGGGAAGGTAAGCATGCCTCAGATAAGCAGAAACAGACTAACAATCTTACTATCAGCCAAATATACTCTACAGATATTAGTGAGAAAAACAACAGTTTAAAATATAAACAAGAGAAAGAGTCTAATCTTGCTGCAATGCACAGCATATCCAGTAATTTCTCTATAATTATTCTTTTTTTAAAAAATCTTCTTTTTTTTAAAGACAGAGTCTCACTCTGTCGCCCAGACTTGAGTGCAGGGGCACAATCTCGGCTCACTGCAACTGCAGCCTCCCGAGTTCAAGCAACTCTCCTGCCTCAGCCTCCCAGTAGCTGGGATTACAGGCACCCATCACTATACCCAGCTAATTTTTTTAATCTTTATTAGAGACAGGGTTTCACCATGTTGGCCAGGCTGTTCTCCAACTCCTGACCTCTAGTGATCCTCCTGCCTCCACCTACCAAAGTGATGGGATTACAGGCATGAGCTACGATGCCCAGCTGATAATTAGATGGAATTAAGCAATGGCAAGTTGGTTGGGGTATGGCAAAATAGCCACTAGCTTCCATTCTTAGGTTCCATTTCACTTTGACAGAGGGAAGGGGCTGGGGAGGCTCTCTTGGCTGTTTTGGCATAAACAGCCATTATTGACAGAAGAGAGCAGTTGACTCCTTCAGAAGAGCTTGGCCCTACACAGTTAACTCTAGGTTTCAAGTATCAAAGTGTAAGAGCCACTGGGTGAGCTGATAAAAGCTGTTAGGCCATGCCAGAGCAATCTTTCTGGAGGCTTTAGATGCAGAGAGCAGATAGCATTGCTAGTAACCCAAGATTAAGCCAAATGGCACTTGATAATGAAGGGAATTAGAGGAAGGAACCAGTAGGCCACGGATATTTCAAAGCCTCTGTGTTCTTGTGAGGTATCCACCAATCCTAAATGCAACAAAAGCATTATTTTTAAGCTGAGTAAAAATGACTCACTCTTAACAAAATTAAGTTCTGGTCTTTCTCAAATGTTAGTACATGTTTGTTATGACTAACGAAATACCATTTACAAGAGTTACTTAATCCTAACAGCTTTTTGTCATATATGCTCTTTTCAATTAACAGGCATTAAGTATGTGAGAGTCTGCTATTTTTATTAGTTGTAAATGGTCTTCAGTCAAAAAGGTCTTGGATAGTCTTCTTATAGGCTTATTTTAAATTGGCACTTATAACCAGTCTATGTCACACATACTTGCTTTATTTGAAATTGTTAAATGGAAGTCTCCAAAACATGTGCTTAGAAGCATTTTTGTTCTGAGTGATAGGCTTCCCCAGAAATGAAAATGGCCCTATAATGATGGCAGGCGACTTATGTTTATATAATCTATAAAGCACTGGCAAATACATCTTATTTTATCTTTAAATATGTGCATGTCATTTTAAATCACTTGTGGAATGAGAAGGAGCATGTGCAAACAAAATTTACAACAACCCATGGAAACAGGAAGTAATACCCGCAATTTTTAAACAAGAAAACCAAGGCTCAGAGAGGTTGAGGACATAACCAAGATCACAAAAGTAGTAAGTGGGAGGGCTGGAACCAGAACCCACATCTTCTGGCCCTAAGTTCCACATGCATGGTATATCTTGTCACAATGTCATGGCTGCTTTGTGCCTGCTTTAACTCTAGGTACAAGGCCCCCAGGACCTTTACATGCTGACAAACATGTATTATATTTTATATAAATGAGGCAAATATTAGAAGACTAATTGTCATGGTGTGACACATTTTAAACCAAGTATATTTTTCTTCACATTTAATAGTAGAAATAGTAGAAAAAACATTCACACCACAAATAAACTTGTAAATAATGCAGAATAAGGTGCATTTTTTTAAAGCATGCTTTGCAACTGTATCATGGAGCATCAGAAATGACTATTGTTTCCAGTGCATCATTTTCGCTAAAAGTGATCCTTGCTATGAAAATGAAATGAGTAAACCTAGCTTGATTCTCCAGAGAAGTCAAGGAGACCTGAAGGTTAGAAGGATTTCTGACATTCAGCCTACATGAGTGGTCTGAATTACATGAGTAATTCTCTAATCGCCTGAATTTAGGATATTTCAAGATTATTTTATAACATGAATACAGTCTTCTGAGATTTCTGCAAGTCCAAATAGATCATATACACTCCCCTCTGTTGGACACACAGAATGGTGACTACAGAACTCATGGATCCTGGGGCATCTAAACTTGTCTTTGTGCTGTGGGGTTGGGATGAGGATAGGCAGTTCTGTCAAAACCTACATTTGTGTGTTCTGGAGAGAAATGGTTGATGCTTCACATTTCTATTTAAAAATTCTAAATATTTAACAAATGTACTTGGCATTCAGAAAAAAAGAAAGGAGGGAAAGAGAAAAAATTAAGAAGAGCAAAAAATGGCAAATGCCTTAAAATGTAAGATTTAAAACATAAAGGGAAACTGGGGACTATTTCTTTATGTACAATTGAAATGGAGCTGTAATTTACCTCAACATAAAGTACTTATATTAAGTACCTTTTGATTCAAAGCATTTATTTTTGAATCATACTTGTTTCACATTTTCTTTACCGTGACCCTATAAAGACCTTGAAAGCTTTTCTGTAGGTCTGACCCAGAAATGATGCCAATATCTCTCACTTCTCTCTTTTCAAGCCACCAATTTACTTTTTTGCAGAAGTACTCTATCTTATTACCACAGCTGTTAATTTTACTCTACGCTTCAAACTTCAGTCATGTGTTGCAGACAAAAGAAGTAAATGAGTACATTTCAAAGAAAAGCTATCCGTATTTTTCATTCACGAGTTATCTTCCATACATTTTGACGTGCTTTTCCTGACTCTTGCTCACACTAAACTCTCCAGAGACCCCTTGACATGGAACTGTCCTATCTGCCTCTCTGATTTCTGACATTTCTAGCAGGGACTGAAGTACAAGTAAGCGTTCAAGAAAACAAATAGTTTTCCAGACATGAAAAAAATTGGACTACAGATGACTGAGAGCATCTGCAGAAGAACACACATTTCTTTGTGTGTTTTCAGTGATTTTGCCTCATTGTCATTTAGTGCTATGGCGGTAACTCTAGTTTTCTACTGAGTGGGAATTTGGCTATTAAAAACATTATAAATGAAATGTATTTGAAGAGACATAGCACATAGTTGCAGGGAAGGCATAGGTGGTCACTGAAAAAAATATAGCAAGAGGAAGAAAACATTCAATAAGCCTATTTATGAACATTTTTTAAAGGTCTATGGTTCATGTTCATGCTTAATGATGATTCTGGGCCAAGGCTGAACAAAGTGATGGGCCGAGCATATTGTTACATAAATGTGCACAGTGATCTTACTGATTTCCAGCATCAAACACCTGCCCTCTGCTTCTTCCTGAACCACGGCAAGGCTATGGGTGTTTTCACTGAGACATTTTAAATTTCAATACCACTGATGTCTAATCTAAATCTCACCATTCTCCATTGTCCACAGATGAAGAACTCCATAAAAGAAGAGAAGACAGAGAGACCTGTAGGGAGATGTAAGAAACGAACAGACAAAGATTAAAAGACTGCAGGGCTAAAGGAAGCTCATGGAAAAATGTGCAGAGATGCATAAAGGAAGGAGAAAAGTGCAGCAAAGCCACATAGAAAAATGGCCAGAAGGGTCACTCTTAGCCACCACCACACAGAAAAATGAACTAAAATGAAAACTCGCAACTCAGAAATACAGAATAATAAGCAATCAGAAACATAAATGTAAGCAGTTTTATCTATTCATTATTTTTATTCTACTATTAGAATAAATTCATGACTAAATAAAATTATTCAGCAAAATGTAGCTTGAGGGTAAATTTTCATTTGCTTGCATTTCATACCCACAAAAAATTTGCATTGTCTGCATCTCATTTTTTCTCATTTTCTAAAGATTTAGAGTGTGTCTTCCAGATATATTACAGTTATCCATATTTATCATGGATAAACACAAACATATTTGTAGGGAAGTTCTAGTGTACAAAAACAAAATTGGTTTTAAATAAAATACTAGCAATTAAAAAACTAAGAAGACAAAACATTTTAATGGTAATACATTACATTTTACACTGATGTTCAATTCTTGTATCTCTTAGGTTGTTTTTAATTTTTAAAAAAAAATTATTATTTTCCTCAGGATTTGGTCTGCACAACACTAAGATAATGCAACATTTTGGTAAACGATTTTTATAATAGTGTTTCTAAGATTCAGATTTACAGCTCAGACAACCAACTACTCACCAAAAGTCTGTTTTCTCTTTCCAAAGTATAAGTTATTTATGAGAAGCAGCTACCAAGACAGACACCACATTTCCCAGCCCCTCTTTTATCTAGGAGGGGAAGGTGACTCATTCTTGCGAACAGAATGTGAGTAGATGTGTCATTGAAGAACAAGGTGGTTAAGTGTGTCACCTTGTGACATTCTTTTCCTGAGTGAGCTAGTTGCAAAGGACCTATAGCATGACAAAGCCACATGATGAAAGGAATATGGGTCACAGAATAAACATGTGAAAGCCTACTGGTGGCCAGGGACACCAACAATGGAGTGTTATATAATTTTTAAAAATAAACTTTTGATTGTTTAAAGCCATTGAAATTTTGTGGGTTGTCTGTTGTAACAGCTAGCATTATTCTAACTAATAAAAGAATGAAGGACCTCATTATATCAAGACTTTTTTGTAGCTTTTAGTTAATTAGTCTATACAAGACTTAAAATGGGTCCTCATTAAATTTTATTTTATAGTATATTATCTGTTTTATAAGAGACAAGTATATGATATAAAATGATTAAAATGATGTCCTAAATTACAATATCAAATACAAACTGATTTTCATCTTTAAAAGCTAGGAGAGAGAAGAATTATTATTATTACTTCCCCCAAACAGAGGAAAGATAGACCCCATTGTTCGCTATTTTGAAATTTAAAAATCTCTTGCACTTCTGAAAATTGCCACCCATCCAACAGAGTACAATTGCCCCTTGTTTTGCCCAAGGACTCATAATAAGACAAGCAACGTTAAGTAAATATACTCTTATGCTAAAAACAAGGCAACATAAAATAGATATATATACTTTGGCATGGTAAATGGGAATGAGGTTCAAAATTCCCTTAGACGGTAAACACATGTCTTAGAAGGAACTGACAACACTTATACTATAAACCCACAAACCAGGTCCCATCACATTTCTGCTGCACAATAAGAAATGAAACAAGTAAACATGGAGACATTCAATCCCACCAAATGAACTACTGCTTCTACCACCCAAAATTGCCTCCAACATTTCTGACCAACAAAGGCAAGTGCAACTAATATTGATCATTTCACTTTGATATCTCGTGGTCAACTAAACAACTGGCTTTCAAGTAGGGTGCTCTGGGAATTACAATATAAGATAAGCAATGGGATTATAGACTGTCCTGTTCTCACTCATTTCAACCAGATGAGTCCTCTCTTACTAGTTTTATGTATTGACATTCTATCAAAGAAAGAGGTGTTCCAGTAGTTGAGGTAGGTTTTAAAATCACTGTTCTAGATGCTCCAAATCATGTCTTTACATCACTTTGTGGACCCAACACTGGCTTCCTATAGTTTAAAATATATAGGAATTGGGCCTGGCAAGGTGGCTCACACCCAGCACTTTGGGAGGCCGAGGCGGGTGGATCACCTGAGGTCAGGAGTTCAAGACTAGTTTGGCCAACACGGTGAAACCCCATCTCTACTAAAAATAGAAAAATTAGCCAGGCATGGTGGCAGGAACCTGTAATCTCAGCTACTTGGGAAGCTGAGGCAGGAGAATCGCTTGAACCCGGGAGGTGGAGGTTGCAGTGAGCCAAGATTATGCCACTGCATGCCAGCCTGGGCAACAAGAGTGAGACTTCATCTTAAATAAATAAATAAAATATAGATGAATTGGTTTTATAAAATGCCTAAATATGAATGATTATATAGGTATGTATGTACATACTTGATCCTAAAATTGAAAATAATTTTTCACTGCAATAAATCTCTATTCATACTCTTAGGGTAATTAAGGGAAAAATAATTTTAGCAAATGAAGCTAATGTTAGTAGGAAAAGTATAAAGTTGATAGGGAAGCCAATAGAAATGGCCTGGCTTTAGTTAAAGTGGTAAATCCACATGCCAAGGCCACAGAGGACATGACATAGCAGCTGAATGGAGCAGAGGGAAAGGTGGGAAAGAGAAAAAAACAGAGTTGATGGGCTAAGCACCCTGCCAGTTCAGAGAGATAATATGTCACTGTCAAGAAAGTGATGATGAAGACTCCTGGTTGGAACAGTTGACAGCTTCCTGAAAAGGTCACAAAGGCTCTCAGAATGGCAGAACCTCCTGTAAGCCCTCCCTCTCCTCTCCTCAGGCTGTCCATTTACAAAGATTCATATTCCCCGCAGAAATGGAAATGTTGTGATCTTTTATCTTTCAGCTCAAAAGTTAAAACTTTTGAAAAATAAGCTTTTGTGCATTCATTTTATATTTACTAATGCCTTTTCTTAGACTACAAAGATTCATGTCCCTCTCTTTAGGAACATTTTTCTCAAGTCAAGTGCCACTATCTAATGGCTTCAGGGACTCTCTGCCCAAGGGAAACAAAAGTGGTTCATACAATTGTCCATCTCCTAATTTCTCTTTGCTTCCATCATTTCCCTCAGCTTTATACTCTAAATTTCTACAACCAAGAAAAATGTCTTCATATATCATCCCAAATGTAAATTGTCTTTTGGTGACACCTTTTCTCTGGAGTTCTGTCTCTGATATTTGTATTCACTTGATTTCACAGAATTATGGAAAAGTCTGGGTCTAGTCATGTCTCCATCACTAGCAGAAACACAGATCACCAAATCTCTCTGGACTTACACTTCCCCATGAGTTGACAAGGGTGTTGAATTAATGAAATCTGAAGTTCGTTTTCTTGAAAGTTCATTATTTAATAATCTTAGCACATAAAGCTAATCCCTAAAGATTGTTTAATAGAATTCTTTGAAAACTCAGTTAAGCCCACTTGCTCATGTAACAGAGCATCCTAAGGAAGTTTCTGCATTTGTTTTGCTCTGTCATTCATAGGAGAGAATAGGATGCCAACTTTACAATCTCTTCCCCTGTCTTCTGAAGATGTGATTCTGTCCTCAAGCAGCAGTACAGCACATCAAAGTACCTTCCATCATTATAACTTCAAAGTGTCAGCCTGGCTGAAAAATAATGATCATTACAGAAGATCATTTAAAGGATAAGTGATCTGTTCACTCTTCTGCATTCTAAAAAGGCTGTCTGTGGGATCAGGTCAGACCTCTAGAAGGTCACATACATTGATTGTATTATCTCACGTAATGTCTTCATAAGTTACTGTATCTTACAACCTTAGCTTTTATCAAAACCTTATTGCAAGAAATGTTTTTAAAACCATCTGAATTTCAGGTGGAGATTTCCCATTGCATTTATTAACATTCTTTATATTGAGTTCATTCATTTAATCAATGTTTGTTAAATATCTTCTATATGCTAGACATTATAATAAGCAAAGGGATAAAGGACATCAGCTACATACAAAAATTCATCCTCTCATGGAATCTAAAATTCAAACAGGACAAGACATGGAGGACCCTCTCCCTGGCGTGCTACTCCCCCTAGATCTTCACATGGTTGCCCCATTTTTCTCAGATCAAAGTCTCCCTCCTTAGAGAAACCTTACCTCCTTCTTCTAAGGAGGTCTCCCACCCCGGGACTCTCCATTACCTACTGTTTTTAATATGAAGATAAACTAAAACATCTTCTGACTCTTTATAGTCTCTTCAAATATCTTTATTTATGTATTCATACTCACCAACTCCATAAAAATATTAAGACTATTCAATGAGCATTATTAAGGGCCCTTGAAGTGTTTCCTCTAAATCTCTAGTGCAAACATTTTGAGAAGGGCTGTCAGGACTGTTTGTCATCCTCAAGGATAACTCTGCTTTTTATGTGGCTTGTAACCACATGCAGAAAGGGTTTCTGGCTTCTTTGGCCTCTTTTGTTGTTGTTTTGTTTATTTTTTATTATTTTTATTTTTGGCAAAGACTTAAAGAAGACTTAAAAAAATGGAAGCAGTGAAGAGAAAGGGGAAGATAGGAAGAAAGTTAAGAGGCAGCTTAACAGAGAAAGGAAATGTTTATTCCACCAAATCCTCATGTGAATTCTAAATTATTAAATCTCTGAGAACACCTGATTTATGAACAGGATAACACTGCCCCTAGCCAAAATTATTTGTAATAAAAAGCAGGAAATCTCCTGAAGTTCATCTCAGATTTAATATCAAACACAGCAGCCACACGTGAACATTTCTCCATAAAACACGAAAACAGCATGGTGTGATCAGCCAGAAGCCATCAGTGGGGAGTTGGGTACAAACAAACAGGGTGTGAGTGCCATGGAAAGGATCAGGCCTCACTAATCTAGAGAAACCAGCCAATGAAAAATAGCCACAGACTGAAATAATGTCAACACTCGGAAGGGAAAGGAACACAAGGAAGACTCACTTCTAAATATACAATGGCCAGCTCACATTCCTTGTCAAAATACTGAGCTCCTTCCGTGACTACTGAAGTTGAAAGAGCAACACAATCGTGTTTTGTGTATGCATATTCAGAATATACCAAGTGAGGATGAAGCACCATGGGGAAAAAAAGACTTGTTATGAAATAGGCTAACATTGATATTGCCTTTTTTAAATTAAATTTAATTTAATTTTTATTATTTTATTTTATTATTGTTTTTTAGACAGAGCCTCACTCTTGTCACCCAGGCGGGTGTGCAATGGCACAATCTCAGCTCACTGCAACCGTCACCTCCTGGGTTCAAGCGATTCTTCTGCCTCAGTCTCCCGAGTAGCTGGGATTACAGGCAACTGCCACCACACTCAGCTAATTTTTGTATTTTTAGTAGAGACAGGGTTTCACCATGTTGGCCAGGCTGGTCTCAAACTCTTGACCTCTGGTGATCCGCCCACCTTGGCCTCCCAAAGTGCTAGGAATACAGGCGTGAGCCACCGTGCCTGGCAATATTGCCATTTTGTAAGAAAAGTAGCAAATCTCTAATGAGAATTTCATTAAAATTTGATTCAAATATTTTTCTACAGATACTTGGTTCAAAAAGAAGAAAGATGTCAAGAATGAAAAGGTATCTTATTATTTCTAGTGTAGACTTCTTAGATAATGTGTTCATTACCATTTTTATAACATATGTAGTGAAGGATTCTTTCTCAGGATTATATATCCAACTATTTGAATACATATATAATAATTAAATTTATTCATGTTTAATCTAAGGCAATTTCAATAATTATCAGAATCATAAAGAAATATTTTTTGCGTGTTTTCATTAATACTTCCATTAATATTTTGGCATTTGCTATGTTGTTAAGAAGTATTCTGAAAAGTAGAAAATCATATTAAAAAGTTGCTGTATTAATAGGATTTAGGGGGTAAAAAGAACAAAAGACAAAAAGAGGAAGATTAATGTCATTGGTAGGTACTTGGGAAGTTACTTTAATTAGTTAACATTTTTTAAATCTGAAAGAAGAAAAATAAGTCAAGTTAATAAACCATAGTACATAGAAAAATAAATGTTTGGACTAGAAAAGACTCAGCCATATACAAGGACTATATCTTTATATAGAGCAGATTTAATTATGAGAGATAACACTACCAAGATAATGTGAAACACCATGAGCGTTAAATTTAAAAGCACTATACATATTCTCTTCATTCACGTGAACAGCTAAGAGTAAAATCTACCTCTATGCAAATATAAGTTATACTCAATGTCGACTTATTCAGAGAAAAATAATAATAATTGAGGCTACCTTTCCCTTCAGATTAAAAAAGAGTATTACAAACTTTTAATAAAATTATATAGTAATTGGTTGATATATCTATATAAAGGCAAGAGGAATAGATTGCCTTGAAATACAACTTAGTATATCACATAAAAATATATTAATATAATATAATGACAAGTATCAAGATTTATAATGTAAGTATCATAAACTAAGGAGTAATATGACTATTTGCTAATACTGGGATATTGAGAAAATTGGGGGAAAGTCAAGAGCCTATATTACATCAGGTTTAAAAAAAAAATCCATTCCAGATAAGGCAAAGAGTGGGCTGTAAATAAGAAACCAGGAAAAACAAACAAACAGAAAATACGGGTGAGATGAAAATGATCTAGGGACGTAAAAATTTGCGGATCATAATAGCAATACAGAAATAAAAAATGATTATTATATCTAACTACAAATTATAGAAACAAAACCGCAAGTTTTGTAAGCTGGGATCATAAAGAAAATTGAGTGATGTGAAAAACTGGGACAAACTTTTTACAAATAATATAATAGATAAAGAATCAATACCCATAATTTACAAAGAATTCTGATGAATCACCAAAGCTGGACAGAGAATGACTTTGACGAGTTGAGGATATCCCGTGTTTCTAAGTGCGCATACATCAGAGGCAGGGAGTGGAGGAGGCAGGGTTAAGCAGGGAGGGAATTCCACCCAGCTATAGAAATGGCAACAATAGAGCAGAACTAGCACTGTCTTTTAGAGAACAGGAAATACCTGCTCTGCCTAGTCACAGACTTGCATCATAAACTCAATGGTTTGAAAAGCACCTATGTATTCAAACTGAAGCTTTCTCCCTTGCTGCAGTTCAGAGTCCACGTTGTGACTTGGCATAAAGACAAACAATTCCGCAGCTCAGAGAAAGACATCATTGAGTTCAATTTCTAGTGGCTTTCCCCCAACATTTGCCACTTGATCACTTCTCCTTGGCAAGAGGACACTGCACTATGAGGATTAAATAGCTAAACACTAACATACATTTAAAACACATTTAACCTTTTTGCACAAGACCCACAGCAGCTAGAGAATAGTACCTTAAAATCATGACCTCCACTTGCTGTCTATCTCCCTCATTTCTTTTTGTCATTTTCTGGCTGAAAACAAAGTTAATCTTGTTTTCTACTTTAATTTCTCTTTTACTTGCCTCAGGCCAGAATATAGAAAGTGAGAGTTTGTTTGACAATATCAATAACAGAAAAATTAAATATTGCCTCCACAAATGATATTTAACCTATTTTAAGAGCCAGTGTATCTGTAAAGATGTTAAAGACAATAAAAAGCAGCTATTTCCTTATAATATTCTAACATTTCAGCATTTCCCAATCGTAAACTTTCTATTTTAATCTTCTAACCAAATGACCTTCAGTAAATGACCTGAAATGGATTAACTTACTTCAACTAGCCTAGCACCCTCTTTCATTATCTATTTGACTAACAGCTTTAGAAAGTCAAACGCAGGCAAATTTTAATGCTCTTACACATTTTTAAAAGCAGTTTTGTTCTATTCTCAAATGACATAGAGGTCACTTCTAATGATTATATTTCCCCCAGCTAATTTCAAGGCTAAAATCTTGCCATAACCATCTTTCTTAGATTTCTATTTAACAACACCAAACGTTTGGAAAGAGTACTAGAAAAGGATCAGGATTTTAACTTATAAATATAGACAAATTAATCCATCTCTGTGGCTTCTATTTCATTAGCTTCACAATAAAAGGGTTGTGAATTTTGATGATTCCTCCCCTTCTAACTCTAACATCACAGGCTTTGATAATTTATTTTCTGTTCACCCATTCTCTGCCTCACTTCTGATACTGGACTACAGGCCTGCCACCATGCCCACTAATTTTATATTTTATAGAGACGGGTCCTGACCTCGTGATCCGCCCGCCTCGGCCTCCCAAAGTGCTGGGATTACAAGCGTGAGCCACCGCGCCCGGCTAATTTATTTTCTCAAGGTCAAATTAATTGTGGTTTTAATTATGACAATGAGTCCAATACACTAAGCCAAGTCAATGTGTGAATAGAAGAAGGTAACCAAGTAGAGAACTATTTGTACACACAGGTAATATGATAATTGAAACCATTTTGAAATTTAGAGATATTACTATAATAAATCCTTTGCTATCTATCTCTTAGAGAATGGCCATGACCATAGAATATCAGGGAGGAAGAAGAAATAGCATCATGAAAAGCCAATAGAAGAGATTCTTCGGAAGAGGTGGGACTTGGGATACCAAGAAAAGCATTGTGCCAGGGGCAGTCTCCCAGGACCTAGAAATGACTTTGCTCATAAAATCATACACTCTACTCTTTAATATCTCATTTTGTGTTATACGGCTATGTATTATAAGCTCTAGTTTTTACATATTATGGCTTATTTTAGTGCTATGCCATCAACTTGATATCATAAACTATTTTTCATATAGTATTGTACAGCTTGATATATAAAACAGTGGCCTTTGTATTTGATCACTGCATTCTCAATAATATGTATCAGTACGGGTTATTGTTTAAGCTTTTGTCACAGAAAGATGTATTTCTTCCACTTCTATAATTTTAAGAGAACGCACATAAGAAAGGGAAAGAAAGATAATATGGTACAGCACTAAATAGCCAGGAAAACCATGTGACTTAAAAAACTATGAGCCTGTCTCTTTAGAAAACCAATTATAAAAATACTATATGTTCTTGAAAAATAACCTCCAGCATTGGAGATTAGAAATGCTCCAACTCTGAGACTGAGATAATTGTCATTTCCCACGGCTGGGTGTTTCAAGTAAGGGTGTCTTTTCCCTTGTGAGAATGGGTTTTGTCAAAGCCAACAGTCAAGCAGTACAGAAGAAAAGAAACAACTTCCCCATGTCCACAAATCCTGATCTGATAGTCCCTATGGGTAACAAATGAACTAATGACATGATGTTTAATACCAATAAAAAGCAAACCATCTACCATTAAATAAGTATCTACTACGAGCAAAGCATTGTCAGACACAGCCATAAATTATATCTAATTCTCACAAAGATCTTAAGGTAAGCATTAGAATATCCACTTAGTTGGGAAAAGGAATGAATTAATGCAGACTTTTGAAAGTCATGACAAGGATTGCTCCCTCTCTTTCTTTATGTACGCAGCATATTAGAAATATATAAATGCAATCCTAACTAAATTACAGGGAATGTCTAATATTGAAATGTAGCAGACCCATCAGAAAAGATTCCTCTCATGTAATTGCATCTATGGATACTTATGGGCAATCCCATATGTTTATGCTCTTGAGAAAAATAATGAATCACATAATAAAAGACTAATATAAACCTTCTGGACCACAGAGGCTACAGACCATTTTATATCTTCTGTGGGCATATACAGTAAAAGTAGTAAATAGGATTAGGGATTCATCATTATACCACATTAATGGTGCCCTTAACAAGCATTTTTAAAATCTATATTTTTCCTGGTACACTCCATGTATCACAAGACACTCTACTTAAGGTGATCCCTTAAGTAGAATTCAATTCTATAGGTTGCATATAATCCTAGATCTTCAGATCTAGTAACTAAGTTTCCATTTTGAAGGGGTGCCAATTTGGACTCATTTCCTCCATTTACCCATTCAAACTTCTTAACATTTTCTAAGACAACTGAAGAAACTTTGGTCCTGCCTAATCTCCTAACCATCATGGGATCTGGAAAATGGCCATAGCATCCCTTTCTCTTTATTCATGTTCTTGACACTTTTTCTTAAGTGTCCGTAAGACAGATATTCTGTTTACATTTCCACCCTTCAGCCATGCTCCCATAGTGATGTACTCTCCTTGTCAAACTAGGTACTCGTGTATCATCGACAAGAATCATAGAACATGCTAGAGTTGAAGGGAGACTCAGAATTTGCTACTCTACCATTTCTTTTTTGCAGCCAATAACCCAGAGGCTCAGAGAGGACAAAAGATGTAGCTAAGGACATAAAGCCAAATATTTACAAAAGAGCTAAAACTGTAGCCACCTGACTCCAAGTGCAGAGCCACCTTCACAACACCAGTGTGATGCTCACTGTGTCTGGAAGTGCCAGTTGTCCCCAGGCTGACTCATATCTTGCACTGGCATTGCTATTTTACTCTCTTCCTTATACCTGCCCTTCACTTAGAATACGAAATGAGTAAAATCAAATCTTTAATACACCTTATTTAAAATATTTAGAAACTCTGATCTAAGATTTCTATTTGACCTTACCATACTTATAAGAAAAAGGAAAATCTAAACTAAGGATTTCCTTTACCTTACAAGTACGTGACAACTTCTTCTCTCTCCACTCCAAAAAAATAGGCCTGTGGTGTAAAGCGTGCTTCCCTACATTTGTTCCCATATATTCAGTAATCTAAAAAGATAACGATAATATTTTAGAACTAGAAACACATTTAGGCAATAGTGTGTCATTTTTTTCAACCTGAATCCCCTAAATTGTGGCTAAACAATAATCCTTTTTATCTCTATTTTGAGAATTCCAATGCCTAACCAAATTCTCATTTCAATGCTTTTGAAATATAAATTTAATTTTAAAATGAACTATATTCTCATTTAATTAAATCCCATTTGTTCTTCCATTGTCAGGGAAAATAAATGATAGTATCTTTTTCATTAAAAAAAGATAGCTCTATATTTTTGCATAGTATGTAAACACTATGCTGATACATCCTTTTTCTCTAAGCAGTTTAATCCATATCTTTGGACTTGGACAGTGTGGAGATTATGGTGCTGTTTGCCGTAATTTCTGCCACATTATTTATCATATTGTCTGACTTTAGCAATGATGCAGGTGTATGAGGCAATTAACAGAGTTACTTGCTTTTATTAAAAATAAACACACAAAATAAAACTAAAACATATATTCATGGACTATAACTTTTTAAAAACTGCATATGTATCACAAGAGGAAAATCCACTAAAATTGTCATAAAGTTAATTGTCTCCAAGCACTGCTTCCCATACATTCAAAACTTGCAACAGTTTTCCCACACTCCACCCCATCATTGGCTACTGGATAAGATGCAAAATTCTTATAGTAGAGGCTAAGAGTTGCTGTATCCCCTTATCCACATCATACTACTATGCTGATTTTGACTCCTCTTCACAATCCTTTCCTTTAGTCAAAACAGTCTACATACTATTCCCTAAAACCAAGAATTCTTCTATGGCTGATGTATGCTCACCCGCTGCCTGAGACATCTTCACTTCTCTGTTCTACTCTTCTAGGTTCTACTCTTCCTCCAACTTTCTCTTCCACAGCAAAATTACTTCCTTAGCCATTTAACCACCTTGTACCCTCATGGATCAGCTTTGTTTTATTTCCCAAAAACCAGCTGTCATGTTAGAAAGAGTATGAATATGCCTAGAACCAGGCAAACGTGGATGGCAATTCTGGTCTTCTCATTGGCTAACTATATGGACATGAGAAGTGACTTCACTACTCTGAACTTCAGCTTTCTACACCGCAGAATGAAGATAATATACATCATGTTATTAAAAGTAATCTGAGGTGCTACTTTTACACTGCAATCAATCTACTTGTCAGAAAGCAGATACTGTTTGTGTTTTTAATAATGGGCTTATATTTTTAAATTAAGCAAAAATTCATAAAAATTATCTGGGAGTGAACTTGTATTTGTATTCTTCTGTTTTGTATCAACAGAATAGCTCCTTTTGTAGAAAAAGTAAAAATAAAATATTAAAATACATGATGCCAGCCACTCAGATCAAGATCTTGTTTGTCAGATTTCGTAAAGGAGTTTCTTGGTAAGATAGTAGACCTAAAAATAGGTGCCTTCAGTAGAAACACAAACAGTCCATCCATTATATCAGCACAACCAGCCAACAGTGACAATGACAATAGGGGTGTGAGCATGCAAATATTTGGTTAAGAAGAAAAAAAAAATCTGCCAGGAAGTCATTCTGATTACGATGTGTGAGCATATTGTCACCTGAGGGAGGTTAGTAGACTATAAAATAAATAGTGATTCTCATCATCTTCTGAACCTTTTAACTACTAATAATTGGGCACTTTGCTGATGATGCAGAACAACTTTTCAAGCTGATTAATAGGTCATGTATGTGAAAAGGCACTCCCTGTTCATAAAACAATTATGCTAATCCTCTAATTTTTCAAAGATTATAAAATATTCTAATCTTTGAAGAATATAGGTTTTGGTTACAGATGGTGTTTGTATATTACTTGTAGAGCTCATTAACATTTTTGAATTTCGCATATTTTATCCTCACAACCCCCTGAGAACTATAATATAGGGATTATCATCTTCCATTTAAAACTGGCAAACAAAGATTCGGAAGCAATTTAGAGGTCTGTCCAAGGTCAAACAGCTAGTTAAAAAGAGACAGGATTAGAATTTTGATTTCCTGAACCAGTGCTATTTTCAAAGACTCAGCAAGTAGATGTTTTTATAGTTCATAGAAGTAAAGAAAATATGTTTTTCACTGGAAAGTCTCAACTTCATTTGGTTCATTTGAGATGTTTACATTGGTAATACAGTTTTAGCTTGTGCCTGTCCAAATTCAAAAGTTGCTCATTTTCCTGAGATCAATAATCTAAGTCAGTGTTTGAATGTGACTAGAATAAAGTTATCAAAATGATTTCAGTGCATGGTGTGTGTAAACATAATAACCTAAATGCATCTTGTCTCTACCCTTAGTGAACTACATGTGACATTATTCTATTTCAGTGAGAATCTTAAACAACATTGCATCTGCATGAATGCCCAGACAGCAGCAAGCCTTGGACTAGATTTTAGTTGTCTAAGAAGTTTTTCACCAAGTATGACACAGACTGTGAGCTTTACTTGTGAACCTCATTTTGGTCACAGTCACCTAACTTTCAAATCCAGACGTAAAGAAAAGAACAAAGGTAACCTATGTGCATAAATAAGAATATGGATGAGGGGGGCTATGTAAGTGTGGACTCAAAAACTGGAGACAATATAATGGCTGACTTAATGCTTCTGATTATAGAAGGTATTTCTTTTCAGATAACAGGATTCTAACTCTGGAATCTCTGATGTATTTTATTTAACTCTCATTTTGGTTGTATCTATTGCAGTCAAAATATTTGACCCATCGTTTATGCCAGCTAACCAAAAATTTATCTAGGCTTGAAATAGTCATAGCAATTAGCAGGTTGCTAATCAGCATAAGGAAGTAAAAAAGGCTGATAGCCCAGTTCAAGGAAGTTATATTAATAGTTTCTCAATTTATCATACATGAATTATTGCTGTGTAAAGGTATTATAGAGAAGATCTCTGCATCTGGTTAAAAAGGATTAGATGGTCTTCAAGGTCCCACGTAATTTTGAAATTCTGTGATTCTATCATTCTACTCATCATACCACTTGTATTCTCTCTCTCTCTCTTTCTCTCTCTCTCTCCCTCCCTCCCTCTCTCTCAGGTAAGGGAACAAAAACATACGATAAAATTAAACCATCCACTGTTGTTGCTCCTAAAACAAGAGTTTATTGTTCTAGCCTCAAAATATAAAACTCAATGAGATTAAAATTAGAACTTTCAAACAACTATTATGAAAGAAAGTAAAGCATTGACCTTCAAATTCTGCCTCATAGTGGAATTGGAATCCTTACAATTAAGGAAAGAAAGAAAAGCTAAATGGCTTCCACAAAGCACTTGAAGGATTAATATCTGTCTTCTTTGATTACCCCATGATAAAATATTATAATATAATCCTATAATTTCTGCACCACTTATTTGACACTTCAGCCTTATATGAACAAACTGTCTTTGGGCAAAATGTATTTTTTATGCATATGTGATGCTGAGAAATGCAAGAATTTTGATCCCAAGCTACATCAACCACATGTCCTATTAGTGAGAAATTTTTAGAGTGAACAAAAGCAAGGAAGAGCAATTTGGTGACCTTGTTCTTTGAACATAGAATCATCTCTTCTCTGTGACATCTGGCCAAATACTGATCTTTTGTCTGCCTCAGTGGCTCAACCAGCACAATTCTATTTCAACTGTGAAACATATTTAAAAATGGATTCACCAAGCTTTATGTATATTTTCTAAAGAAAAGCAACAAAAAACTCCAGAAGGATTCTAATTTAGGTATCAATTATTTCAACAATTGAAGAAAAGCAGTGTCACATTTTAAGATAATTCTAATGATGTTGTATTGTCATTAGTAAAGAGATGCCTGATTTTGCCACAGGGAATATCTTTATAAACTTGTAAATAAATTAATACATATCTTAAAAACATATAACTTGAGTATTTGTAATAGAAACTTTGGAAAATTCTTTAAAATAATATTTAATGTTGTCTAAGAATGTAGATAACATTGACTTGTAATAAAAAGATTACAAAATACAATATTGCTGTAATCTGCACATACACAGTTATGATATTATATGTTATTTTCTAGCAACTATTAAGTTAGAAAACTAAATGCATATGAAGAGGAATATTTGTCTCTCATGGAAAGATGCATTCTTGGCTGAGTGTGGTGGCTCATGCCTGTAATCCCAGCACTTTGGATGGCTGAGGCAGGTGGATCACTTGAGGTCAGGAGTTCAAGAACAGCCTGATCAACATGGTGAAACCCCATTTCTACTAAAAATACAAAAATTAGCTGGGCATAGTGGCACATGCCTATAATTCCAGCTACTTGGGAGGCTGAGGCATGAGAATCGCTTGAACCTGGGAGGCGGAGGTTGCAGTGAGCCAAGATCACGTCACTGCACTCCAGCCTGGGCAGCAGAGTAAGTGAGACTCCGTCTCAAAAAATAAAAAGAGAAAGAAAGCAAGCTGCATTCCTAAGTTGTCAAAATGCAAGATAAAAGGCTTCAATTAACCTTTAGTCTTCAGTCATGTAACTTTGCTACAACACATTTGGGCAAGATATTTTGCGTATTTTGTTTTCTAATGTTTTTTACTCAGGTAACAGTTATAAAACTGTCCTACAAGCAATAGGCCTTATAAAACAGTATCGTAAAGAATTACACAGTCAATAAGGTATTATTACAGAGACACTAAGAATTTAAGACTGCAGCATCTGAACTGAATGCAAATAACATGATTGTGGAACGTTTGTAGACCAATCTGGTTGATCACACTGCCTTAAAGGTCTTTGGGCATTTTTCCCAAAGGAAGTTTCACTTCTTCGAAGTTTTCATTGGTACAAGGTGTGATGACTTTGAGGCATCAATTAATATAAATTGGAAGTAGGCAAAGTATTAATTAAACATGAAACTCTGATTATTTAAACCTTCTATTAAAGTTGATTATTCAGAGCGTGTTGATAATCTGTTTTTCAAAAATGACTGATGACATCAAAGTTTACTGACTTCCTCTAAGTCTACTGTTTCCAGCTCTTCAAAACAGAAGGAATAAATGAAGTGAGAAGAACACTGGAACAAGGCTAATAGACAAACTGGCTAATCTCAGACCCCCAAGGTCAAAGAAAAGCAATTCATTTCTTGGCTTTCATCAATACAAGCCATGATTTATCAATCTAAGAGCAGGATTACAAACATTATACATCTCAATGATATGTTCTTTGCACTGTGTAACTTTTTGAACAATGACAGATTGCATAGTCACCGCAAAAGTCACGTCATAAGGCAAAATTCATTACACTTGCACAAACACTATGATTTTTTAAAACGAATGTACACAGTAGCAATTATTATTACTATATATGCCATTTTGCGGGGGAAAGGCTTTTAACTTCATGGTCCAAACTTTGGACATTCACGTCCCTCAAAATACAATCCATACTGTAATATATTAATTTGTGGAGTCAGCCATCATGTTATAGATAATTGGTAAATGCAATATTCTTATGTTATTATAAAAGTTCAATAGCAATTGTTGTATTTGAAAGATTGCTACTTCCATAAATTCAAAGCTATTCTTGGAGAAGAAAACATTGTAAGAAAGATCATGGGAAAATTTCTTAACATTATAAATGTAATCACACAAACAGGAATTTTGCCCACTTTTGCCTCTCATTTGATACAACACTTAAGGAACTGTCCTATACCACATACTTATAATAGCAGCTCAAAAGTTATCTCGTGGAGTAATGGTAGGTCATTTGAAAGATTTCTCAAAATGAAATTACACCTAAAGTGTAGTCAGTTGAGATCATGGAAACTTACTCTGCATTCTATATATTTTAATACACATTGGTATTTTCACTAATCTAAATTAATTATCATCTATTAGGTCACAAATTTAGGAAAATTTTATTGTCTAGGTGGAGGAAGACCGTAAAAGGTGTTGTATCTTCAGCAGATGATTCATTTCACCAGCTGCCAGGAAGTTGCATGTTGCAGCACACCTGGACACATGCATCCATGACTGATTGGGAAACACATTTATCTTGGCACATCACAAAGGAGATGGAATCATAATTGTTCTCCCTTGTAACTAAAGGTATTTTGGAACTGTATCTACCTAAAAAATAATGCAAATTACACATCTGGGCTAAGTCCACCTAATTTTACCATCTGTGCTTGATATTCACCCATAAATGTTTCTGGAAGCATTCTCTGTGTTTAAAGCAACTTCAGTAAAGTTTCAAGATACAAAAATCAATGTAGAAAAATCAGTAGCATATCTATAAACCGATAACATTCAAGCTGAGGGCCAAATCAAGAATGCAATCCCATTTACAACAGCCACACAAACAACAACAAAAAATACCTAGAAATACATCTAACCAAGGAAGTGAAAGATCTTTGCAAGGAGAACTATTAAACATTGTTGAAAGAAAATGTAGATGAGACAAACAAATGAAAAAATATTTCATGCTTGTGGATTAAAAGACTCAATCTCATTAAAATGGCAGTACTGCCCAAAGCAATATACAGGCTCAATGCTATTCCTATCAAACTACCAACATCATTGTTCACATAATTAGATAAAACTATTCTAAAACTCATATGAAACCAAAAAAGAGCCTAAATAGGCAAAGCAACCCCAAACAAAAAGAACAAAGCCAGAGGCATCACATTACTTGACTTCAAACCATACTATAGGGTTACAGTAACCCAAACAGAATGATACAGGTACAAAAACAGACAAATAGACTAATGGAACAGGTTAAAGAACCCAGAAATAAAGTCGCATATGTACAACCATCTGATCTTCAACAAAGTCAACAACAATAAGCAACAGGGAAAGGATTCCCTATTCAATAAATGGTATACTTGGATAACCAGCCAGCCTTATGCAGAAGGATGAAACTGAACCCCTATCTTTGATCATATATAAAACTTAACTCAAGATGAACTAAATATTTCAATGTAAGACCTCAAACTCTAAAAACCCAAGAAGAAAACCTAGCAAGTACCACTGTGGACATTGGCCTTGGGAAAGAATTTATGACTAAGTTCTCAGAAGCAATTGCAACAAAAACAAAAATTGAGAAGTGGGACCTAATTAAACTAAAGAGCTTCTGTACAGGAAAAGAAACTATCAACAGAGTAAACAGACAACCTACAGAATTAAAGAAATTACTCACAAGCTATGCATCTGACAAAAGTTTAATATCCAAAATCTATAACGAACTTAAACAATTCAACAAGCAAAAACCAAGTAATCCTATTAAAAAGTGGATGGAAGACATGAAGAGACACTTCTCAAAAGACATACAAATGGCCAGCAAACATATGAAAAAATGTTCAACATCACTAATCATCAGAAAAATGCAAATCAAAACTACAATGAGATAGCATCTCACATCAGTCAGAAGGGCTATTATTAGAAAGTCAAAAAATAACAGATGCTGGCAAGGCTGTGGAGAAAAGGGAATGCTTATACACTGTTGGTGGGAATGTAAATTAATTCAGCCTCTGTGGAAAGAAGTTGGGAGATTTTTCAAAGAACTTATAGCAGAACTACTTTTTGACTCAGCAATTCCATTATTGGGTATATATCCAAAGGAAAATAAGTAATTCTATGAGAAAGACACATGCACTCATAAGTTTATTGCAGCATTATTCACAATAGCAAAGACATGGAATCAACTTAAGTGCCCATCAAAAGTGGGTTGGATAAAGAAAATGTGGTACATATACATGTACTATGCAGCCATAAAAAAGAATGATATCATGTCCTTCACAGCAACATGGATGCAGCTGGTGGCCATTATCCTATGCAAATTAACAGAGAAACAGAAAACCAAATACTGCATGTTCTCACTTATAATTGGGAGGTAAACATTGGGTACTCATGAACACATAGATGGGAACAATAAATATTGGGGACTACTAGAGCAAGGAGGGCAAGGGGGGGGGACAAAATCTGAAAAACTGCCTACTGGGTACTATGCCCCATACCCAATAGTAACAGGATAATTCATACCCCAAACCTCAGCATCATGCAATATATCCATATAACAAATAAAAAAACTTTTATTTTAAATTCAAGGGCTACACATGTACCCCCTGAATCTAAAATTCACTGTTGGTGGGAAAGTAAATTAGTACAGACAATATGGAGGCTCTCAAACCACTGAAAATAGAACTTCCATACGATCCAGCAATCCTACTGCTGGGTATATATCCAGAAGAAAGGAAATCGGTATACTGAAGAGATATCCGCATTCTCATGTTTATTGCAGCACTATTCAAAATAGCCAAAATATGGAATCAATCTAAGAGTCCATCCATGGATAAATGGATACAGAAAATGTAATATATATATATATATATATATATGCACCACATTTATATGTATATACACATATGGTATATATACACATTTATATATATATATTATATACCACATATATATACACACACACACTAGAATACTATTCATCCAATAAAAGAATTAAATCCTCAGTTCTTTGAAGCAACATAGATTAACCTGGAGGACATTATATTAAGCGAAGTAAGCCATGCACAGAAACACAAATATTGTATTTTTTCACTCATGTGTGAGCTAAAAAAAAGTTGACCCTATGGAGGTAGAGAGTAAAATGGTGGTTACCTAAGTTATAAAGTATAAGGAGAAAGTAAGGAAGATAAACTGGTTATTGAAAACAAAAATCCAGTTAGATAAAATATGTTCTTATGTTCTAATGTTCAGTGGCATAGTAAAGTGACTGTAGTTATCAAAAACACAGTATATTTTAAATTAGCTAAAAGAGAAAATTTGGAATATTCTCAACACAAAAAACTGATACATGTTTGAGGTGATGAATACCCAATTATCCTGATTTGATCATTACACATCGTATGTATGCATCAAGATAGCACAGATATCACATAAAGATATTTTATGGATCAAGAATGCATAATAGAGATAAAAAATGCATATGAGGTTTGACAGTAGAAGTTTAGAGAGTACGCTTCAAAATGGGAAATTTTTACATTTCTTTCAAAAGCTCTGAAGAAAAATAATTGCTTGGAATATTGAATTCTAGAAAACACTATTTTGTGAATAACATTTACCTTGCTCTAATAAAGTATATAACAATAATAGTAGTAATGACAACCAAACAATTATGTAGAAATTAAAAAGTGACAGTCACTAATCTAAGCACTTTACGCATATTAATTCATCAATACTACCCAGTGAAGTATGTGCTATTATTATTTCCATTTTTGAGATAAGGGAATTTCTTTGCAACAGAAAAAAAAAACAAACACTGAATCAATACATCACCATCACTGTTCCTTAGTATCTGTGTGCACTAAATCATGGACATTATCAGTGGTGTGCAACTAAGGCCCTTCAATTAAAGAAGAGAAGGAGACAATCCTTAAATGGAACACAGTTTAGTGGAATACATCAGAAAATTGGGTTGAGGTAATAATTGCATAAGTAGCTTAAAGATATGCTTAATATACACAATAGTATTATTGTACATGTATCAAACAAAAATCACGCTTAAACTGTTAAATAATATTAAAGATAATATGAATTATATCTACACCACTGACATATCATATAATAAATGTTATGTTACAGGTCTTGTCTGCAACCCTACAATTTGTCTTTTGCTTACAAAAATATTCTCTTATGTTAAATTCTAATAATTGATGTCTTTAAAATGTCTTTAGACTTAACAGACATAGTTATGAACCATAGTAATTTATTTCCCGTAATAGAAATTCAATACATATTTTATATTATATCCAGTAAGAACTGTCTTTTCTCTATGCTGCTGCTTACATACAAGTTATTCTCAAAAACTAAAAAGGCAGGCCAACCTATTTATCTCTGTAATCAATGGGTTTACAGTCATAAGGTAGCTTGTCATTTCCAAGTAATGCTTAGAAAGAACTAGCTCTTGGTAAATATGTGCTCTCGACCTACAATTCCAGTTATAGATATGAATATACCGGCATAAATTGGTCATATTTCTTAATAAAATAGCCTTTCACATGTTTAATTACATATTGATTTGCATAGCAGTTGAATCAGATACCAGTTGCTGGCTTGTGTGTTCTAAACTCTGACATTCCTGATACTTGGCCAGATCTAATCAGTTTACCATTTCCCAAGATGCCAGGTGCCAGAATTTCTTAGTCTATCTTAGTGTGAATTGTCAACGCTTAGGCATATTCTTTGATGTTCAGGCTATTTCATACTGATGCACCTTTGAACTTGTTCTTTTTCCTAGAAATCAGTGTGTGTTTGTTTGTGTTTGTGTGTGCTTCTCTTCTCTCTATCTCTCTCTCTCTCTCCCCCCCCATACCCCTCTTCTCTCTCCTTTATATTTACCTAAGGAACACCTACTCATCATTTGAGACACTATTATAAATAACATCTCCCTAGATACACTTAAGTATTTCCTTCTTTCCTTTTTGCCAAACTGCATAAAAAATCTCTTTTGGTACCAATCACACTGTTACATTTATTTGTTTACACATTTGACTCATTGACTAGTCAATAAAATACTTCAAGACAAGTCTTATGCATCATGAAAGCTGTTCCCAGCACAATGATTGGAACATCACAGATGTTCAATAAAGTAAAATGAATTAAATAACTTTATAATTTAGTCTACATTTTATACTATACTATAGTTTCTGAATTTTCCCTCTTTTGCCCATGAATTATTTTTTCCTGTAGAAAATCCAAAGTTTATGAAAAAATTATAAGAATAATTCATTTTTCTCTAAGTTAGTTCATTTTGAAAATATTACATAAATCACCATCAAATCATCTACTTACCAAGTTGTTACCTAGAAAGAAAGAGTAAAACTTACCCAGCTCCTCAAATTTATAAGTTCCTATAACATTCTGCAGGTATTTCTAGGCTTTTGTAACTAATCATCCATTAATTACATTACTCACTTTAATTCGATAGTTATGAGAAAAGATTACATGAATTGTTAGAAATAATCAACTTTTTTAGTTCAAGCTATCCTGTGGGTATTAAGTTATATGTATGTGTTTATATGGGATCATCTACCTAAAATATAACTTTATTATTTCCTATTTTCGGGTTAAAAGACAACTTAGTATTGAATGTAGACTATACAATTAAGCTATTTGTATATAATTTATGATAAAGTCAAATAAATCTTATCTGTCTAAGAGAATTACAGTGATGATGATGATGATGATGTTAAGGTTGACTAGCCCACACTGAATTCCTTCTTCAAGTCTGCTTTTTAAACTATGTAATCTTAAATTTTATTCTTTATAAAAATTTCAGGGTACATCTGGCTACTTACTTTTCAGGGTTTTCTACTTCTTCAGTAACAAAGTTGAGGTAAAACCTAAAAATAGATAAATAAATTATAAACTATTAATATATTTTACCATTATCCAAAGTCTCAAATTTTAAATATTTAACATTGAACCCAGAATTATGAAAACTATAACACTACTTATAGTAAGATGAAAATATCTAACAACTAAATATTCCCATACATCATTTTTCTATTAAGCCATATTTGTGGAGCTTTTATCATGTGTCAGAGATATGCAAGTGGTAAGCCCATAGTCTCAAGGAGCCCATAGTTCATAGAATGTCCCACAGAATCGTGTGATACGGTGCAGGTCCAATACTTGAGCAAGCACGTGGGAGCCAGAGGGCAGGTCTAGCCCAACCTGATAGGTCAAAGGAGGTTTTCTAGAGGAGGCATCACCCAACCTGAACCTTTAAGAATTGCTTTACCTTACCCTGGTGAGGTGGTGTGAGGTCATTCCAGACTGAGAATAGTATACAAGCACAAAAGTGTGGCAGAGGGGTTAGGCACAGGAAAATGAGCACCTGTTTAGTATTCTGCAGTAGAAATGTGACAGAGGGATTACTGTAGAAAGAGCCAAACATATGAAGGCAAAGACTTTTCTACCTTTTCCTTTCATATGCTTAGAAAATTTTTGTGAAATAAAAAAATCATATATTCAATATAATCTTCTGTTATCTTATTATTATTAAAAGTAACCTTTTACATAGGTATGCAGGAGCACAGATTCATAGGTACAAATTCTCTAAAATCTAAAATCAAGTGGCTGGAATATAAGTCCATCAGCTCTTAATATACTTTAAGTATCTCACCAGCTAAAACAAAGATGAAGAAGCCTGTCTTGCTCCATCTTTATAAAACCATCTAAATTCACAAGTAGTCAGTCGATGTTCAAGGTTAAAGTGTCTACAATTTTAAGGACTGTTTTAAGTAGAAACAATTGAGGAGCTGACAGAACAGTAGCAGTAACGGTGATCTAAAAAGTCAGCAGCCAAAGATTTTTCTAATGACTAGAAAATAAGTTTCTATAAATAGATATTGTAGTTACACCATGAAAGCAAGCAACAATCAGTACTTATATCTGGAATATGCGCTCCAAGAGGGGTTTGATGTGTTTGCTATAAGCCTGAGGCAATGGGAAGTAGGGAAAGAAAAAAGAAAAAAGAAACACATGCGCAGCAAAAAACAAACACCACCACCAACGAAAAATCACACACCCCAAGAAATATTTTTAGGCTTCTCATGTCAAAAATAGCCAGTTCCTTCCTAACAGTTGTTTTAGAAAGTAGTCTTTTCCCACAATGTTAAAGCAAGAAAGAAAATATTTATGAAAAATAGAACACAATTTCAAATATTTGCCATAGCTCCAGGGAGTAGAGAAAAGGAAGGGGCTTTGGAGCAGGATGGTGGGTGGGAAGGAGAAAGCTTCTTGTTTTAGTCCAAACATTCACACATCCTGTGGGAAATCCACCTTTACGTTCTAGTCTCCAGGAATGAGTCCATGATATTCTCTCTGGTTTACAACACTTCAAGGACTCTAGAGTATGCTCATAAGATCTATTGTTCCAGCTTTTCCATGATTGTGCATAAAAGGTACTGCAATGCTAGCAATGCATTCCAATACCCAACTATGTGAATTATTTTCAAAAGAAGCTTATTCTTTAGATTAGATTTGACACAATAGTACAAAATAATCCCAGCAAGTGCTTTAGAAAGACTAAATCCATTGAGGATAGGATTTAAAAGGAAGAGAAAAAGACACTGAAAACGATTTTCCATCACACAATTGAAAAAAAAAGAAAACCCTACCAAGCAATGTTTAGCTTTGGATCAGGATATGGGACTGAGTTCCCCAGGGCCACAAGCGGGACTGGCAGATGTATTTCTCTGAATGCAGACATTGGCAATGTTATTAACACTGTTCTGACCCAACTGTGTGACCTGACTGGGTTAATGATTTCTTTTCCCCTTCTCAAGTTTCTGTGAAGGAGCTTTATCATTCTAGAAAGGTTCTGCATTCCTCAGAGACAAAAACCTCCTCTATTCATATCCCCACCCCGGGCTTGGTGGTATCTTTTTCCTTGCTAGCAGAGCAAGGTCTCCAGGACAACAATGGTCTTGCTGCTTTTACTTACAGGCTAACAGGCTGGGCGGTAAACTCTGATGACAATAGCTGTTTTGCTTCTGACTTACTCATTTTCAATGCCCTTTTATTAGGGGGGCATCAAACATTGTCATAGCAGCAGCACAGGGAGCGGAGAATCATCTACACTTCCCCACTGATAATTCTACAAACCAGTCTTGTAATTATATGTTGAAAGCGAGAGAAAGGTCAGGAAGGCAAGATCACATTTGGCAAGTGAATAAATGCCCCTCTCTTTGGAATTCTTTTAGCCTCCATCTTGTTTCATTTACATCCAGATAATAACTTTTCCTCTATAACCCCACACCAAAAGACTATATTTTTTCTAAACACAGCTTCCTTTTTCTAAGACTGATGACCATAGATTAACAGCCAGATTATTTCTGCATCTTCACAAAGCAGCATTCAGGTAGCACAACAACCTGTTATAGAAACAGTTACTTATCTGTCCCCTACGTAAGCCACTTGTATCAGATAACATTCCATTTTAAATCCTGGACTTATTTTCCAATACTGTGATTGAACCCTCAAGGATATAAAGAAATCAATGGTTTTTGGTCTTTCAAATAGGATGTAGCCATGAGGATTATATGGGTAAAAGTATTAAAAAAGGTTCATGTAAACCCCTTTTACCTTGTAATCAGAGTAACATTTTGGGCAGCATCAATAAAGTTAAATATTAATACAATAATTCAAAATGAAAAGGGTCTTCATCCATGGAGAAAGTCATCAGCCCTCAAAAGCCTACATAAGCGGAGAAATTTTGCTCTACATAAAGCAAGTGACCTGAATTTTTAGTTCTGGGTATTAGAAAAGTGAGGAGGGTAAAAGAATATTTTAAGATTGCATGGGAACAGATCTATGGTACTCGCAGGCAAAAGAAATTTCATTCAACAGAATTAATCAAATCTCCCTTGTGACTATCTTCACATTCCACACTCATGATTGCGTATTGCCCGGCTCCCAACACTTGGCTGTAGCTGAAAGCTTTCTCTACCTCCCAGCTTTGCTCTGGTGTCTCCCAGTGACCCTCACAGTAGCTTGGCTTCAGCCCCAGGGCACAGAGCTCTGATCCAGGCTGAATAGCCATAGAACAGTTGATTCTGCTTTAACCCTGTGATCACACTCAGTTCTTTTGATGTCTAGCACCACATTGTGCTTCGGACAAAAGCAAAAAGACTTCAAAAATACTGAGTGATTCAAAACTAATGCTTACGTATAATGGTTATAAAAATATTCTGGGAATATACAAATATTTTACACTGATTTCCTTAGAGCCATAATCTTCTAACAATCTTCAAGAATATTTTGCCTCAAAGGCCATGTTAAGATTTTAAATTCCCATACTCCCTAATTATCCTCTAATACCATATTTTCATAAATCAATGAGATTAATAGGGTAAATGCTCCATTCATTTTGAAATATATCCATATTCCATGCATTGGCTAGAAGGTAAGATCTTAAAAACTAAAGAAACAAAAGGAATTATATTTGTGTTGGAAATGCATTCATATAATTTTTGAGCTAGTGCAGTTTCCTAATATTACTTCCAGGCTCATAGATCATTCTCACAGCTAAAGCTGTAAAACAATGAGATTTATAGATAATTAAAAAATAAACATTGCCATGATTTACCCCAAAACAATGAAATTTAATCTTACTACAATGATTTTGATAATTAGATAATACCTTGTAGGCTTTCTTGCAACCATCATCTCAACTAAATCTTACAAGGTCAATAAAATTTACTGAAGAGAAAGTCCCATTCTTATCCATGATTACATGATTACTGTTTTTCAAGTATCTGAACAAACAAGGTACAAATACAAAGTTTTAATGCCTTAACTAGAAAGGTAGGTATCACAGGTGGACATACATCAAAGGAAATATATCTGTGGCATCATGATTTTAATCATCTTTACTTTTTTAAATTTTCAGATGTTGGGGAAATTTTAAGGAACATGTAAGGTCCTTTTAAATGTAACAGACTGTCTAGCAGAGTTGACTGCATTATCTTGGTTTCTCTTTCTCTGCCTTTAGATTACCATTTACCTTCTGGGAATGTCATACTTATTTCTACATCTGAGTTACTTCTCTCACGAGAAGCTGGAAAAAAAATCAATTAATCACTATTTGTAAACACCCTTGGAGCTTTAGCTGAAAGGGCTTTTGACAAGCGAAGTATTATTCTTTAGTACCTTATGGCACTACTATGTCCTTACTGGTACATACTTATAAGTAATTTTTATTGGATCTTAAGACCCAGCATTTGTTTGTTTTTTATAACATCGGACTAAATATAGCAGTCACCTTGACTGGAAACCTGTTATGTTTGGTTGTCATGTGTAAAGTAATTGGCCTGGTGGAGGGGATAATACCTTATTTCTCATTTCAAGTAAAGCCTATCACACTGGATTCACACTATTCACATTTGCCTGGCACCTTGCTTGGCACTTAATCTGAGTGCATAATGGGATTAATGAACTACACAAACCACCAGATCTGGAGCTATCAACTTACCAGCCAGCATATGCATACATTCCATAATAAAAAGCCAGCGGCAACCGCGTAATACTGGAATCTCTTCCTGAAAAGGCGTCTTTAAAGTTCTGTGTTTGACCTGTAATTAGAACAGACTGATTTTAGGATTTTTCAAAGAATTGGTTCTTATTCACTCTTAACCAGAAACATGGGGGTGCAGAGAACCATACTGTTTTAAGTCTAGATTTCTTACTCTCTGTTGATTGCCATCTTTAACAATACTGTACCCATTCTATAGAAGGGGTCCCAAAAGTACATTGATCATTAACACTATTTCACATTTCTCTTTTAATAAATTTATAACAAAGATGCAAATGGCATTGAAAAATAATCCTCTGTTTGAGTATGCCTCTATTGTGACCATAAAAGAAGACTAAAGGGTTTTCTGTAAATTATAATCCTTATGAATACAGTAGAATTCTTAAAAGTAAAGATAATGTTTTGCTTGGCAAAAAAAAGTGGAGAGTTATCCAAGGTTCTACGCTTAATGAGGAGATGGAAATAAATCCCAGGACCCCTTTCCTACACAATTTACCCTTCTGCTTTCTGTTTATCCCATGTTGTTCATTAGATGCCTACCTCCTAGAAGAGAAGTTGGAAAATCCTGAGGACCATGTGTGCCAACCCAAACTGCAAGCCTTTCTTTTTTTTTTTTTTTTTTTTTTGAGATGGAATTTCACTCTGTGGCCCAGGCTGGAGTGCAGTGGCACGATCTCGGCTCACTGCAACCTCCGCCTCCCAGGTTCAAGTGATTCTCCAGCCTCGGCCTCCTGAGTAGCTGCGATTATAGGAGTGCCCCACCATGCCCAACTAATTTTTGTATTTTTAGTAGAGATAGGGTTTCACCATGTTGGCCAGGCTGGTCTCGAACTCCTGATCTTGTGAACCGCCCGCCTCGGCCTCCCAAAGTGTTAGGATTACAGGTGTGAGCCACTGCGTCTGGCCGCAAGCCTTTCTTATAGATAAAGTTTTCTTTATCTATAAGTTAAAAATGCCTATACATGAAGTATTACCCATTCATGAAGTATTGCCTATGGCTGATTTCAGCCTATAATAGCAGAGTTGAGACCATACAGCTTGAAAAATTGAAAATATTTACTCTCTTGTCCTTTACAGAGAAAGTCCACTCACCCTGTGACCCTGTCCTAGAGAATGACATGTTTTTTTTTCCTAGAAATATTGAAAAGATATTATAATGAACTCTAAAATAAATAGGTTTCAACAAATTTTGCAGCAGCATGTGAATTGAACACTTTCATTCATCACCTTTTTCTCTATTTTGTGAATCACAATGGAACTTTTTCTTTTATATCTTTTGAATAGTTTTAAAAGTTAGAAATTCAGATTTACTTTAGTCAGTCAATACTCAAGCTTAAGCAGAAAAAAATGTTTCTATTACCCAAAGAAAATAGAAATAAGATTACCCAAATGGGAAGTGAGACTTCGTTTTAAAATAAAACTTCATGTAAATTAACAGAAGGGGGACAGGGGGTGGATGATGTATATGAGACACTCTCTCTTCAATGTCAAATCTCAGTTTTTCCTGCATTCATTGCCCAGGCATAACATATATATATAAATGTAATATGTGTGAGTATGAAGACCAAAAATGGAGAATGTTGAATTATATACTAAACAATTTTTCCCTCAAATGATTCCCAAACATAGCTCACTTTTTAAATGACACGATAAATTCAGAAATGCCCATTTTACTAAAACATCATTGTGTCCTTCCAGGAGAAAAATATAAACAGTGGAATTCAGATAAAAGCATCTGTTGAATATTCTTTTATCATAATCTGTGGTCTCTTTGGCATAAAGGCATAATATTTCTTAGAGTGAAGCACCAAATAATCAATAAGAAAAACCAAATTCTATAAAGACTGGGTCACAAGCACAGATCTTCAAAAGTGCCATTTTGAGAATATTACAAAAGAGAGGCATTTTGTTTCTAGAATTCAGGAATACTTTGGCTATATAACAGAGGTCTCATGAAGATTAAAGTCAATATTCAAAGGAAAGTTCAACAAACTCTCATAAGTGAATACATAACATACGACTACTTTCAGGATATGATTAGAATAGAAATAAAAGCACAATCTGTATTAACAAAGTCTCCTACTAGAGTTTCAGATTAATGTGAAAAATGTGTGATCATGTTACAGATGAAGAAAATCACAATTTTATAGTAATCGAGCAAACATACCTGCTAACAATGGTCTCTAAAATGTTAAATTTACATTAAATGTGGTAATATTCTCAGGGAATTTCTCTGTTGCGTGAGATCTCTGAATAAGCCTGTCATATTAAACATTGATATCATGATTATTGATTAAAGTATCTCTGTATTGTAGCCACCAAAAAAACCTCAAGATATATGATGACCTCTGCTCTCAGGGAATTTGCAATACAGCAACATTTGGGCAACCAAACCCTTCCTCATATACATATATAAATACCTGGTAAAAATTGAATAAAGTCTATAATGCTACCTATAGTATCTTACATTACACCAAAAAGAAAAAGAAAATAAATCTTAGTTTCAAGGGATAGCATATAATCTTTTGGAATCTAAACTAGTATTAAAGAACAGCCAATGACCCAGAGATTCTGCACTTTTCAAATACTGAAGAAACCCCTTACAAAAGACTGAAGAGTTAGCTCAGAAAAATAAAGCACTAACAAAACAGATTACTGTGCCTACATTCCTAACGAACAGGATAGAAATGAACAGGCGAGCTCTGTGGAGGCCAAGGTGTATTAGAAGAGCAAGCTCCTGTCTTCTCTTCAGTGCAAGCTCTAACGGTCAAAATCTTCATTGTGTTTATTCTGCGTTGGCTGCAGTTGCTGGATTTCATAAAAGCATTTCTGCCAGCAGGGCTCTAAGATCTCCCACTAGGCTTATTAAATGGGCAACAGCAGCTCCCTTTCCCAGCTCCAGAGTGGCTGATCTTTCAGTGTTTGTCATTATTTAATGCTTCTACCAACAGTGATGATTTTACCAAACGTTGGCATTTCCTTTTGCCTTGTGTAATTCTTCTACAACGTCATTAAATTTCTCCATAAATTCCCTTTCTTGGAACAGACAATATCAATGTAAACATTAAATACTTAACATGCACAAGTTATGTCATTCCTTTACAATTTCTTCTCACTTTCTGATTTCCTGCTATATTCCTGTTGCTAATTAAATACCACATGTGAATCTCTGTCCTCCAACAATTTCCACTGAATCCAAGCAACTGCATGTGTCTTTTTTCCTAAAACAACTAAAACTCTAAATGTCACCTCTCAATTTCTTTTTGAAATTAAGTGTTAAACTCTATAAAGCAAGTAATCGCAGAAATGCAAATTTTATATTAAAAATAATGTAACAATAAAAATTAAGTTTTTACAACTATTTTATTGTGATATAATTTTGGTGTTTAGGAATGCCGTTCCCATATTGACTCCTCTTTTGAGGATACCACTCTCAATTTAAAAGGAATAATAACCAGAAAGTCAAAGAATTATTGATCATCTTTTATTATTTTCCAGATACCTTTTTCTCTTTAATTTTTATTACTATTATTGGACAATTTTAAAGTAAAAAAAAAAAAGACATTTATCTTTAATTAAAACTAAATGGCAGATTTTTTTTTCCACTTCGAGTTTTCACTCCAAACCATTAAACCTAGAAAATTCACTGATGCCTTATTTTGCTGCTTGGCCCAGTCTTAATCCTCTCTCTGCCATTCAACTGTAAAAACGAACTCACTCACAATGTAGCAGCCTTTCAAATCAATTAGATGACAATATAGAGTTTAAGTTCCACAGGCAGAGACTAATTAAGGATTCTATTAGTACAAGCAAAAGTTAGTGTTAAAAAAGACCAAAAGCAGACAAGTATTTTAAAAAGCATTTACTTTTCAGTCCATACCTTTAATTAGCTGCATAACTCCAGGGACTATAATTATCAGAATTGCTGTGAGCTTGCAAAAGGTTAGGAAAATCTGGATCCGGGCGCTCCAGCTGACACTCATGCTATTTAGGACCATCACTACAGCTGCAAACAAATAGATGAAGTTACAAAAGGTGAATTCTCACTGGCACAAAGACATTTTAGGTCCTTGTTACTAGGGCAATCTATGAGGCAGCAGTGTTGACATTACCTAGAAGTGTTTTAGAAATGCAGAATCTCAGGCCCTGCCCCAGGCCTAACGAATACAAGTCTACATTTCAACAGGTTCTCCAGCTGGTTTTTATGCACAGTAAACTTTGAGAAACATGGATAAAACCTCCGGACAATAAGAATTCTTCTCTTGTTCTTTGTATGTAAGAGTGGACAGTGTACTCTGACAATCATATAAAAACGTCTTCTAACCAAACCCAGCATCCAATCAGATGGCTGAATTTGACTCTCTAGCTTGATGTGACAACTCTTTTCTGTCTCCATGATGGTATGCCTGCCAACGTGGGTCACACTCAAGAAGGAGCAAGAAGTGTAGAAGTTGGCTCAGATCTTATTTTTCACTCTCAGGACTAGCCTCAGGCAGCACTTTTCTTTTGGTTGTCTTCTTTCTAATTAGCATGTCAAGGGGCAACTTTCAACCTACCGTACAAGTATAGTTTTTCAAGATATGTTTTAGGGCTTGAACACAATATTCTAAGTGATGAGTGCAAAAGACTAACCAGGCTAGGATGCAAATTGGGTTCAAAGCCAGCAGAATTTTTCATTCTTACTGATGCTGCCTACAATTTCCCAAGCAGCAATAACTATCCACCTTCGACCCCTTGTGGACCTTGAAAACCTCAAGGATAGAGCAAGGGTTATTCATTGCTGTATTGCTAGTATCCAGCTCCATGCCTGGCCCAGGTAGCTTAATACATTTTTGTTGAATGAATGAACTGGATCCTCAGTTAGAAAATCTAAGGCACAAGGGAAATGGTGATGCTCTAAGACCTTTCTCCCCTACTCTACTGGGATGACTGAGGTTATTCTAGAAAGTGGATTTCAACTTCATACTCTTTCCACAAGCTTATGCTTAGAACAACCCAAAATACTACTTTATTCCTGACATTTACAGTTATTAACTATAACCTTTATAATTATAAAGGTATATTCTCCCTAAACAGATATTTAAAATGTAAAGATATTTCTCAAAGAATGAAACAAAACTCCTACAGAATTCTTATTATTCAAATTGCAATTGGAAGTTTTCCTTATATGTAGTAATGAGTCCACCTCACAGTTTTCATTGCCTGATGTAGTTACTAGCTCACTTCAGAATTTAACAATCAGTGCAAATGTTAGCAACATACAATCTTTAAAGGCAAAAAAATGGAAATAGCCTAAACCTCCTAAAGGAAGGCTAATTAAGGTATATCATTTTAATAGTTTATATGCAGCCACTTAAAATTATGAGGCAGTTAAATATTTATTACAAGAAAGGGTATTCATGATATATTACTGATCAATACAGCAAGTTAGAGGAATGGATGGAAAGAAGGAAAGAAGGTAGGAGGAAAGGAAGGAAGGAAGGATAGAAGGAAGGAAGGATGGAAAGAAGGAAGGAAGGAAGGAAGGAAGGAAGGATAAATAGAAAGATCTAGAAACATATTTACCAAAACATCAACAGCAGGTGTTTATAGGTAATAGAACACTAAATAATTTTCAGTTTTTAAAATTTATTTTTAGGAACAGTTTAATAAATTTTATAATGAACATATAGCATTTTGGTGACTATAGTTTCAAATACTGAATTGTATACTTGAAATAAATGTTCTCGCCACAAAACAAAAAAAAAGAGGGGTAACTAAATGACGTGACAGAGGTGTTAACTCACTTGATTGTGACAATCATTTCACTATATATATATATACATAAAATCATTACATTGTACACCCTAAAATTACAATTTTATTTGTCATATATACCGCAATAAAGATGAAAAAAGTTTAAAAAGTAAATGAAGAAACAAAATACGTTTTGTTTTTGGAAAAAATTCCAAGATGGGAAAAATAAGGGATCAGACGATCTCATACAAAGTGAAATGCGGTGTTACTAACGAAGAAATATTTCAAAGGAGTAATTATGAGAATGATCAAAAAGGCCAAACCCCTGAATAAGCTACAGGAGCATCTAAGGGGGGATATTTCATCTGTGTTGGAAGCTGAAAACATGAAGGGATAGACAGGTCTGTTGTCAATGATAAAGTGCATTATTTTATCAGAGGAATCACAAAAATAAAATTATTTATCTCTCCCCAATATAAGGCACTTATATATGGAAAATAAGTTAGTGTAACTCTGCTCCCCGCTCCATCATCCAGTGATTCCTTTCCTTTTTATGCAAATGACTGTGTGATGAGTCATTACACAATAATGATTATTGTTTTAATTAAGGAGGTTCAACGTTGGTGTAAAAGTGAAAAAATTGTCTCATGTGGCCACCAGCAACAAAAGGGCAGTGTTTTCTTTCAAATAGGGCTCCTACAACCCAAAGCACTCTGTATTTATGAAAGTTCTTTCCACAGTAGAAAAGAACTGTTACATAAAGAGAAAGAGAGAAAAAGAAAGGAGAGGAAAGGAGAAGGATAAAAAGGAAAAGAGGCAGGCAGGGAGGAAGGCAGGAGAGAGAGAGAGGCATTCTTATTTTTGGAACAACTAACTAGCTATATGTTTGAAAATAAGAAAGAGGTTTTGTTACTTTCATAAAGAGTATAAGTACCTAATGCCTATTGAAATATTAAAAAAACCTGAGTATTTGGGATTTTAAAAAATACTTTGTAAAGTTTTCTTAGGCAAATGGAAGACAAAATTAAACAGTTATGAATTGATCATCTCACCCTGCTTTCCTCTCAGATAGCTTAACAAAAATTCTCATTAAGATGCTAGTACGCTGCTGGTGGGAATGTAAATTAGTATAGCCACTATAGAAAACAGTATGGAAGGGACTCAAAAAACTAAAAATAAATCTATCATATGATCTAGCAATCCCATTGCTGGGTACTTGATTGTGGTGGTAGTTTCACAAGTGAATACATACATCTCGTTTTATCAAACTGTACATTTAAAGCATGTGTGGTTTATTGTGTCAATTACACCTCAATACAACTTTTTAAGAAAAAAAAAGATGAATTTTTTTCAAAGGGTTCTCAAAACCCTGCTTTATCTGAGCATCCAGACATTGTACTCGTTATTTGGTACACCAAATTCCAGCTGAGATGCACTTGAATTACCCTGAAGGCACAGCTTAACAAGTAACAAGGCAGCCAGTGACAGGCACAGTGAAGCTTCTCCAGTGGCTGTAACTGCTGTTTCATAATGTGTCTTTACAGTGAAATTTATGTCTATGTATGTTGCTTATCCAACAATATTGAAAAGGGACTTGGGATTCACTAAATGCAAGAGCTTTCTGAGTTTCTGAAACAAATAATACATACTTTTAAAAAATACTACCTACCCACATTGCAATAATGAAAGAAATCTGGGCCAGCCCTCTGTTCCGAGTTTTACTTCCTTTGAATAACAATTTGCTAATTTCACACATGAGGAAATAATTGTATCAGTTTGGGCATTTTTTGTATGCTTGCCTTAAATTTTACCAAAATAAAAATACAGCGATATATAGTTTTTATTTACTTATGATGCAGTTTCCTAAGAACTGAAATGTGGCAATGGAAGCTATATCTATAAATCCTGGAGATAAGAAATACATATTTGAAGGAAGCTATATTTGAAAAGGATGTTTAGGGGAATGTTAAGGACTGAAGCTGTGATTTAAGGACTGGCAAGTATTTCTTTCTGCACTATGTAATTCAAGTCTGTCTTTGGGTTTTGAAGAGTGAGATTACAGAGTCTAGATATATTGGGTTTTCTCCCAGGTTCAGGTTCTTCTTGGCTTCTGAATTCTGAGTACTTTGTGCTTAACTGATAAAATATATGGATACTGTGTATGTATGTTACATGTTGAGATAAAGTGGGTTGTTTCACTGCTGTTTTGTAATGGCTGCCTGGATTCCTTTTATCTTTTTTTTAGCATTCGTCTCCCGGATGCATTAATTTTAGAGAAGACAGGTAGCAACAAACACTTTAAAAAGCAGAGTGACAGTTTATATCTAGGATCTCACTGTTGGGAATAAAAATGTTAAGTGATATATAAATACAAACTTATTTTATGGCAGACATTGTACAAAGACTTTACATGAATAATGTTATTTAATCCTCATATCTCTATGACATAGTCATTTTATTGGCTTTATTTTTCAGATGAGCAGCTGAGACTCGAGGTATTGTTTAACTTGCCTATGTCTGCATAGGTAGTAACAGTGAAGATGGGTCTGGAGCCCAGGTAATCTAACTCTGGAGCCCACACTTTTACCATTAGTTCCCAGGTAACAATGAGGAAGTAGTTCAAAAGACATACATGATCCCCTTAGTGTACCTAGTTCTTTTAAACTCACGATGGCTCTTTGTCTCTGCAAAAGTTCGTATTTATGTTAGCTGGGATTTCAGGACCCTTTGTTTCCACATTTTACATGTTATCCTCCTAAAGTATATGATAGTTGTTCTGCAGTACTTGTATATTTTAATACTATGTATATAAGAATTGGTTGTGTTGGTAAGTTACTTATGGTAGAAAAGAAGTAGGTATAGCCAGATTTCAAAGGTTTAAACACAGCCACTTCATATGCTGTGTTTGAAGTGTTAACACAGAAATAGTCCTAGATTTTCTTTTATGTAATTTAATGGTGCCAGGAAAATATAGATTTCAAAAAGAATATAAAGTAATACGTTTGTAGAACTGGCTAATTTTTTTCACAATACAATCACAAATGTTACTTTGCTTGTTCCTCCCAATTACTTTCAAAAGTTTGAGAATTAGGATGGGGCTCTTAACTCATCTTTATTTTATATAGAAATAATAAACTAGCAAGGAAATTGATATCCAACAATTGATGGTGTTAGGGATGGATCTGGGACTAGATCTAATATCTTAAGGAGAATATTTGTCTTATAATATTGTGACATTCAAGTGTATAATTTATATAGAGAGTCCAATTTCAGGAATACAGAACAGATAAATATTTTAAATACTGAGCATACTTCAATGCTTATTGAATCTATAAAAGCAGTGAAAATTCATGAACTTCTACAGAAGGTGAAGAAAGTAATTACAGGCCGGGTGTGGTGGCTCATGCCTGTAATCCTAGCACTTTGAGAGGCCGAGGCGGGCGGATCACGAGGTCAGGAGATCAAGACCATCCTGGCTAACATAGTGAAACTCCGTCTCTACTAAAAATACAAAAAATTAGCCGGGCGTGGTGGTGGGTGCCTGTAGTCTCAGCTACTCGGGAGGCTGAAGCAGGAGAATGGCGTGAACCCAGGAGGCGGAGCTTGCAGTGAGCCAAGATCACACCACTGCACTCCAGCCTGGGCGACAGAGCAAGACTCCGTCTCAAAAAAAAAAAAAGAAAGAAAGTAATTACAATATTGGGCTATAAGAGAGCAGCCAAATGTGAATCTATAAGATTTTCCATCTAAACTTCCATGCACCTGACATGTTTACTGGAATAGATGAAATTTGTATAAGCAAAAACTTTTTTATCTCCATTAAATTTGAGAGAAATTAAATACAGTACTTAAAAAAATGGGGGTGAATTAGTATTTACTTAACCCCCCACCCTTATCCCATTATCATCTCTCAAATGGTTGGCGAACATTTCACAAAATTTGAAATTCTCTTTTTCTATGATGTAGTAAAACCCTTCAGGTTTGCCCTTTTTCTATGCTTAACTAGAGATTTCAAATGACTACAAACTGTTTCCTTTCCCAGGGATCACAGGGAAGCAATTCATGCAATTAAACTCTATTTTCTACATCTTGGTAACCTTCCACCCCTAACAGGTAGAAAATCACCTAGACTCACTTTGAAGAAAGCAGGATGTGAGAGATTTGCCCCTAGATAAATTTCTCCTTCTCTATCTCCATCTCCACCCGCTGTTGCTCCATTAAAGCTACATTTTTCTTAAAGACAGTTTGACTTTCCCAGTTAGGGCAGTGATTTACGTTACCTACCACTGAGTCCAGTTTGCTTTTTAACTGTTGCTGATTATGGGAACACATTTCTTTCTCAGAATTTCAAGCTTGCAAAAGGAACATCAAAATTTAAAAATGAATGTAATAACTCATGGCAAAAATAGAAGGAAATGTCTGGGTTCGTCTAAGATTTACTCAGGCTCCTTGTTAACTATTCCATCACCAATGTCTACTACAGAGGTTTTGTAAATCCTAACATGGTTATCCTTTCCTAGAACTGTTTTAAAGTTTAGTTTGAGCAGTTTTCATCTAATCCTCAGAGATACAAATTTTCCCTTTAAAATGTTTAATTGAATTGGGATAAACAAGAAGAGAGTTATCTAGACTTATAAAAACATAAATATAGCATTATTATTCATATAATTTTAACTCCAAAGTGAGTAAAATTTGTGGATTTATAAATGTTTACATGCAATCTACTTAGTCTTCTGGTTATGGCTTTTAATTAATAACTATTATTGTCAATTTACAGAGCTCTCAAAAATGCCATCCCTCCTCTTCTCTTTTTTAAATATAATAATTGTGATCTGATTCTGCCTCAGTCATTCAAGGGACAAGAAAATGGTGAATATAACAATGGCTGTTAGTCCAGTCCTTTAGTGGAACAGTGGACTTATCAAGAACTTTCTATAGGCAACGCACTCTGTTAAAGGTCTTAAAAATCTGACTTTGATCATGTCTTTTTCGGGAACATGGAGGGAGCTAGAGGCCATTATCTTTAGCAAACTAACACAGGAACAGAAAACCAAATACTGTATGTTTTCATGTATAAGTGGGAGCTAAATGATGACAACTCATTAACACAAAGGGGAACACACACTGGGCCTACTTGAGGGTGTTTGGAAGGAGAGAGAGAATCAGAAAAACATAGCTTGTGTACTAGGTTTAGTACCTGGGTGATGAGACAATCTGTACACCAAACCCCCATGACACGAGTTTACCTATGTAACAAACTGCACATGTACCCCTGAACTCAAAATAAAAGCTAAAAAAAAAAAGAAAAAACAATGAAAAAGAATATGACCTAAACAAAAAATCTGGCTTAATTTCATCTTCCTTCAGCCATTCAAGATATTAATAGATTATCTTTCCATAGGCATTTTCCTAATAAATAAAACTGGGGCTTAAATAGGTTTAAAAATTAGCACAAGATCACAAAACTAAGAATTGTAACACCAAGTTTCAATTCCAGGTTGTTTGCCTCCAAAGCCTAAACTGTAACCACTATGCTAAAATGGTTCAACCCACAAAAACTTAAGACTGCTAGATCTGAACATAATATGAAGCAAACTCTATTTCATTTTTATCATTTTCCCACTGCCTGGAAACATATTAAAGATATCTAATCCTCCAAGTTTAACAGGTAAATAGACTATAGACTTTTCTGCTGGAGAAAACATTCTTAGACTTCTCAGAAAATCAAGTCAACAAATACTTACTGAGCACCAACAACATGCTAGGAGCTAAGTGAGCGGCTAGAAATACAGCAATAAATAGGTCTCTAGTCTCATGGAACTTCAAATGATGTTTTTCCAAAAGTATAAATAACTACCATTTTTTATTGTGTTCTTAATAAATTGAATAAAATAATGTCTTTGCTGCAAGTAACACAGATGGAACTGGAAGTCACTATTTTAAGTGGAATTAAAGAAAAAGAAAGTCAAATACCATAGGTTCTCCTTATAAGTGGGAGCTAAATAATGTATACACATAGATGTAGAGTGTGAAATAATAGACATTGGGGACTCAGAGAGATGAGAGGGTAGGAGGAGGATGAGGGATGAAAATTACCTAATATCTACGATGTACACTATTTGGGTGATGGTTACACTAAAAGCCCAGACTCCACCACTACACAATATATCCATGTAACACAACTGCATTGCACCCCCTAAATCTATTTTTTAAGTTTTAATTAAAAATAAATAAATGAATTATAGGCAATAAGTAAATTACAGGCAATACCCCAGGCATTGTCCCATTGAAACACCTTAGCCATACAAACTAAAAATTCTTCCATGATTATGTAGTTCAGTTATTCCTGTGTAGCTTTCTCTTTATGAGTAGCTAAAACTCGGTTAAATGTGATCATATTGATTCTTAAGACAGTGATTCGAATGGCACCTAGAATTAAGTTATCCTTTCCCATATTTAAGGGTTTGGTACCTGGCATCTTTTGGGAAATTAGAGTCATAGATGGCTTCATATCACTCACGTAATTTTGTACATATGCTTCTGTTTCTTTTTTTAATCAATGAATATTTGTGCCCATTGATAAACGATGAACAACTTCTCAATTTGGAGACCATAAAGAAACCTAGTTGGAAAATACTACTAATAATCAATCTTGAAAGAAAACTCTTTTCATGACCAACAACAGGCAGCTAACATTATAACACTGGGAGTGACAGCTGCTAACACTATAAAATGTATAAACACAACTTACACACCCACTACATAAAGGTAATTCCATGATTACACATGAGATATAATTCAATATATAGCTAATTTCCAATTCAAATAATCTCTAAAATAATTGGGATTTCCTCTTTAGAAGTCTTGTTCATGTATAATAGACTTAATATTTTACTAGTAAGGTGATTTTCACTATTTAAAAAGATTAGCCATCATTTCTATTGACCAAATACAAAACTGGCATGGAATACAATATTGGATTCCACTCCAAATCCTTCCAGTAGAAATTTGGAACTGTAAGCAAAAAGAACATGATGTGAGAGGCAATCCCACAATGCAAAAAGTCTAAAGACACTTTGTCTTCAATCATTTTTGTGTTGTTTTTCCTTTTTTACATGTATAGCTATAATACTCACTTAGGCCCACAGCTGTAATGAGCTTGATTGCAAGTTCAGGGATTTCACATTGAATAAAAAATGGTTCCAGAATGTAGCGTCCAAATGCCAGGGATATCACAGCAGTAGCTGCAGGTCTAAAAAAAAAAAAAAAAAAAAAAAAAAGTATATATTTAGGTTAACCACAGGGGAAAAAATTGCATTTTCATTAATTTTTTCTACCTTGAGTGTATTTAGCATATGGAACATGTTAAATACGAAAGTCTATAGTTTTCAGAATTCCGTACTTGATTAGATTGCCATAGACATTCCAAACGAAATACTTCCTATAACATTGGTGGCTAGATTTTAAACTTCACATATTCTTGGGAACAAGGGCAAGTACTATCAACTTTTCCCCTGCTCTCCCATATTTGACTTTTCCTTAAAAATCTGGCTTATTACATGAGATCTTGACAGAGCTAGGCTTACAGGAAGCCATCTTCTTTCTCAAAAAGTCAGTAAGTAAACTTCAGCCATATTATGAATTAGTTAATGCCGTACAGATCTAATGTGTCAGGGCATAGTCAAAAGAATGAACACAACACTCAACCTAAAAAATTAGTATTAAGTGTTCCCTGCAAATACATGCCTAAATACTTGACTTTGTTTTACTCTTATTTTTTCTGTACAGACAAAAACTCAGTCAAGTGATTATTCTTAATCCTATAGTAACATTCAGATATAAAATATAAATTTAAAAATAATAGATTTATTATAATCTTATACAATTAGGAAAATATAAATGAGACAAGAATATGAAATAAATTCACATATTTAGAAATATAGGTAATACATCTTTCTATTTTAATTCTTCAAATATTTTTATGAGAAAATTACACTGACCTTTTCATTTTAGATGTATGTATATATGAATGCATATTTTTTTCCATAAACATGCAAGTCTGTGTAATTATCTAATTTCTTTTTTTTTTTTTGAAATGGAGTCTCACTCTGTCCCCCAGGCTGGAGTGTAGTGGCACGATCTCATCTCACTGCAACCTCCGCCTCCTGTGTTCAAGCAATTCTCCTGCCTCAGCCTCCTGAGTAGCTGGGATTACAGGCACATGACACCACGCCTGACTAATTTTTTGTATTTTTAGTAGAGACGGGGTCGCATCATATTGGTCAGGCTGGTCTCGAACTCCTGACCTGATGATCCACCTGCCTCGGCCTCCCAAAGTGTTGGGATTACAGGCGTGAGCCACTGTGCCCGATGGCAATTACCTAATTTCTTATGCCAAACTTCCTTTTTAGCTTCTCTTTCTTCTCATGGTTACCCAACATTCATGCCTGATCCATAGATTATCAGAAAACCAACCACCATTACATGTTCCCAACTTTGGCCGGCTGATACTGGAGAGCGGCATAAGGTTTTTAATTTTCTTCTTTTCCTAGACACCCTCCCATCTTCCCCAAACAAAACTGTTTATCCTATTCTCCATCATTTATACAATTTTTGATGTATAATTTAAAATCTGATCATGTCATTTTAGTGCTTTCAAAATATGTTCAGGATATGCAAAAAGCCTTCACATTGCATTCAAGGCTCCATCTGGTCTAAGCTCTCCCTACTTCTTCAGTTAGCTTCCTCCCACTAGAAGGATATGAATCTTCTCTGCCTGCAGCCTCTGCAACTCATTGACTATGTTTTATACTTCAGATCTTGGTTCAATTTTCCTTTCCCAGGCAAAGCTTCTCCAACCTCTGACTGGGCCAGATCTCTTGGAGTATATTCATACTGAAGCCCTTGGCCTGCTTTCTACAGTGCTTATCACCGTAGCAATTTTATATTTACCTATGTGATTTCTCGATTGATAATGATTTCCTCCCACTTGACTCTGAGCTCTAAGGGTACAAAATCATATCTATCTTAATCACAATTTTATCTCCAGTGTTTAGTACAGTGTCTATCATATAGTGGAAACCCAATATATATTGAATATATAGTGAACACGCAAATTTGGTTTAATGACCCCTGCTGTGTACAGATAGATAATATTTCTCTCCTTGAAATCTGTGTGTTACAGATTATTTCTGGCAATACTAACTTAATCTAAAGGTATAATTTTAATGGGAAGTACTTACGAACTATGGGTATTAGTAAAAGAAGAGAAATGTTTACATACTTAGATATTTTGTCCCTCCTCATGTCATTTGTTATTCTGCCTATTTAAAAGACCAACTCAGCAATATGAGTATGTTATGACAAAGAGATATATGAACATATTTTAAAAGCTTCTGGAATACAAAAGTAGTTTCCTCTGTCAACAGACACACACACACACACACACACACACACACACACAGAGAAATGTAGTTTTTTTTTTTTTTTTTAAATTAAAGTAACATTTGATTATCAGCTACCTGGGAGCAGAAATTGTGGCTGATTTGATTTTAGATCTCTTTTTATTGCCATTTACCATTCAGTAGCAGTTTGTGGAATAAATAAATTAATATATGAATATTTTATCTGTGCTACTGTAAGATATAAGCTATATTTATATGGAATGATCATGTTCATCATAATGCCAAGCAATGAGCCAAAGTTACACAACTAATACATGGCTGAAGACGGAGTCAAGTCCAACTGTATTAAGCTCCAAAGCCCACCATCCTGACAGGCCAGCAGTCTAAATAAGTAGTACATGCATTTGAATGCTGAGTATGTTGTACACAATATATTGTAACTTTAAACTTTCAATTACTTATTCAAAAATAATTTAATATGTGCCAAAAAAAGGGCACTGACCTAAGTAGTATATGGGTTGCAAAAAGATCTTATCTTTATATGCTTGAAATGTTGGCAGTTTTAAAAGGGAAACAAAATATAGACGCCTAAAATGTTAAGGAAGAATAGAAGGTATCATGTTCAATGCCAAATGTGAAGTAGAGAAAGCATTTTCAGAAGAATTTAGAGATGAAAGAAATAACATAAATTAGAATAAACAGGAAATTAATTGTGGGAAAGAAAGGATTTAAGATGACCCTTGAAGAGCAGATAAGATTGAGATAACCAAAAGGAACAGAAAGTACATTCCCGATACAGGAATTTCAGGAAAGGAAAAAATTATTATTTCATTATAATGATTTTAAATAATGCAAAGTTGTTTAAAATGAAAAAGACTTCATGAAGCATATACTACTTTGAAGATCTTTTTTTTGTTTAAAAAAAAGACTTCTAACACTGTAAAACTCATGATTAGTGTTGTCAATACTTACTAGCACTGTATTTGGCACTTAGCCATAAAAGCTCACATGAGCTCTCAATCACATATGTTTGATAAGTTTGATAAGAGCAAGTTTCCCTAGTAATATCCATTAAATTCTGTAATCAGAATGTGCACTTCACATTTTATCGAAGTAGTTAGCCTTAAGGAACTGTGATACTCTGAAATGCTCGTATGACATCATAAGCTTCCCACAAAGTTGAAGGAAATTTGCTATTCAGAGTGACTTAGCACTATTCAGTGTGATTTTAAACCAAGACAAGCAGGAATGTAAACACACTGTTACAACAATAAAATCAAAAAAGACTTTTGGAACTGTAGTTCCTGATTTGTTTAATATAAGGAAATGAGTCATTTGACTCTGTCATGCAAACTCTGTTTTTTATGAAGTATAAGACTTGGTGACCAACTAAGTTGTTAGGCACAGAAGTGTCTTCGTCACGATGACTAAGTAAAGTTAAATGCCTTAATGATATAATCTACAATAAGAGAAAACTTCAATATTTAATTTTGTCTAGTTGGTCAAAAGGTATCCAGGTGAATTTTCATGTTCATATTCTTTCAAGTAAGCATCTTTCTCCTAGAAGTGTCAAAGAGAATAGCTGAGAGTTAAAGAAAGGTAGATACTTTTAAAAGTTTGGCATTACTGGTGAACTGCTTGTCAGTGACAAAATTGCATTAAAAATATCTTAATTCAGAAAGGTATTTTATCACAGGCTTTATATCCTGAGGTAGACATTTTTATCATGTAGTCACATGACATGCATATGTCTAACCAGTTAAAAATAATCAAGGTGATTTATAAGAATGAATTGGTTTATTTTTTCTTAATTCTTTCTACTATGCTCTTACCGTATTACGAGGAGTTCCACCCAGACTCGTACAAAAGCTGGTAATGGACCAAAGACTTCCAAAATATATGTGTAATGACCTCCAGATTTCTTTATACTTGTTCCCAATTCAGCATAAGACAAGGCTCCTGTGAAATATTTGTCACAAAATGGTACCAATTTAATACATTTTCAAGACACCCAGCATTAGAATAGATACAATAATGTTTATATGTTGCCTGAGATGTAACTACCTCCTTTGGTCTGAATGGCATCCTTATTCAAGACAAATAACTATCATCTAATGGCTAAGACCCGCCAAGTTCCTTTTCTAACATCCTCACAGTTGAGATTTAGTTTATTCTATTTGAACACTGTAATTTTACTTGAAATGACAAAGATACGTGTCTACAACAATATCATGTCTTCCAGAATTTTGAGCTGAAAGCCTGGAAATAGGGGAAAAAGAGGAGAGAGATATCAATAATATTGACCTATTTTTAGAAGAACACAACCTCACACCAAGACAAGGCATTAGTCCAAATGTTTGAGTTAGCTTTTAAGTTTTTTGAGTTATTTTTTGAGAAAACTTTTAATAAATTATGTTTCTGTGGAAAATCAAAATGAACAAGCTGTATCCACTCTTCAGAAAACTATGGACTCTATGCCTTGCAAGATTTCTTTTTTTTTTCTTTTGAGACGGAGTCTCACTCTGTCGCCCAAGCTGGAGTGCAGTGGCGCAATCTCGGCTCACTGTAAGCTCCACCTCCCGGGTTCACACCATTGTCCTGCCTCAGCCTCCCGAGTAGCTGGGACTACAGGTGCCCGCCACCACGCCTGGCTAATTTTTTTGTATATTTAGTAGGGATGGGGTTTCACGGTGTTAGCCAGGATGGTCTCAATCTCTTGACCTTGTGATCTGCCCACCTCGGCCTCTCAAAGTGCTGGGATTACAGGCGTGAGCCACCGCACTCAGCCAAGATTTCATTTAATTTGTAGGATATATTTTGTCAACAAAATGAATTCTGACTCAGTCTGTTTCTATAAAAGGCTATCTTGGATGTTTTTTGAAGTGTACACTCTGGGTGTTTTTTTTTTTGAGACGGAGTTTCTGGTCACCCAGGCTGGAGTGCAATGGTGCTGTCAGCTCATTGCAACCTCTGCCTCCTAGGTTCAAGCAATTCTCCTGCCTCAGGGTCCTGAATAGCTGGGATTACAGGTGGCTGCCACCATGCCTGGCTAATTTTCGTATTTTTAGTAGAGACGGGGTTTCACCATGTTGGCCAAGCTGGTCTTGAACTCCTGACCTCAGAAGATCCATCCACCTTGGCCTCCCAATGTGCTGGGATTACAGGTGTGAGCCACTGCACCCAGCCAGGATATATATATATATATATATATATTTTTTTTTTTTTTTTGAGACGGAGTCTCACTCTGTCCCCCAGGCTGGAGTGCAGTGGCACGATCTCTGCTCACTGCAACCTCTGCCTCCAGGGTTCAAGCAATTCTCCTGCCTCAGCCTCCCAAGTAGTTGGGATTACAAGTGCCTGCCAGCATGCCCAGCTAATTTTTTGTATGTTTAGTAGAGACAGGGTTTCTCCATGTTGGTCGGGCTGGTCTCCAACTCCCGACCTCAGGTGATCTGCTCACCTTGGCCACCCAAAGTGTTGGGATTACAGGCGTGAGCCACTGCGCCTGGCCCAGTATATACTTTTTAAAATGAAGTGCTATAATTTATATTTGTGTACTTTAGATCAAATTAACTATAAGCTAAATTTTTAACATTTAACAATACAATTCACATAAAATTGGACAAATATGCAACTCCCCAAAACCTCAGTTTCACTCTCTGTGAAACGGAGATCTCAGTTTCTACCTTATAAAGGAGTTGTGTGTATAAATGTGGCAGTGGGTACCTAGGACAGTACATGGCCTGACACATGGCAAGCATCACATGAAATATAGCTATACTTATTAATTTGAGTAATTAACAAGAAAATAAAAAATATATCCTGTCAGTATGTGAAAAGTTCTATCTGTACTGCCAAGTGCTCAAATGTAAGAACGCAATTTTTTTCCAATCTATTTCTGAGAATAAAAGTGTAGAAAAGTATTACTGATTAGTAATAATTTAGACAGAACTGTCCAATATAAATATAATTTGGATATTCAGTGAAATCTTAGTGTCACATATTTGATATGTGATTTCTAAACTTATCATGACATCAAAGTCACCTAGGAATAATTTTTATTTTTTTTAATTTTTGAGATAGGGTATCGCTCTGGCACCTAGGCTGGAGTGCAGTGGCACAATCTCGCCTCACTGCAGCGTCCGCCTCCTGAGCTCAAGTGATCCTTCCACGTCAGCCTCCCAAGTAGCTGGGACCACAGGTACACACCACCATGCCCAGCTAAATTTTTGCGTATTTTTTGTAGAGATAGAGTTTCACCATGTTGCCCAGGCTGGTCTGGAACTCCTGGGCTCAAGGGGTCTGTCTGCCTCAGCCTCCCAAAGTGCTGAGATTATTGGCATGAGCCACCGTGCTCAGTCTGGGAATAATTTTTAATTCGAAAACATGCAAATGAAAAACAGACTCTAATCAAGAGAGTATAGATTGTCCACAAGAGAAATTCAAGAATCTCTATCATTTTAAAATTTGCACAAATAATTCTAAAGTAACTAGTCTGCAGACTAATATTTGGGGAACACTGATGTATTTCATCTACCTATAACTAATTTTAACTAGTTGCAACTCACTCTCCATGGGGAAACATTCGCCATGTTGGTAGGCTGTCCAGAAAAGGATCCAATATAAACTGTTATTGGAAAGAGTCTTAAGTACCTCAGAATTTATTGTCAGAGAATCAATACCTAGACCTCTGTATGCTTTGCTGAAACTCCAGGATGGTTGCCCTAAGTTTAAACTGAGTTCTGGGGGAATCATTTTCATTTAAAGGTCTCAAGCTTCATAACCATTTTGCCCAGATGAAAAAACTTCAAAACAAGATGTAAAAATCCATGTATTGACCCTTCAATTAAAAAAAAAGTATACATATGTATTAAACCAAATGTACAGATTCTTTACAGTTGGTCCCAGAGTTCTAGAGTCTTTTTAAAAAGAAGGATTATTTTTTCTTCACATTTTGCTTTGCTTGCTGTAAGAGAGGCACTCCTGTCCAAAAGCTTCTGGTAACTCAAGTGACAAATGCAATGCAAATAAAGATAAGTAGATTAATACAAGAGCACACTCCTTGCAATTACTAATCAAAGAATACCAACTCAAGTGTAATGTTAGCTAGTCTCCTTAGCTGTTTCTCTCTTTTTATTTTTTTTTTTGAGCTTTTGCTTAAGATGATATGTAATACTTATGCATAAGCATATTTTCATAGTGCAAGTCAACATCACTTTAACTGGTGCAATACTCATACTGATCTATTTTCTTACATCTGAATAATCTTTTATTAGGTGCAAAAATTGAATCACATAGTAGAAGCTGCATGCACATAAGTATGCAAAGTCCAGTAAACTTGTTGTGGTTTTTCTGATTAGATATTGATTTATTCTGAATATATAAAGTGCTGTAGGAAGATTTAAAGGCTGAGGGTGCACAAAATCATTTAAGATGATCAACAATTAGGTTTCTCTTTATCTATAAGTGCATATACCAGAGATATTTTAATATTAATAGTGGCTAAGGGTACTATTAGAGATTTTCATAATGATATTACTCCAAATTATTTTATAAAGATGGGAAGTAATACTGGGAAATAATGATACACAATTGTTACTGAATATTTAATAAAGCACGTTAGTTATAAATAATACCACAAACTCTAAAAACCCCAAATAATTCCTCTATAAATCTTTCTATACTATGACCTTGTTTTAACAAGTTTTATTTAAAATAACTTCTTCCTAAAAATGGAATTTGAGGACCGGGCGCGGTGGCTCATGCCTGTAATTCCAGCACTTTGGGAGACTGAGGTGGGTGGATCACGAGGTCAGGAGATCGAGACCATCCTGGCTAACACGGTGAAACCCCATCTCTACTAAAAATACAAAAAATAAGCCAAATGTGGTGGCACACACCTGTAGTCCCAGCTACTTGGAAGGCTTAGGCAGGAGAATTGCTTGAACCCGGGAGGCGGAGGTTGCAGTGAGCCGAGATCACACCACTGCACTCCAGCCTGGGCAACAGAGCAAGACTCTGTCTTGAAAAAAAAAAAAAAAAAATGGAATTTGAGTTCTCTAGATGAGTCTCAAATCAATGATTTAAAACATCACAAGGCCTGAGTAGAAAGAATGAATGGATTGGTACACATGGGAACAGGAGTTAGCACTTGTTAATTAGTCCTAGAGTTAGCGTTAGTACTTGTTAGTTAGTGTTAGTCCTAGAGTTAAGACAAAGAGCAACTTTAAAGAACAGAATCTTTCCCAAGAAGAGTAAATAAATCCTCATAGCATAAATCAAATTTAATGTTTGACAGTTCACCAGTTTTTATCATCTTTACAACAAACTCATGTAGCTCTCTAGTAATTTGCCTACTTCATAAGGGGACATTTATTTACCTGTTTACTATTAATTGTCAAATCAATGGAAGAGACATAAATTTTGAAGAAAAATTCATAATTATACTTCTGCCAGTTCCCTTCAGATTAATTTAGTGAACAGGTGGATGAATCATCTGTGTCCCTGGAGAACAAGTGAAATACAATGAAAAAAACAGATCTGGGCAAGCACAGAAAACTAACACCCAACCGAAGTTTTAAAACTTACATTGCAAAAGTGTATGGGTATTGAGAAGAGATGAAAGGTTGAAAAGTAATTTGAAATATGCTCAGGCCATTGCAATATACCCCATTATGATAGGGATTGAGTTATGTGCCATCATACCTCTCTCCCATGTCAAGGACTTTTGAAAGGATATTAAGAGGTGACAAGGACATGAACTTAAAAAATATTTTTATAAAGACTGCCACCCATTTGTTTGGCTAATAAAAAGTCAGTAAGACTTCTGTTGAACACTCTGTTCTATGTCTAAATAGGCCATGCCAGGTTCCACTTCACAGGTGTCTCATTCATCATGCCAGCTGCCAGAATGCCCAAGCTAAGTGTACAACCGCCCGGCACAGAAAGTGTGCATGTTTTTTACTGGGTCATGAAAGTTAGCCTTTGCTCTCATCACCACAGAGAAAAGTCAGAAAATAGCCTGTCTTAGTCAGGAAAAGAAAGTACAGCCTGTAGGAAGCAATTTGAGGGTGTTCCAGATCACACCAACAGTGGATGCTGCGTCTGGGTAGTTCACGTACCTGAACAAAAATTTTTAAAATTTGGTGTGGCCTTTGCCATCCATTCACTCCTCAAAAACTACCATTTGCTTTCCCAGAAAGCAAGCTTTCTAGCCCCACAGCCACGCCCCCCCAGAGAAAAAGTCGCACTCACCAAATAGTGACAGGACCCCACACACCGTCCAGATGGTCAGAGACATGCCCACGCTGCCTGTGTTCTGGAGCACGCCCTTAGGAGAGATGAAGATTCCTGCTCCAATGATGGTGCCAATGATAATGGAGACTCCCCTCAGTAAAGTGACTTTCCTCTTCAGCTGCACTTTCTCCTGCCCAGGTGGCTCCTTGTTGCCCAGAGAAGGCAGCCTCCCGTTAACATTTCCCTGCAGGTAACCTCCTTTGGAGATGGTGGACACAACAGGCTTTCTGACCATAGTAGGGACACACGGGGGAAAAATAAAACAGAGGGAAAGAAAACAAAACTTTCAACTTTGGTGTCTCTTGGTGTTACTGATCGATGTCTTCCTCTTTGCTTTCTTTGCTTTCAGACTGTCTCTCTCAGCGCTATCGTGTTCACAGGTGAAAACTCAAAGGTGTGCTTTTTCCTTCACAGCGATCTAATTACTACTCAGAAACACCTGTGTATGCATCGTGCTCTCAATTCTCCACCTCCTTGTTCCACCACTGCTGCTGCTGCTGCTGCTGCCGCCCTATCATTACAAACCAGCTCAGCTTCCTCGTGGGCTTGTATTTAAGCGCCTGCCTGTCACACCAACTTACTACAGCTAAATGATGATGCAAATTCTCCAGGTTTGCATCAGCCACATGAGAAGGCTCCAGCATTACTCAGCTCTTTTTAAAAAAAAAAACAAAAAAAAAACAGGAGGAGCTTGTTGCTCAACTGACCTAAGCTTTTTAGAGAACAAAGCACACACTTTAAAGAGATTTTAGCCAATCCAGAAGTAGTAAATGCGGAACAGACCTTCCAGAGATTTAAAGCAACTCGTAGTGAGCAACAAAAGCTGTTCAAACAAAATGAAACAGGAAATAGTTACTTCATTTTAAGGAGTTTCTTTTTCTTTAATGCATGTATAAAAACATTTTACACGCGACTGTTTTGTGAGTGGAATGTATCCTAAAGCTGCATTGTTTATAACAATACAGTTTGAATTTCATAATTTGTGTAATGCTTATTTTTATTTTTTTATTTTGAGTTTTTTATAAGGCAATACAGTCAAATCCAATATTTACAAAATTAAAAAGAGTCTACACTTTATATTGCTGTCACATACATACAACTACAAGCCTTCCTCAACATTAAAAGATAAAATTATTTCTTACTACTCATAATAAACCAGCATTTTAAATCACCATCTGAGTGTGACAAATATAAAATTCACCATGACTCCAGAAAATAGTCATTTTCCTATTCTCATTAGCACTAGGTGATTTTTTTGAACTATGTAAAAGATACATATTCTTCATTGTCATGTTGTTCCTTTGAATTACCAAAAAAATTTCTAAGTTCAAAATTACACAATTACAATTACATAAAAATATGCATATAGCAAAAGCCTGTAAAGGAAAACAGAATAGTAGTTATAGAAAGTAATGATATTATGTATGACTTTTTTCCACACTATATAAACTATTGTTATATTATGATTATAAATTTAAAATGCATTAAAAATGTAAGCTAAATTAAAATATTTACTTTGCAATAGTCAAAAAGGCAAAACATTTTTAAACCCTTCTAACTTTCTCAACCAAGTGTCAAGAAAAAACAAATATGAAAAGAAAAGAAATCCTAGATATCATTTTTGGCTATAGTTACATGTGGTTTTGGATTCAGTGAGAAGAACTGAATGTTATCATTACCCTGAAGCTACCTTTATACGCACCATTAAATAAGCTTCTGAACCTCTGAACAAAAACCACAAACAAAAGGCCTGTGTGCGAGAGGTTGGCAGGGAAAGAAGGGAGTCAAGTATGGTGAGGATGATCAAAGAAAGAAATGAGAAATCGCCATTAGGAAAGTAGCATGGAAAAGGTCAGAACCACTTTCTGTTATGTTGGCACCTGGGAAAATGTCACCACCTCAATGCTTTGCCATCCAAATAATTGAGGCTACATTTTCTCCTTTTTAAATTATCTATCTAAATTCTATATAATTGGTTTCGGCTACACCAAGTTAAAGTTTTTATAAAGCCAAAATAAATACTTTTTCTCAGTTGTTATGTCTTTCAAAAAACAAAAATGGATCATTTTCCTCATGCAATCTTGCTAAAATTCCCAAAGAAGGAAGCTAAATAGAGATTCTTTTCTTTCCAATTCTCTTCCTCCTCCTACATCTCCTTTCACTCACACAATTTTCCTGATTAATGTACCTAAGGGGGAGCAGCTTTTGTTTCCCAATAAGAGAAACATATTAGCTCTGAAGAAATATGAGGTAAAAGTAGGACGCTAGGAATCTCAGGGAACAGCAACTTTCTCTAATTAACACAGTGTCACACTTTAATTTTAAATTTTGTTATAAATAACTGAACTCATAAGTTGAGCCAAAGACCCCACTCAGATAGGAAAGTGAATGAATTATAAAGGACGATTATTCTTTCAATATTAAATAACATTTTCCTCCTCACAGTATGTTTTTTAAATTGCGAAGAAAAATGGCTGATGTTAGACTGAAAACCAAAAGGATTGTACTTTCATGTAAGATAGAGGCCACCACTCAGAATGTTTGCAAAGCTGCACATTGCTACTAAGGGCACCAGTGTACCTCTTCTAAGCACGCCAAAATCTGTAGAAAATGCAGTTTATGAAGAAAATATTGAATTGCCTTGAACTCTTAAAATTGCTAGTTCTAAGCTTGTAAACTAAGAGTTTGGATGGTCCTCAAATACTTATGTATCATAAAACTGTGTTCAAAGCAAATGAATACATATTTTTCGCCCTGTATTAGGCCTTATTTTAAGCATAGCTGTCAAATTATGAGACTATCCTAGTGTTATTCGCAAATACTTATTTACTGCTTATTGTGCACAAGAAATAGTCCTAGCTTCCTCACAGCATCTCATAATAGAAATAGAAATAATGTATAGTGGTAGCTACCATTTTCTAGTAACAATTTCTGTCCCATGGTTATAAATACAGGCATATAATCTAGGCCTGGCCAAAAATAATCCATTGCTCTGGCTGCAGAGTATTGGAATATTACCTGAGTTGGGATATTTCTAAACAGAATTAGAATTAGCTTTTTTCATCTGTTGTTGGAGATTGTAAAGATGTGACCTGAGAACAACTGGTGGCCATGTTCCCTGACGTGTTGCAAATATCCTCATGGAATAAGAGAGAGTATGCAGAAATTAGAGATATTCAGAAAGTCCTAGTACTATCATGCCCTATCTTAGTTCCTAAGGGACCCAGATTGGCTCGGGATCCTGAAGATCTTCATTTGCTTCTGTAAGCTACCTAGTCTCCTTGCTAGGTATACTACCTAATAATACACACAAAAGTCAATTGCATGTGGATCATGGAGCTAAATTTGAATGGCGCATCATGAACGCTTCTAGAAATGGGTCACCCGATATGATAGTAATTAGTCACATGTGGTTATCAGCCCTTGAAATCTGACTAGAACTTGAAGTCTTAAAGAAAAATAACAAAAAAGTTATTAATAATTTGTATGATTAATATTTAGTTTTACCTATTTTATTTTTTTATTATGGCTACTAAAAATTAAAATCATATCTGTGGTTCCAAGTTGTGGCTTACATTATAATTCTAATGGACAGTGCTGATCTAGAGGAAAATGCAGAATATATTTCTAAACTTTGTGTAAGCAGGGATTTCTTAAAAGGGACACATAAAGCCCTAATATAAAAAAGAGAAAAATACAGTGTAATACATTAAAATTAAGATTTTGAGTTTATCGAAATATATTATTTGATTATAAAAGTGAATCTTAAAATGGGACAAAATATTTGCAATTTGCAAAGGTCTCATTTCCAGAATAAATAATAAGTTTGTATAAATCAATAGGAAAATGACAGACAACCCAATAAAAAAAAGGCCAAGAAATTTGAACAGACGCTCAATAAAATAGTCAATTCATTTGTGAAAAACTGCTCAACAGTATTAGTTATTGGGGCAACTAAAACCGAAACCACAATAAGCCATCCATTCCCACTGAGAGTGGCTCACATGAGACAGACTGGCAATACCAGGAGTACTGACAGCATGGAACAACCAGCATTCTTACACTGCTGGTGGGGGGACACAAATTGGTGCATCCATTATGGAAAGCTGTTTGGTGGTATCTTTTAAAGTTAAACAGACACATACCCTTTGAACAAGAAAACCCCATTCCTGAGAATATGCCCAGCAAAAATGCAGGGCATCTATATGCCAAAAAGCATGGATGAGAACATTCCTAGTACCTTTATTCATTTGAAAATAACCCAAATGTCCATTAACAGTACAACGGATATATGTATCATTGTATTTATTCAGTGAAATACTGCAATGCCATAAAAAAAAAAAGGACGAACAGTAGTGATATAAAAAAACATTATGGGTGACTCTCACATAATGTTAGAAGACAGAAGAAAAAACCAAATACTGCATGGTTCAATTTACATAAAGTTTAAAAACAGGTGAAATGATTCTATAGTCTGAGAACTCTCTGGTTATCTTTGGAGATAAGCATTTCTAGTGATTGCGAGGGGGAACAAAAACAGTTCTAGAGTCCTGGTATTGTACTATTTTATAACCTGGGTAGTAATTACCTGAATATTTTAACTTTCTGAAATTCACTGAACTTTACATTTATTTTATTTTATTATTTTTGTTTTGAAACAGAGTCTCACTCACTCTGTTGCCCAGGCTGGAGTGCAGTGGTATAATCTCGGTTCACTGCAACCTCTGCCTGCCGGGTTCAAGCGATTCTCCTGCCTCAGACTCCCGGGTAGCTAGGATTACAGGCATGCGCCACCATGCCCAGCTAATTTTTGTATTTTTAGTAGAGATGAGTTTTTGTCATGTTGGTCAGGCTGGTTTTGAACTCCTGACATCAACTGATCCACCCGCCATGGCCTCCCAAAGTGCTGGGATTACAGGCATGAGCCACTGTGCCTGGCCTACATTTATATTGTTATACCTTTCTGTATTTATGTCATAACTCAATTATTAAAAAAAGCACAATAGTTGAAAATTTGTGATATTCTATCAGAAACAGATTGCTCAAGCAGACAAATAAGCAAAACTGTAGAAAATTTGGAGAGCATAATTAATCAACTTAATACAGTTACTTTATAGAGAATTTCCCATCCACCAAATACAAAATAAAGATTATTTTCAAGCATACATGAAACATTAACAAAACTATCCGTATTGAAGACAAAAATGAAACCCCAGTAAGTTCCAAAGAATCAACATAGAGTAAACTACACACTCTTACTATAAACATGCAACAAAATTAGAAATTAATAGTTATAAAACTAATAAAATAAATCTTATATGTCTGAAAATTAAAAATCATACTACCAGCTGGGTGCAGTGGCTCATGCCTATAATCCCAGCATGAAGCTGAGGCAGGAGAATAGCTTGAGCCTGGGAGGCAGAGGTTATAGTGAGCTGAGATTGTGACACAGGGGGACTCTGTCTAAAAAAAAAAAAAAAAAAAAAAATCATACTACCAACTTGTCTTTAAATTAGAAAATAGGCCCTGAGAAAAAATTCACAAAATACTTAAAACTGAATAACAATGAAAACCATACGTTCAAATTTGTTAGAGTAGATTAAAGAAAACTTAAAGCTTCGAGATACATTCATCAGAAAATAAAAGAGGAAATGAGCTCAATATTCAACAGAAAAATTTAAGTAAAAAGAATATAGTCAAAGAAGAAAAAAAGATAATTACAGAAATAAAAAAATTAAGAACAAAAGGGGAGTAGAAAACATTCCCAACTGGAAAATCTAATTATTTAGAAAGAATAATAATTTAGATACAGGTTTGGCAAATGTAAGCAATAAAAAATTAGGAAATATATTAAATGTGAATTTAAAAAAAGAGGAAATATCTTAGAGAGCTAAAGAGAGTTTTTAAATAATAAAGGAGTACAGTGATCTACTATATGGAAAATAATATGAAACAGAATAAAATGGACACATTTCTGGAAAATAAATCAATTCTATTATGTTATTAGAAAAACAGAAAAACTGAATGGAAGGGCAACTATTTATGGTGCTAATCAAGGATATCCCTGGCTCAAAAAAACAAAACCAAACAAAACTAGGTTCTACTTGTGTTACAGGTAAGGCCTACCAAATTTTTATGAAATAAATAAACTCCTTAAAGAAATTATTTCAGAAAGTGAAAACAGGAGGAAAAACTGCCAGACTCATTTTTGTGAGTTTAGTGCAGACATTGGCCTACTTCCTGTAAAAGGCCAACTAGTAAATATTTTAGGCTTTAAGGCTACCCATTGTCTCTGTCCACGTTCTGTGTATCTGTGTGTGTGTGTGTGTGTGTGTGTGTGTGTGTCTGTGTGTGTGTGTGTTACAGCCCTTTAAAAATATAAACATTTTTCTTAGCTCCTGTGTAGTTTGCCAACTCTTTGTTTAGCAATATCTTAACTGCAAATAAGGCATTACAAGGTCAGTGCAATGGGCTAATGACAGGAAGTTTTATAAATAAAGTTTTATTAGAACATAGACTCATTTATATATTTTCTATGGCTGCTTTCATATTACAACAGTAGAGTTGAGTAACTGCAAAAGAGACTAAATGGCCTGCCAAATAAGAAATGTTTATAATTTGCCTCTTTACAGAAAAAGTTCGCTGACTCTGGCTTAAGAGAAGATACAGGAATTGACTATTTATTTCCACTTTGATGTTCTCTCTTACAGCAACTCTCCTTGCATACTCAGTGCTTGCTATTCCTACAAGACAGGAGCTAAAAAATCCGTAAAGCAAAAACTATTATGAAGAGTCATTGTACAGATAAAATATCTTTATGCATCTAAGAACACAGCACAAAATATGTGAAGCAGATACAATAAAATAACAAAATTTGATAAGCAAATGTTTAAAATTCAACACACTTCTCTCAATATTAAATCAATAGGAAAAAATATTATCAATTGTAGGTGATAGTTGATGTTCTATAGAGATTTTCTCATACCACTTTTCTTATTTCTGGGTATTTGTTCCTTAGCTTCTGTTTTTGCTTAAAAAGGCATACCTGTGACTCTCCTCGGAGGACGGCTCTTAGATGAACGGAGCCACTTTTCCCATGGGAGCAGAGAGTAGGGATGCCTGGGTGTTTGCATCCCTTATGGAATGTTAAGGGATGTTAACCGATCACTCCTTGATTTGAGAATATGACAGTCCAACATACTTGCCTTTAGTTGAGACAATCTCTAAAGTATATTTTGCCCTCCAGAGTTGTTTTCCCAATCTGCAGGATCAGGCTAGGCGTTTACCTGAAATTTTACCTTTCTTTGTCTTTCCCCTCCGTGTTCTGCTTCCTGCACTCCCTCCACAGTATTCATAGAAGCATTTCCTTATTTTGCGGTATTTTTCTAAAGAACTTGAATTAAGACAGTTGATATTGAACGTAGTCTAGAGTGCAGACTCAAAAAAATCTGTGGTTTACTCACTCACCTGCCAAATGGTAGTAACGAGCCCAAGTATGGATAGCTCCAGTCAGGCTGCTGTATTGCAGTTACTAAGACTTTCACCTGGGATGAACTGGGATAGGGTACAGTTGAATAGGGATGAACTGCTTTGTGCAACCTCTAGAACTTGGGAATATTACAGTACTCTTCTTAATCTTAGAGATAAGACAAAGAAATATATTGTCACCTCTATCATTTATCATTTTCTATGCATTAACTGACAAGAAAAGGCATAAAGAACGAAAAAAAGAACACAAAAACTCATTATTTTATGATTAATTACCTGGAAAAAATAAAACATTCATCAACAACAACAAAAATCTCTCCTACAATGATTTAAACTATTTTAAGGTAATGGTTACAAATAAATAAATTTCCAAATCAGTACACTTTGTATATACAAACAAGTTACATGAAATAATGAAAGGCATCATACCATTTACAATAGCAACAAAGAATTTAAGAGCTAAGAATAAAATTAACAAGACATTTGTAAATTGTATATTTTTAAAAAACAGCTTGACCAGATAGAAAGATATGTCATGCTTTTCTTTTTCTTTTCTTTTTTTTTTTTTGAGAAGGAGTCTTGCTCTGTCGCCCAGGCTGGAGGGCAGTGGCGCAATCTCGGCTCACTGCAAGCTCCGCCTCCCAGGTTCACGCCATTCTCCTGCCTCAGGCTCCTGAGTAGCTGGGACTACAGACGCCCGCCACCACACCCAGCTAATTTTTTGCATTTTTAGTAGAGACGGGGTTTCACCATGTTAGCCAGGATGGTCTGGATCTCCTGACCTCGTGATCCACCCGCCTCAGCCTCCCAAAGTGCTGGGATTACAGGCGTGAGCCACCGTGCCTGGCCTGTAAATTGTATATTTTTTAAAAACAGCTTGACCAGATAGAAAGATATGTCATGCTTTTCGATAGGAATACTAATAACATAAGTTGTCAATTTTTTAAGTTAATTTATAAATGGAACATAATACAAATAAAAATGCCAAGAACATTTTTAACTAGGAAAAATAATTCTACAATTATATGAAAATATTAACTTTTCGTGACTAAAAAACAAAGATTAAGAAAATACAAGGTCATCAAAATATACTACGATGTTTCAGTAATTAAAACCCAGTGGTGCAGGTACATTAAAAACAGAATCTAAAGACCAGAAATTGGCCCAAATAAATTTGGAATTTTATCAAATGATAAAAGTATCATCTCAAACCAGAGAGAAAAATATGAACTATTTAAAAATGATGTGAGGCTTGGTTATACACCATGGACTACTACGCAGCTGTATAAAAAAGAACAAAATCATGTCCTTGGTAGAAACATGGATGTAGCTGGAGGCCATTATCTTAAGCAAATTAATGCAGAAACAGAAAAGTAAATACCACATGTTCTCACTTATAAGTGGAAGCTAAACACTGAGTACACATAGACATAAAGATGGGAACAACAGGTACTGGGGACTACTTTAATGGAGAGGGACGGAGGAGGTGGGGACTGAAAAACTAACCATTGGCTACTATCCGTGACAGTTACTACCTGGGTGACAGGATCATTAATACCCCAAACACCAGCATCACAATATACCCATAATTTACCCATGTAGCAAATATGCACATGTGCCCCCTGAATCTAAAACAAAAGCTAAAATTATTTTTTAATAAATGAAGTGGGGAAACCTAGATAAACTGTTAGAAAAACATAAAGTTGAATTAATTGTTCATACCATACAACAGAAATAAAATCATAATAGATCAAAGGTATAAATGTAAAAATAAAGTCACAAAAGTCCTATAATAAAACATGGTAGAAAGTCCTACAATAAAACATGGTAGAATTCCTTTAGAATCTAGAGTGCAAAAGGTTTATCTAACTGACACAAACTCCAGAAGCCATGAAAAAAAAAGATCATTTTAACAAGATAAATTGTTGAAATCTTTCTGGCAAAAAGAAAAAATCATAAAGTTGAAACATAAAATCATAATGTCACAAAAATGTGATATATTTAAAACCACAGCTAAAGTGCTAGTCCTTTTAAATTTAACAAAATTCATACAAATTGATAACAAAAAGATGAGCAACCTAACTGAAAATGGCAAAGGATATTAATAAATTCTTCACAGAAAAAAATACATATGGCTTTTATACATATGCAAAGATGCTCAATCTTAATCATACTGAAATGCAATTTCAAAAATCAAGAATGTTCTCATTAACAAATAAGAGTTGGTCAAAAGGAGAAGCTTTCTTGAAGCAGCATATTCTAACCAAACTTGGAATAATTTGAGCACTAAGAAAGATAATGACTGCAATGAATTATTATACATTTTTTTAAATGATGAGTATAGTTTTATTAGAAGAGAGAAGGGAAAAAAGAAAAAGGATGTTCTTTAAAGAATCACAGCTAATAAATGTAAAAGGAATGAAAGAATTAAAAAATCAATGATTTTGCAATTCTATTCAATAATTGATTCAGATAAGCATCATAATGAGTGTGGAAACCTCTGAGTGAAATATTATTAAAATAGAAAATATTCACATACTTTTGAATTATTCATCCAAAGATCACCTATACATTTCAAAGGAAAGTGTACCTTTGTAAAAGGGAGATCTGGTTGTCACTGCCTTAATTAAATGACCAAAGCAAACATCACCAATAATGCCAGTTAACATAACCAATATTGATAATGCAATATACTTTACATAAAATTCTTGCCAAAAATGCTTACCCTGAATCCAGTGATGAGAAAACAAAACAATCCAAAAAATCCAGAATATGATAAAATCTGTGCCACAATTGGCCTGGAATTTTCCTCTCTCTCTCTCTCTTTCTTTCTTGTTTCCTTCTTTCTGTTTGAGACAGAGTCTCACTGTCACCCAGGCTGGCATGATCTCTGCTCACTTCAACCTCCACCTCTCGAGTAGCTAGGATCACAGGAGCCCGGCACAATGCCCAACTCATTTTTGTATTTTTAGTAGAGATGGAGTTTTGCCATGTTGTTCAGGCTGGTCTCGAACTCCTGACCTCAGGTGATCTACCTGCCTTGGCCTCCCAAAGTGCTGGGCTTACAGGCATGAGCCTCTGTGCCCGGCCTGGCCTGGAATTTTCAAAAACTTAGTGTAATAAAAAATAAAAAGGGAGAGAGAGAGTGTTCTAGATTCAAAATAACTAAAGGGATACAACAACCTAATGCAGTTTGTCAAACTTAATTGAACCCCGGATTTTTACATATATACAATATATTTTGGAAAATTGAAAAAATATGAATAAGAATTGTATCTTAATTTATATATGGAATTATTAATTTTCTTAGATGTGACAACAAAATTGTGACTGCACAGGAGAATGTCATTATCTTTCAGAGATGCATGTGAAATATATATGGGTAAGGTGTCATAGTGTATGTAATTTGTTGCCAAATGATTCAGTAAAAATATATGTAAAGATAAGTCAGATGCAGCAAACTACTACCGTTGCATCAGAGTTTATGATAGCAAAAGTTTGGAAAAAACATCAATATCCATCAAAAGGAAATAGTTAAATAATTATCAAATATACAATGAAATACTAACCAGCTTTAAAAATTTGTTTTAATCTCGTAATGTAGTGGTATAGGTAAATTTCTAAAATATAACATATCTGATATTAAGTAACAAAAGAAAGGCAATAATTGTGTGTGTGTGTGTGTGTGTGTGTGTGTGTGTGCTTAAAGATAATTACGTAAAATCTCTGCATAGAAATTGAGCAGACGGGGGTAAAAGTAAGAGAAATCTTTTTAGTTTATACTCACTTTAATGCTGATATCTAACCTTTGTGAACGAATACCGATTTTAATAACCACAAAAATGTAACAATGAGGCAAGTGCCAAGAATGTAGAGAAAAGGTAGATAACCTGATAACAGAAATAGATTTAAACATAATGATGAGAAATAACAAATGAGACAACTGTTTTTCTGAAAAGCTAATAAATTTAAGCATGCTTTTGGCAAGATGGCTCAAGATAAAGAGAGACAGTCATAAGTAAATCTTAAGAAAAAAATACAGGTAATAACTAGTAACAAAATACAGGTTTAAAAACCTTAATAAAGGTCCCAAATTCAGAACAATTTATTTTAAAAGCCAGATTAAATGGACAATTTTCTAGAAAAACCAATACTACCAAAATGACTCAAAAATAAATAGAAAATTGGAATATATTTTTAAATAGTTAGAAATTAATCAACAGTTAAAAAGCTACATTTAACAAAATAATCAACAAAAAGTAGACAGATATTTTATAGGAAACATCCACAAACATTTAAAGGACACATAATTCCTAACTGTTGCAAACTATTGCCAAAGTAGTAAAAGTAGAAAAACTCGTAATTCTTTTTTATTAAGCTATTATAATTTTGATATCAAATAATAGAAAAAGACAGTAAAAACATGGAAAAAGAAAGTCCAGCCTTCCCTAAAATGTAGATAAATGCATGCTAAAGTGTTAACAAAAATACTTAAAATATTAGCAAATCATATTTAATAATGTATTTAAAAATTCATAATAATCTAATATGATATCTTAGACTAGAAAGATAATTAAACAATAGAAAATAAGCATAGTCCTTTGTGTATTATTTATATGCAATTTATTTGTATAGGTATAGAATTTACAATTCGTATACTGGAATGTACATAATATGGAATTCACAATTTTTTAGAATCCTTTAATTGTGTAATTGTATAACTAAAAGATGGTAAAATGATAAATTTAATATATTTTATGTATAGTATATTATTTTTATATATGCATATATAATAAGATATATAATGCATATATAATAAGATATATATGCATATATAATGCATATATAATAATAAGATATATATGAATATATAATAATATGTATATTCACTCATGCTATTAAATATTTTATTAGAAATTGGCCAGGCATGGTGGCTCACGCCTGTAATCGCTGCACTTTGAGAGGCTGAAGTGGGCTAATCATCTGAGGTCAGGAATTAAAGAGCAGCTTGGCCAACATGGTAAAACCCTGTCTCTACTAAAAATACAAAAATTAGCAGGGCATGGTGGCAGACTCCTGTAATCCCAGCTACTCAGGAGGCTGAGGCAGGAGAATTGCTTGAACACGGGAGGTGGAGGTTGCAGTGAGCCAAGATCTCGCCACTGCACTCCAGCCTGGGTGATAGAGCAAGACTGTCTCAAAAAAAAACAAAAAACAAAACAAAACAAAACAAAAAAAGGAATTTTAACCAACAAAAACAGACAAGAAAGAAAATAAATAAAATGGCTAAGTATTGTAACAAAAAGTATATAAAGAGTTTTTGTTATTCACAGGTAGTATTATTGTCTAAATAGAAAGTCGAAGAGAAGAGACTCTACCAACAAACATATTTAAAATAATGAGGATGCCCTGTAAGGTTGCTGAATATCAGATCATTATACCAAAAAAACTTATATTTCCAAAAGCAAAAAATATATAAAATATCCTTTAAAAAGTATTAAAAGCTGAAAAATGTAGATTACCTAGAAATAAATAAAAACTTTATAAAATATTAAAATCTCCACTGAAGGATTTATCAGCAGACTTAAATTCATAGGGATATATGCCCTTTCCTGGATGACAAAACTCAATAGCTTGAAGATGGCAATCCTCATTAAATGAATTGACATGTGAAAATAAAATATTTTTAAAAATTTTTATAAAACTAGATAAGTTCATACTCAAATATATCTATTTTAAGATGAAAGGCCAAGAATAATCAGCATAAATTATAAAATAAAAACTAGTAAGAGGAGGAAAGAGTCAACTGGAAATCAAGACTTATTGCAAAAACACGGTAATTAAACTAGTGATCCTGGTACAGAAACAAATAAGTAGACCAATAGAACAGAATAGAAAGCTTACTTTAAAAGGCTCAATTATATATGAAGCCAAAGGTGTACAACAGGCAGCATTACAAAACAGTGGAGACAGAGTGGCCTACATAATCCATGGTGTTAAAATAGTTGGCTTTCTGCATAGAAAAAGTTCAGATAAGATTCTTAACTCAAAGTATACACAAAAATATTTTAAACAGATTAAAGACCTGAATATGAAAAGCTAATTTTTAAAATATTTTACAAGAATGTATAGGAGTAAATGTTATGTCATCAGAGCAGTGAAAAAATTTTAAACAAGACAAATAGCTACATGGGTTGCTCCCTCCCTCACCTAAAAAGTTCTCTGCTCTACTCAAAAGGGCTTGTTTTTGGCCATCCGATATAAAATACGAAACTCCACACTTAATGCTTACTATTTGCTGTATCATTACCCTGTTTTACTTTTCTTTATATCAATTATTATCGGTGCTTAGAAGGGAATAGGCACTTTGACTATTGTGTTTGCTGCTGTACCCCTAGATCTAGTACCTGGCACATAGTATTCTCTGAATAGAATATTTAAAGAATTGTGAAAATGAAAAAAGAAAGTGAAACTATAAAGGAAAGTATCTGTAAGTGTATGACGTTAAATTAAAAATTTTCTGTACATTAAAATTATAGAAATAGTCCATATCCAAGAGACCATATTTGTTTTGCATCTAAGAGAAAGTTGTAAAGTCCAGAATATGTTTGTGTGTGTGGAAATGTATAGGAAAAGCAAACAATTCAAGATAGAAAAGACAAAGGATTTAATCAGATTATTCAAATAAGAGAAAGCTTAAATGGCAGAACACATGAAAAAGTGACCTTAGGTATGATAGCAACAGGAGACAGATGCATCCCTAGGCAGACAGGGAAGGTTCCCCGATGAAGCCTAAGCTTCAAACCAAAGACAGCCTGAAGCCTGAGAACCTGAGCTGCCAGTTCTGGGTGGAGCCCACAAATAGAGTGAAAACTTCCTCCATGCCTTTTAGCCAATTGAATGTTGCTTTTTCTAGGCCTGCCCATGGACCAATCAGCATGCACTTCCCCATTATGAGCCCATGAAAATCCTGGACTCATCCTGGGGCTACCCACTTTGGGTCCCCTCTTGTTGTTGAGAGCTTTTCTGTCACTCGATAAAATTCTTCTCTGCCTTGCTCGCCCTCTGATGTCCACCATACCTCATTCCTCTTGGTCATGAAGACAAGAACCCGGAAACTGTGGAACAACAGGTGCAAAAGGTGCTGTTTACACACACTCCTGCTCGTCAAGCTACAGGAGTGAAAAAACCGCTGGGCACCACACACCCCCGTTCATTGAGCTGCAGGCAGTGGGACCAAACGAGATGTGTGGCAAACCCCCCTTCACCAAGCTCAGGCAGCAGGAACGAAAGAGAGCTGTAACACTTCCTTGGGGCTCAGACCTCAGGACTCCCTGAGCAAAAGCTGTAACACCCTTTGGGACTCCATGGTTGCTGGCATCTCTGAGTTTCGGGGTGCCACTGTCTCCCTCTCATCCAGATGCCAGAGCCCAGTGGCCCCAGCGAAGCCTGGGCAGAGGCACCACCAGCTGTGGAGAATTCCGGCTGGTGAAGCAGCATTGAAAAAATTATGTGTCAGGTACAGAATCACTTTGTTGACATTTGTCAATAATAAACATTGACTGGCACTGCTTGTGAAAATCAAGTAGTGTTTACTTACCTAAAGCACAGAGAGAAGAAAGCAAATGCAGTCAAGGTATACCACAGAGATCTTAGCTACATTCTTCAGCACAGATGGTGTTTTCCTTTCACCACTTGCAGACCATAACATACAAGAAAGCTGAGTGAGGTGGCCCAGGCTTTCTGTTACCACGACCTTCTCTTTCTAGATCTGAAAGCAATCTACATGTAAGCAAATCTGGCATATATCAGTATCTCATCTGAGTCAGGTTTACCTCATCAGTCTCAAAATTGTACAATCCACAAATTCAATTATAAGTTATATGGCATTATACCTAGATATTAACATAGCTCCTCATCTGTTTCCTTCCACTTTCCCAGGCTAATATAGTCTCATCAAAGAAAACACTAGTAGAAAAAACACATTCCTCTCAAACACATATGGAAGAGTTACCACAGTTGCCTACATCCTATGACATTTGAGAAATCTCAAAATATTTCAGATAAGACCTATTATACAATTCATGTACTTTGACTGCAACACAATTAAGTTAGAAGTTAGAAACAGAAAAATTAAAATCTGCATTAAAACTCATTGGTCTAAAAGAAAAATTAATGGTAAGAAATATTACAATTCTTAGAGGTGAATAATAATAATAATAGTATATCTAAATGTGTGAGGAATACCTTAGGCCACATTGAGAGGGGGATTTACAGCCTTAACTGCTCACATTAGAAAAGAAGAAAGACTAAAAATTAAAGAGTAACTGTCCAACATAAAAAATTAAAAGCAAGCAATAGGTCCAAAGAAAGTTAAGTAAAGGAGATAATTAAGATAACAAAATAGACGAAGATAAAATAGAAAAATTCAACAAATTCTAGCTATTTTAAGAGTAGGAAAAAAAGTAAACTTCTGGTAATACTGATGAATAAAAAGATAGAGACAGAAAATGCAAATATAATATTATGAATGACAAAGGAGACAGTACTGATACAACTGAAATTATAAAGAGAACAAGCAAATATTACCAATAACTTTGTTCAAATTAGATTGAAAACCTAGGTGAAATGAACATATTTTTGTTAAAAGTTAACCTAAGAAAACTAACTTGTGAGAACATAGAACACCTAAATGGCACTATCATTAGGAAAGAAATTGAAGTGTTGCTAAAATCTTACACAGAATTAACACAGGCAATCTTACAAAACCTTTCAAAGATCAGTATAGTAGAAATCTGTATACCCCAAACCCACCAATTCTACTCATAGCAATTTAACTAAGAGAAAACTTTATCCATGTGCACCAAGAGATGTTGACAAGAACAATCAAAAAGCAAAAAATTACAAACAACCCTAATTGCCTTGAACTGGAGAATGTTAAATGAATTGTGTTTTATTCACACAATGGAGCATGAAAAAGAAGAAACTACAACTGCCTGCAAAAACGTGGGAAAATCTTAACATAATAAAACCCCCAAAGCAATTCAATATGATACTCTCTTTATAAAGTTTAGCAACAAGCAAATGCAAACACACACACACACACACACACACACACACACACTCAAATTCCTAAAAGGCAAACTAAACTTTAGGGCTGAGGAATGCAAAGGGAGAGGGGTTTAAGAGGTCATGGGTGTCCACGGCATTATTTATAAACAAACAGATAAGCAAAAATATGGCCATGCGTGGACTAATAATGTTGTGTCATAAACCTAGGAATATAATGAACGTCATTCCTCATGCCAGAGGTCTTACGGAAAAGAAAAAGAAGTAATTGTATCTTCTGGTCTCATAGTAACAAATCTTAACCAGCTACTTTACACAAGGAAATAAAAGTTAAGGTTTCACCTCTCTCCAGTTGGCAAATATTTAGGATGATTAGCATCCACATGTTGGTGAAGATATGGGGAAAGGAAACCTAAATATTGACCTTCAAATGTAAATTTATGCAATGACTTTAGGGAGCAATTTAGAAATATCTAGAAAAGTTAAAGTCGCACTTGCCCTATGACTTAGGAATTACACTTCCATATATCTACGTTAAATAAATTTCTTTACAAGTGCTCAATGGAGACAAGTATAAGGATCCTTCATTGCAATATTTTTTATCATAGCAAAAATGCAGAAACATCACAGAGAAATGAACAAACTGTGGTGTATTCTTACTGGTAAAGTGCATTAACAACTTAAAACCAAGTTAAGTGAGAAAAGCAAATTGCAGTCAGATACATAGGGTATGATACTATTTAAGTAAAGTTTAAAAGTACACAATACAATTTTGCATATTGTTTATGAATTCATTCAATACTTAATAAAAGAACATTAGGTTATTACCAATTCCTGAATAGCGAGTAGTTTGCCTATCAGGCAAGAGAAGGGAGGGTTCCAGGGATAAAGCTTTGCTGAGATCCTCAATGTATTATTTCTTTAAAGAAAAAATAAGCTGTGAACTCAAGGAACATGGCAAAATAGATTCTGTTAAACCTAAATCGTGCATCGTGTGTTTGTTACTTTCTTTTTTTCTGTAGGTTTTAATTATTTCATCAATAAAATTGAATTGAATTAATTTCCATTGAATTATGCAACAAAATAGTCTGCCATCTCAAACTACCTTAAATGCCAGAGAACACCATTCATTCCACAGCACAACAGAATCATTGGAATCCTTGGAATGGTTTGATGTGTCCAGTCTTGCCTGTAATTATTTCACTCAACTAAGCCTAAATTCCAACATGAAAAAGGAAAGAGATTTTGGGAAGAGTACTCAGCCTTCTGTAATATAAATTTTTCTCAATTATCAGAGAATGCTGAAAGTGCTGTTTTGTAACAGATTGTTGAGGTTATATTAAACCTAGACAAACTAAAATCATTCATAAATAAGCAATTTCAAAACACCTTAAATAAGGTCATTAAAATCTTTAATTTTTTGTAGTATGTTTCCTTTATAGAAATGTGTAAACTCCAGAGAAAATATATAGAAGCAATGTAAGAAAATTTTAAATACATGTATAAATTTAGGTCATATGAACATCTGAAATACCATAACTATGGTGCTGTTTCCTTTTCAAAAATTCAACCTATCAAAAAAATGTAGTCCTTGATTTCAGTCATGATACTGAGTCATCAGAATGTAACCACAAGCAAGTCTCCACTTGGATTTCCACTCCAAGAAGCAGGAAATCATAATCTCTGAAAAGGACACACCCGTCGTCATTAATGACAGCCTATCTACAGTGTAATTTACGTCAACATTCACTTGAATAATTTGTTAGAGACCTTGTACTTCACACTTTGCAGTGGGAAAAGTGATTATTAAAGGAATTTGCCACAGGAAATAGTTACAAAAAGACAAAAACATTACTGAAGTTTGGGGGATGGGGGCAAGAATCTTAGTCCATAACATAAACAAATCCATACATTTTAATCTCTTAAATAAAACAAGTAATAAGCAATTAGTTCAAATCTAGTTAAATTCAATTATGAGTTATATGAAAATCTCAATACGAAATTCAGGGCCAGAATTCACCAAAATGATGTCTATTTAAATGACTAACTCACCACGAGTTGTCACAAAGAACTCTAAATACATTTTAAAGTTTTAAAAAATGTAAAATAATTTTGCTAAAATTAGATTTTTAAAATCTGTTTATGTTAATAAATATTTGAATTAATTTTACTAAGCAAATTCTCCTTATACTTGAACATCCTTAGAAGGCATGTAAATGACATACAAAGTCATATATACCTGATTGACAATTAGCCCTTAGGTGAGAATGTTCACTTTGGACACGCTGGGTCAGTTCATTGACCTCTTCAGCTTAAGTGTCTCCCCTCTGCATCTGTCATTTTATTCCTTCTTTAGGTAAACATTTAATGACTATTTACCGTGTTCCAGGCATTATACTAGGTGAGGATATATAGAGGTTAATAATAATACTAATAAGAGTGTGTAAGTGCCTATCACTGTATAAGCAATTTACAGTCCCTGCCATCATAAAATTTACAATGTAGTAGAGAAGACACAACTAATAAATTGATTTCAATTGTAATAAGAGCCAACAAGAAGACCAATAGGAGTCTAAATAACAGGGAAATGGTCTGAAAGGCAGGGTTGGTATCCTTGAGAAAGGACAAGAACACTACCAGTTTCCACCAATTGCTTATTACTTTGCCCCAGTTGCCCCATACAGCTTTTCTCTGAAAACCAATGCTGTATTTCCAAAAACTTTATTAAGCCCTTTCCTCATTCTTACCCACTTTTCTCCCATGTCTGACGAGCTCTTCACTAAGAAACCTACACTTGCCCTCCATATTTAGGTAAATATACTTCATCCCACTGAAGATTCAGACTCATATGAGTACTAATTTACAATTAGTTTCCTGCATGATGTTAGTAAAACCAAAGAGAATACAGGTGTTGCTGATTAAAAGCTGCCTTTCTTCAAAATTGTTACATACCATTTCTACTGCAATCTGTTCTCTTTCATTGCCAGGAAGACAATGAGAGCAGGAGGGCAGAAAAAAAGTGAGGAATAAAAGGTGTATTCGTCTGTTTTCACACTGCTATATAGAACTACCTGAGACTGGGTAATTGATGCAGAAAAGAGGCTTCATTGACTTACAGTTCTGCAATCTTAACAGGAAGCATGACAGGGAGACCTCAGGAAACTTATAATCATGGCAGAAGGCGAAGGGGAAGCAAAGACCTTCTTCACATGGTGGCAGAAGAGACAGAGTGCAAAGGAGGAATGTGCCACACACTTTTAAACCATCAAGTCTCATGAGAATTCACTCACTCTCGTGCGAACAGCATGGGGAAAATCCATCCCTATGATCCAATCAACTCTCACCAGGCCCCTCCTCCAATTCAACATGAGATTTGGATGGGGACATAAATCCAAACCATATTAGAAGGGAAAAAGAAAATAAAAGAAGAGGATTAGAAGGAAGGGAGGAGGAGAGAGGGGCAGTAGCAGAAACTTCATGCTCTCCACATGAAAACAACTTTGGCACATCTTTTTCCTGTCTTCCTTTTTCCTTCTTCTTCCTCTTCTCTTCTTTACCTCCCTCCTCCTGTTTCTTCCTATCTCTTCTGTCTAACAATACACATAAATGCACAATTTAAAACTGCTATCATGGGATATACTCAGAGCTCTTTTCTAAATGCAGTTTATATTGTAATGCAAAAATCAGCTCCTGGATGCAATAAGCACTCCACAGCCTTGAAGACATTTTAAATAAAGCTGACAAATCTCACTTCTCATATTTGCTACAGATTTAGAGTGAGAAGTGGTGGCACTTAAATTTCTGCCAGCCACCATTGGCACTGAAATGTTACTTTTGCTGAAGTTTATATCACTACCCTGCCTTTGCTTCTTGCTTATGCCTTTGATTTTCCTCACCTCTTCACCCACTGTACACCACCCCCAATCATTTCACACCCCCAAATAGCAACCACTCGGAGTTGTATATTTATCTATGACTAACAGACTAGTGTGAAGTTTTGGTGCAAAGCAAATTGGAGAAGGGGTGTTTCCATATTATAGTAACATAGGGAACAACTTGGAATTAAGAATTAGTTATATCTGATTTTAAAGCCTCTTAGCCATTTCTGACATTGGAGGCTTCACCCTTCTTTAATATAGAATGTCAACCATTGCCTGAGTTTCTAGATCTGTCGTTCCCCACCTACTTTCATCTTCTTTCTTGTTCTCAGGCTGCCTAGAGAAGCTCAGAATGCTTCTCACGTGACCATTCATTGAAATACGTTTCGCTTTGCCTCACTTCTTACCCAGCCTATTCCTATTCTGAGAATCATTCATTGTTCAACCAAATGGATGGTCTACCATGGTGCTGGTCTCAAGAAACATATTCATTTCACCTGAGAGGAATTCCTTCTCAGTTCTTAAATTAACAGGTTATTTTTTTCTTCTTTCTTACAATTTGAAAGCAGAGTTGTAAAAGAAAAGTAAACATAAAAAAAGGGCAAGCAAACAGAACAAAGTCTACAAGGAATAATATTGAAAGGTAAAATATGCTAGAATAAAAGGAATAAATGGTTTAAAAGTCCTGAATAGTGACTTCCAGTAACAGTGCTTTGTTGAAACCGTCATAATGGAATTCTCTCCAGCAAATAGCACAGTGCAACTTTTATTCAGTTTGCATGTGCACGTATGTGTGTGTATCCATCAGTTTCCAGAATTGTAGTAAAAATATAAATACATGGTGTAATGCAATGTGAGGATGAAGGAAAAAGAATGTTAAGACTTTGGCTAAGTGGTAAAATCCATTAGCAGAAACCTCAAAACTGCAAGCCTAATTATGACCCCCTGAAAGTCAAATCAATTGTGCATGTCTGTGTGGGGAGTCAGGGTGAGGAGGAGTGGGGCTGAGTTGAAAGAAACAGGAAAAATGAATGTGATTGGTGAAGATGAGAACCTCTAAAGCAGCCACTCAAATGACAAAATGCATCAATGTCGTGCATTTGTTCTGTCTTTTTCTAAAACTTTGAACTGATCATTCTGCCAAATAAATGAACAAACTGAAACTTAGCCGTCTGTCCTATCCAGCCCTACAATGATTAAATGCACAACAGCTTGTGAAGGAACCAAAAAGGAAAGCCAGGCTGGAGCTAGCCAACAACATATATCATGTGGTAGGAAAGTGTCAATGAATATGGAACTAACATTGTTTTTGAAAAAGAAATGAAAAGATAAAAAGACTTGACAGTTGTTCATGAGAAGGCTGAGAAGGAGGGGGAAGATGATAAGTAAAGCTGACTCAGGAGAGCACATGGGTACAGTTTTGAAGTACAGCAGGTAGTTATGCAATGCTTGGTGATTACACCCTCAAATACAGCACAATAGGCAATAACTTAATTTTTCAAACCTCGATGTTAAAAGCAAGTTCTGAATTTGGTAATGAGGCCTTTTCCTTCTACTAGTGTCAAGTCAGAGTGCAGCCATTTCAGTTGAATGCCCAGCTGCAACATTCAGTGCATTTATCATAGCTAGTTATTTGACCACAGTTTTGTGACTTATATTTCTTGGTAAGAATAAGAGTAAATTGGACCAGTTTTTGCTTTGAAGTCTTCATATTCAACAATGGAATAAGGGTTCATCTTGTACCTATTAGTATCACATATCTTTTCCTAGCAAACTGAGACAACATTGTTTTCCATTTTTAAAACTGGTATAAATGTAAGGGATACAGGTACAGTTTTGTTACATGGATATATTATATAGTGGTGAAGTCTGGGCTTTTAGTCTTGACTGTCACCCGAATAGTGTACATTGTATCCCTAGAGTAATTTCTTATCTCTCACTCCCTCTCCCTTCCCTGCCCTTCCAAGTCTCCAATGTCTATTATTCCACACTCTATGTCCATGTGTACACATTATTTAGCCCCCACTTATATGTAAGAACATGCAGTACTTGACTTCCTGTTTCTGAGTTGTTTCACTTAAGGTAATGTCCTCTAGTTAAGTAAAAGGAAGAAGGAAGGTGTATTAGCCCGTTTTCACACTGCTATAAAGAACTGCCCAAGAGGGGGTAATTTATAAAGAAAAGAGATTTAATTGACTCACAGTTCCACATGACTTTGGAGGCCTCAGGAGACTTACAATCATGGCAGAAGGTACCTCTTCAGAGGGTGGCAGGAGAAGAAGAAGCGAACAAGAAAGGAACTGGCAAACACTCATAAAACCATCAGAACAGCAAGGGGGAAACTGCCCCATGATCTGATCTCCCCCCACCAGGTCTCTCCCTCAACACCTAGGGATTACAACTCAAGATAAGATTTGGGTGGGGACACAAAGCCTAATCAGATCAGAAGGTAAGGAGGCAGAGAAGGAAGGAAGGGAGAAAATAAGATATATAGGTAGGTAGGGAGCAATAGAAAGGAGCCATTAAAAAATAGATGTGCAAGGCTGAGGGTTTTATGGTCATTTTAATCGAGAGTATGCTATGGTCTGAAGTATATGTCCTCCTAAAATCCATATGTTGAAAGACTAATCACTATGTGATGGTATTAAGAGGTGGGGCCTTAGAGAGGTGAATAAATCATGAGGGCTCAGTGAGATTTGTGTTCTTATAAAAGAGGCCCCAGGGAGCTGCCTTGCCCTTTCCACCATGTGAGGACACAGCAAGAAGCTGCCATCTATGAGTGAGGAAATGTGCTCTCACCAGACACCAAAAATGCCTGCACCTTGATCTTGGACTTCTCAGCCTCCAGAACTGTGAAAAATAAATTTCTGCTGTTTATAAGTTACTCAGTCTATGACATTTTGTTATAGCAGCCCAAATGGACTAAGATAGAGTGCCATGAGAAAAACATCCAATTACAATAACTCATGTTTCTATGACACATTTTCAAATACGAGAGAGAAAGAAATTGGAGCCAACTATTTTACGGATTTGACAGAACCAAAACATTTTTCCTGTTTTAAAAGATAACGTACAGGCAATCTGTGTCATACAAAGTCTTCCAAAGAGAAAATTTTCAGTGGCACACTTAAAATGGAAAATTAGAAAAAATTTGTTGTTAGTATCCTTTGATCATCCTTCCCCCCTCCCTTTTTAGCTGAATATTTTTGTTATATCTTGCTCTATTCCACTTCCCTAATTGTATCCAATTTTCACTAAAGTGCCCCATGGCACAAAATAATTCCTTCTTCACTGATAACTTATTTTTCTTTACTTATAACAAAAAAGAAAAAGAAATTTTTGTTGGTGAACTTCATGCAAAGTGTGAATGGTTGCTATAAGCCTTTACCTCAAAGAGATTATTTTCTAATTAAAATCAATTAGAGGTATACGTAGGAAGGTTTTTTGTTTGTTTTGGTTTGTTTGTTTTGGCATGGAAGGCTTCAAAGTATACCTTGCTTACTCTGAGAGAGTAACCTTTTATTCCATGTGTTTTTAGAATAATTACATAACTATTCAGTAGCCTTTCTAATAAGTTGGGGATCTTTGGTAAAAACTAACAACTTATCCTTTTGTTTGTAGCCTTGTGGCATCTTCTTGATTCCTCCCTCTATTTCTAGATTCACTGTCATTGGAGGGTTTATTTCTCTCAAGTGCTACCCCAGAGTGATGATGAGAGCAGGTAGTGAATGATCAGCCTCATTCAGTGAGCAGCTGTGATTAGAAAGCCTTCTCACCATTTCCCAGTGGTCAGATCCTCAGATACCCCTGCTCACCCACATGCCCAGCCTGTTACTACTGTTCCAAGCCCACCATATGCTAGCCTAGTCCATGTTAATAAGTTTCTGTCTCAATTTCTCCACACATTCTCTCTTCTGGGACTAGAGCTCTACCATGACTGCATCTCTTTTGTGAGACCTGGACCCTTCATCACCCTCAGGAGCCAGGGTCCCGTAAACATTCTCCTTTACCACCTCAAGTCACTCACACACTCACTTAGCCCAGGTCTTCTTATCTGTTACATGGAGCTAACACATCTTCATAAGGCTCTGAGAAATACATAACGTAAAGAACATAAATTACTCAGCCCAGTGTCTAACTGGAAAAGTTGAGTAAAATAGCTTTGACTATTTTTGTCCAAAAGAGACAACAGAAGCATAGATCTCCTAGGCCGGGCACAGTGGCTCACGCCTGTAATCCCAGCACTTTGGGAGGCTGAGGCGGGCAGATCACAAGGTCAGAAGATCGAAACCATCTTGGCTAACATGGTGAAACCCCGTCTCTACCAAAAATACAAAATAACCGGTCATGGTGGCGGGCGCTTGTAGTCCCAGCTACTCGGGAGGCTGAGGCAGGAGAATGGCGTGAACCCGGGAGGCAGAGCTTGCAGTGAGCCGAGATCACGCCACTGCACTCCAGCCTGGGAGAGAGAGTGAGACTCTGCCTCAAAAAAGAAAAAAAAAAAAAAAAAAAAAGCAGCAGCATAGATCTTCTATTTCTCTCCCTCTCTGGTCTTCTGCCTCTCTCTTAAAAGGATGCTTATGATTACATTGAGCCCACCCAGATAATCCAGGATAATTTCTCCATCTCAATATTCTTAATTTGACCACATCTGTAAAGTTTTTTTGCAATACAAGGTAACATGCTCACAGGTTTCCGGGATTAGGATATGGACATCTTTAGGGTGGTATTATTGAGTCTATAATAAGCTAAGATGAGCCTCTCTATATGAAATGCGAAGTGAGATGTGTCTTCTACTTACTTAAAGCTATGGTTTGTTACTATGTGCATATGTCCACTAACATTTTAAACTAGTTTTTTAGGGCTCTTGAAGAATGTTTAGCTTTGAAAACAATCACTGCACTTTGAACTTTAACCCTATCAGTGGAACCCGAGCGGAAGACATTTCAAAGAGGGCTTAGATTTAAAGCAAATATCTATTCACTCTAATCTGCTTTAAAATCTGCTGTTTTCCTGGAGAGACTTAACCAAGATTCCAAATCATGAATCAAAATGAAAAAAGGAATATAGTGCACATTTAAAAAGCATATTTACAATTCATCTATACCAAATAAACACTGTCAAAATATACAGAGCCTATATTTATGAATTAGTGTTTTAAATACTCTACCATAGATGATAATCCATTTGCTAATTTAAGTAATATTTGATATGATTTACAGAAAACTGGTAACCTTCAGTCCCTGCTACAAAATACAGTATGTGGATCTGTGGAGATATTTTCATTCACTCATGGTCATTAATACAAAAGGCAATGTATTTGATTAAACACTAATAATTAAACTGCATAGTGGAAAGAACTGAATTTTTAAAAATTTATATACACACATAGGTATAAAATAGTTAGATCTCATTTAATGTCCAGTAGGGGAAGACATATTAGAGTCTGAACTCTAGAATCAGATCTTCTCAATGCAACTCACTAGCTCTGTGATCTTAGAAAAATTGCTTAACTCTGTAAACTGTTTTTCCTACCCATAAGATAAGGATAATATATGTACTATATGTCATATTATTGGAGGAATTTAATGAGATTATATAATATTAAATCTATACAAGATAGATCTATATTTGGTACACAGTAAAAGTTTGAATAAATATATGTTACTATTCTTACCATTTATTTTACCATTTCACATGTTAAGATTTTAAACAAACTATCTTCCTAATCTCCTTTACAGATCACTGAGAAATTGCAACAGAGAAGCCAGAGTGAATGTTGCTCTAAAGTAAGTCTTATCAGGTCTCTCCTCTGGCTTACCAACTCAGGCTAAGGGAAAGCAGAAGTCCTTACAATGGCCTGCAAGGTCCCTCAGTTCTTTGATAGCAGCTGCTCCACCCCCACTCCTCAGTGCACTTCCCATAGTGCCTTTTGTGCTGTTCTTGAGGGAATGCCATCTTTCTTCCTGCCTAAATGCATTTATCCTTGCTTTTCTTTCTGTTTGGAACATTTTAGTCCCAGAAATCTGCTTGCTTCCTATCTCTTTCAAGTCATGAACACTGACGCCTTCTCTGCCCATCCAGGATAAAATAGCCCTTTGCTCCTCACAACATTCTCAATTACTTTCTGGTTGATTTTTCTCCAGAGCACTTATTCCTTTTCTATCATATGTTATAAATTACCTGTTTTTCTTATCTATTGCCTGTGTTTGCCACACATTTATAAACTCTAAGAAATCAGAAAATGTTGTCTCCTTTGTTCATTACTGCATCCCCTTTGCCTAGAACAATGCCACGGAGATATAAGATATTCTGGTAACTTTTTTTAAATTGATGCTTTCATTTTCTTTAAAATGAGGGAGAGCCAGACCAGGGCCCCTCATTCACTGTAAACCCCTTCTACCATCCTTTGAATAGCATACTCCCCTCTACTGTTCTCCATTGTCAGGACCAGGTTGTTGACGGGGCTTCCTGTCTAATAATTTTTACACATTCCTGGCTCATTTACTTTACCCCTCACATTTCATGTGGCAAGGGCAAGTATGACTGGAATATATGATATAATGGGAACAGCTCCAAACTCCTTATTGCCATTTGATAAAATTTCCACCCTCTTTATAATAGTCATCTTCCACTGTTGATGTTTTACTTTGCTAATCACACATGATTCCACTTAATGTTCATGGTAATCCTGTGACGTATATACTACAATCCCTATTTTACAGATGAGGGAACAGAGTCTCAAGGAGTTTAAGGAAATCTGAAGATGGTAAGTCCCATGAGAAGTGACTTGGACTTAAAGATGTCTCTCTCTCCGAAGTCTATGTTCTCAGCATTCTGTTATATTGCCTCTTCAACTGTGGAAAATCTGACACCATTTTTAAAGTCTTGAAACCTAAAACTGCATTATTTTCTGGCATCCCCAGAGAAAAATTAGTAGTTGAAATATATATCAATGTATTTCTACTCCATACAAATTCCAATAAAGAGAAATGGTTTCTTTTTATGTTTCTTAAATATGTGTGAATTCCAGATGTAGCTTTGCAAAAAAACATCCTCTGTGTTGTTGTAGAAGGCAGTCATCACTTCTGCTGATAAAGGATGGTATAATAATAATCAGGATATTCACATGAGATTTAAGTCAGACCAGAGAACAATCTGATTTATAAAGTTGATTAAGTAATAAAGCAGAGAGCCATGCTCAAAAGAAATAAACACTGAAAACAAAAGGAGAATGGAGGGAAAAAATGAGTCAATACAAATTATCTGTAGTAAGAAACAAATTAAAAATAAAAATGGAGAAAACATCCTGAGTATGAAAAAAAAAAGTCTTCTGGATGAGTAATATCAGATCACACATGTGCTCTCGGAGTTAGAGTTGAATTGCTGTCAACAGATTCTAGAGGGGATCGTTTTCCTGACATCTCAATGTGCATATTGCATCTTCCTGAACAACAAATGCTCACACAGAAAGGACATTACCTGGAGCTCAGCCAAAGAGGTTTACCAGTTTACAGGAACACGGTCTATATTTTATTCCTGCATTTTTATTGCAATCATCATTTTAGTCTCACAGATATTTTTCAAAATTTATTCCCTTTTTATTTTTTAGCCTATCTGAAAAGCATCAGAGCTCAACTCTCCACTTTTGCAATATGTTCTTCAGTTTAGCATATTACCTTTAACAATTATGTCTAAAAATTGCAAACTAATTGTAACAGACAAAATACCACCATGTTGAGGTGAATGTATTGCATAAATAATTCCTAACGATATTCAAGAATATTTTGTAGTTGAGGACTTATGTCATTCTATTGTTTTAAAAAAATACATTGAAAATATATCCTTAATGTTTGCCCAACCGTAGGTTCTTAAGAATCGTGATCATGTGCCTAGTTGACATATGACTTCATCACGTACTTCATATTGCTTTAGTGATTAAAAATTATTTTAGATGACTAAATTAAAATATACAAATAAAGTACTTGAAAACTAGGAAAAGCTAAAACTTTTAAGGTTACACTATATTTAAATCAAAACCCAAAAATCTAATAAAAAATACAGTTCGGTTTCCTCATTACCTAGGGTGAATAATCAGGAGGCATCAGTCTTTTGCTCTTTTCTTTCATTGCAATTGATACAGGCACCAGTTTTGCATGTTATAGGCGTCAATATAGCAACCTTATTTAACTCTAATTGGTCTATGTCACAGATCAGGGAGGGAGACATGAAGGCAAGTTTCAGCTTCGGCTAAAGTCATTAGCTTCCAGTCTCTTAGAAGCAGTGCCTGCTCCAACATGTTGAAGAAACTTGGGCCCAACTATTTCTACAAAGCTCTGTTAAGAAGGCTGCAATTTTGGGTAACCCTTGGCACGTGAGAAAAACACTCAAAACTGATGTAGACAAGGGGTGGAAATTTAACTAAATTCAACTGGAATCTGAAATTTTGCTGCACTCAATGGATTTTGTTATATTACATTTATTTTAAACAGAAACAGGCAGCCAAAACCAAACATGTGTTTATTAAAAATCCATTTTCAAGGCATATCTATGTGCAGTGAAAATAGGCACTTCCTGAAAGACAATGAACAAATAAAAATAGTTGATCTACAAATGTGAAGCATCAGAACACTTACAAGATGATTTATTCTGATCTCCAGATACTAAAATGAAGCTTGAATTCACAAATAGCTTCAGCTGTAATGGTTCATTTACTCTCTTGACATTGGTGATATCACTACCAACAATGGTATAACTAGATCTTGATTAAACTTATGTTTATTTTCATCTGAAGAGCATTTCATTATGATCATCCTAATTGCTAACTTTTGAAGTTCACTTAAGTTCTTGGCATTTATTTGTCCATTTAATCCTCATAACAAAAGCATTAAAACTTACTCCAATGGGTTATCCTGATGTCTAATGAATTTATATATGTAAAGTGCTTTGTTCCTGGCAAAAAATATGAATTTAATAAGTGCTAAACATTTGGCAAGTAGAATTATTTTCCACATTTTACAATTAGAGAGAACTTTTAAATACAGAGCTGAGCTTCCAGGGTCATGCTCTTGCCCACAATTCTGTGTTTCATACAGTGTGGACTGTATACAGTTAGAAGTCATGTGCATACACGTCTCTTTAATGTCTAATTCTCTTCCTATACAGTTCTACACCATCAATCTCATGTCTCACTAGCCTCTGCTTTATACTCTCTCTAGCAATATGCTTTCCTTGCTTCACAGTGACCTTTAAATCCCAGGGCTATTTCTTACTTCTGGACCAATTTCCAGGAAAGCATATTGTATCTTATGTCTAAATGTTTGTTTCAGGTATACCTATTTTCTGAAGCTTTTTCAGGTTGACTCCATCTCTTTTCAACTTCTAACTTAACTGTGTATACCCTGACCTCTTAATATTCTTCATTTCTTTTCTTTGTATAGAGAAGTATGCTTAGGAACACATCTGTTATTCTCTCTTTTGGATTCTGTATTCTTAGGAAGTAGCAACTTTATCTGAAGTCTCTGTTGTTGTTCCATACAAAGTTCCAATGTATTATAAATTGTAACCTTCTAAGGACGTCTACATGAAGAAGACTGCATCTTTGCTAACATGTCCCAAAGAATAATAATACATCATCAACGATCAAACAAAAGTATAAGAAAAATTTGATTATGAAATTCAAATTTTTAATATACTAAATATTGCACTATTGTGATGTATATTCCAAAGATTCAAACTACTGCTTTTCCTCCATTTAACAGGTCTGAAGTTCCAAAGCAAAACCTTCTATCCATTAATAAATTGTATGCTGTATGTCTAAGAACTGGAGTATACAATTACACAAAGAACCCACAATGTTCAAATAATAAATCACCTTGGTATTTAGAAAGTATTGTGCCATGAATCAAAACCTTTATTAGAATCATAAGGCCGGGCGCAGTGGCTCACGCTTGTAATCCCAGCACTTTGGGAGGCCGAGGCGGGCGGATCACGAGGTCAGGAGATCAAGATCACGGTGAAACCCCGTCTCTACTAAAAAGACAAAAAATTAGCCAGGCGTGGTGGCGGGCGCCTGTAGTCCCAGCTACGCGGGAGGCTGAGGCAGGAGAATGGCATGAACCCGGAAGGCGGAGCTTGTAGTGAGCCGAGATTGCGCCACTGCACTCCAGCCTAGGGGACAGAACGAGACTCCATCTCAAAAAAAAAAAAAAAAGAATCATAAGATATTTTACTTATGTTACATCAGAGTGACTATGAAATGTTACACAGGTTTTTCAGTATGAAGTCATGTAAAATTTTTCTGATATGAGATTTACACATGATACATATTAATATGACAGTCTTGTATTCTAAAAGCATTCTTAGGCTTGGGAGTGAGTCTGATAAATTACATATGACAGTCTTGTATTCTAAAAGCATTCTTACACTTGGGAATGAGTCTGATAAATTAAGAACGGTCCTGCATGTCTATTCTGTACCAGGTATTAATGGGACAATAAACAAATGATTTATCTTATCTAGGTCTCAATTTTCTCATCTGCAAAATGGATGGATTGACACAATCCTGACTTGTTTCTAAATTCTACCAAAAATTTCTAAATATTTCATACAATTATTTTGATTAGAAATTATTCAGAAAAATAATTCATTTAGTCATCATATTCTGTATTAAATATCTATGGTATTCATACTTCACTATTGAAAATCCATACTATAGTGCCACACTGCTGATGGAATTATATTATAAAATGTGTTACTCTAAGCAGTTTTATAATTTATTCTACTTAGAATGCTTCTGTAATGAATATTGTCTTGATCATTATAGGAAAATAATTTCTCAAGAAAGCTTTCAGAGAAAAACTGATAAAATACAAATATTGCACATAAATTTTCAACTGCATGCTTTTAAAAAATAATTCACTAAAGTAATTATAAAAATTAAATATGTTTTCAGAGAGGGAGAGGTAAGGATGGTGGTATTTTAGGGTAGTTTGTTACATTATTAGGATGTAAATATTCTTGCCAGCTTCTCCCTCCCGCCTTTGCTTCTGAACCTCTGTTTTTCTACTCTCAGCTTATAAATGCAAAGAGAACTAGGAGACATATCAAAAAGCAAACACAAATATATCATCTTAGTAAATCACACCCATTTTCCAAGTATGAACATTGGCACAGTTTTTCTGAAGAGTATATTTCTTTATAGTGATCTCTGTCCACATCAGCTCTGATTATCAATAGTTGTAGAAAACATATTCAGACATTCAACACTGAAGACCAGGATGCCAGAGGCAAATAATGACTTATTAGAAATAATTCATTTTAGATAACACCAGGGATTTTTCAAGTAGATGCTCCTGGGTTCTCATGCCTGACAGCTGTGTGAGGTACAGAAATGGTAGCTACTTTCTGCAGTGGCTGTCAAAAGTAACAGCTTCTAAACTTTTTTTTCAAATGGCTTTTTGTAACGGAAAGGAAAATATCAGAGAGAAGGGGAATCAGATTATTTTTTGCTCCTCTCTTCCAACAACTTTAAAGTAGATTCAGAGGTTGCCTTGCTAAGAAATTTGCTAGCAACATACAAATAAATCCATTTTCAAAGTAAAATGAACAAAGATGGTATAACTATAAATACATCAGCTACCTTTCTGGATTTGTCCTTATTTATCTCATCACTCAGTTCTTTGCTTCACAAAAGCTTGATTATTCATGTTAGGATATATTAAGGAAAACATCATTTGAAAGGAAAACATCATTTGAAAGGAAAAGGCAGAGCAAAGATTCAAGTAGTAGAGTATAAGAAGAAAATCTCCATTTGGCTTTACTGTTTTATTTTTTTGTGATATTGACCTTTGTTATTTACTTACAGACTTTTAAAGCTAGAAAGGAAATGACACAATCATCTAGTTCACTTCCCTATTTTAAAGTAAACAGATTTTTGTTTCATTAATGAAATGCAAAAATCATTTCTGTACTATGACAATACAGTATTTCCTAATATGAACATATTTTGATTCTGTCTCTGGTATGCTGTTTATTCATCCTTTTCAGCAGAGTAACTCTTAAAATTGCACAACAATTGAAAACTTTATTTTCAAATATATTTGCAACTAACTGTGTCCAATTTTGAAGCCCTAGACTTAGGAACATATGTGTAATTTTTTTAAGTTACCTGGTAACCTTAGGATAGGTTGCACCTCATCAAACTGGTTATATTATGTGTAGTTCAATGTCAGGCCTGCTGAATCAATTAGAAAAGACATAAACTGTAATATGAGCTATGTCTTGCTAGAATGAAAAATCAGATGTCGTGTCTGTTTTTTAGTTTGATATGTGCCCTTGATCTTCAGCTGTCAGACCAACTTTGGATGCTATGTTTTTTGTGGTTTACAAAGTATTCACAGATGTGAGACCTCAATTTTTTTCAACAAAGGGATTATTTCTTCACAATTCCAATAATCTAATATATAAAATACCTTGTCTATAAACTACATCTTACTGTTACCACTGAGATATGACATCATGAGTAAAATAGAAATCTAGTCTTATGGTTCTATGTTTTTAAAATTTACATATACACACACATATATATTTAATTATTATATACTTATATATATCCACCAACACTTGAATGTGTATCAATTATAAGTCACAGAACTAAAAATCATACAGTATGTGTAATTTTTTATTTGTATTCAAAATCTGTAAACTGAACACAAAGTTTGACAACTTACGGGGTTATAAACCACAAACAGGCATAAACATGACCAGAAATTATGGTTTTTCCCTTTTTATTCTGAAATTAATTCTGTGAAATTTATTCACAATATCAAGGTAAAGTTTGGAGAAATAAGGAATCAGGAACTACTAACATCTGTGACCATTATCTCTATGATATGGGAAAAAAAGCTTTAATAGAAATTTTTGAAAAAATAACATTGTCAGTATTATAACAATTAGGAAGGAAAGAATAGGGAGAAGAAAGAATAGCCAAGCTAATTACGTGTTTAAGTAGATTTTTATCTTGCACTTTATTCCACTATATTTATTTAAGGGTGCCCAGGAATATGTCTTTATTTACCTTTGTAACATTGTTTCTCAATAAAAAAGTCTTCAAACATTTCACTAAATCATATTATTCACTAAAATCTGCATTGCTCCAAAGAAAATTTTTAGGAAATTGCATTCTATTCAGTGGGCATAATTAGAACCATAAGGCTTCCAAGAACTTTTCAGAAAGTCCCCTTAAATCTTTGCAAATTTTTAAAATAAGAATTCCTGCCATGCACAGATTATTAGGTCAATATTTATATTCAAATAGAGAGAAACAGAATTGTAAAACATGAAATAATTATGTTTGGCTATAATACTTGACATTCTCAAAAGTGTTTTAATATATTCAAACTTATTTAGTTGAAACAACTCTATATCATAGGTACTTAGTTATTATTACATGGCCTAAGCTTCATCTGTATATCAATTTATCTCCCTGATTTCATCCTACCATTGTCTTTTGTACCCTTCCCATGGCAACAACAACAATAACAAACCATCTGAGCTCAACCTGGTAGGTAGGTCATAAAGAATCCATCTCATATGCATCTGTATTTCAAATCCCAGTTGAAGTATTAACAATCTAACATTAATCCCTATTTTAAATATCTGAACACCAGTATGTCCAGTTACAGGGAAAGCCCATTCACTGTTGGTAGGGAGATGATATTGTCTTTGTCTTTGTTTGTGTTTGTTAAAATGCCTCAAAAAATAGGAATACTTTATACACATTTTATATATATAGCATACCTCTGTATATATCTGCACATGTGATAACTATTTAAAGTACAAGTTTAAAAGTGCAAAATAAGCAGCACCAGAAATCAATATGATGAAGAATATTTTATTTCTGGACTCAGAAAAATGTCTTTGTGACTTTGGTATACTACCCATCATTTGACAGAGTGAAGAAATACAAATTTTATCTGAGGCCTTCAGGTGCTGGCTTCATTTGAAATTACAAGCATCGTCAGCTCATTCAAGGGTTTTCATAATAAAATTGTCAGTAGTCCAAAAGTGATTTCAGGATTTAATTATTCATCACATGATTAAAAATAAAATTAATATTAACATGCAAATGTGTAGTTTTCTTAACAATATCGGCCAATATTATTTTAAAGAACATCTCTGAAGGTTTTCACGTAAGAAAAGAGACTGTCCCAGAAATCCTGGTCCCAGTTATCCTGAAGTTTCCTCTGATTCATCAAGTATTTAAGTTTCCAGGCCAACAGAAGCCTGGGGCTCAAATATTTGTAGCAAATCGGTGACTCAGGGCAACACAGCAGAACCCTGAGAAACAATGAAGAAGGAATTGCTTATAATCTTGTGCTCAGTTACACAAAAGATACTCATTTCTTTTCACCATCATGCACCAAAGACCCCAGAGGATCCAGAGGCTATAATAATAGAATAGGTTACCAAAGGAAATACAAGATTACCCACTAAATTTGAATTTCAGATACACAAACAAAAAAATTTAAAGTATGCTACAAGCACTATTTGGAGTATACTTATACTAAAAAAAAAAGTTGTTTATCTGAAATTCAAATGTAACTGGGCAACTTTTATTTTTGTTTTTGTTTTGTTATTTTGATAAATCTAGGAACATCTTTACCTCCACACAGAATCCAAGGCTGATCAGTGAGGGAAGGATAAGAGTTTTAGACAAGATGCTAGGCATGGTGGCTCATGCCTGTAGTCCCAGCACTTTGGGAGGCTGAGGTGGGAAAATTGCTTAAGACCAGGAGTTTGAGACCAGCATGGGGAATATCGCAAGACACCATCTCTACAAAAAAACAAATTAGCTGTTTATGGTGGCAAATGCCTGTAGTTCCAGCTACTTGGGAGGCTGAAGCAGGAAGATTGCTTGAGCCCAGGAGGTTGAGGCTGCAGTGAGCCATGATTGCACCACTGCACTGCAGCCTAGGTGGCAGAGCAAGACCCCACCTTAAAAAAAAAAGTCTGTGGAGCCAGGATGGCCGAATAGGAACAGCTGGAATCTACAGCTCCCAGCCTGAGTGACACAGAAGACGGGTGATTTCTGCATTTCCGTTTGAGGTACCGGGTTCATCTCACTAGGGAGTGCCAAACAGTGGGTGCAGGACAATTGGTGCAGTGCACTGTGCGCGAGCCGAAGCAGGGCGAGGCATTGCCTCACTCGGGAAGCGCAAGGGGTCAGGGAGTTCCCTCTCCTAGTCAAAGTAAGGGGTAACAGACGGCATCTGGAAAATCGGGTCAGTCCCACCCTAATACTGCGCTTTTCCAACGGGCCTGGAAAACGGCACACCAGGAGATTGTGTCCTGCACCTGGCTCGGAGGGTCCTATGCCCACGGAGTCTCGCTGATTGCTAGCACAGCAGTCTGAGAACAAACTGCAAGGCAGCAGTGAGGCTGGGGGAGGGGCGCCCGCCATTGCCCAGGCTTGCTTAGGTAAACAAAGCAGCCAGGAAGCTCGAACTGGGTGGAGCCCACCACAGCTCAAGGATGCCTGCCTGCCTCTGTAGGCTCCACCTCTGGGGGCAGGGCACAGACAAACAAAAATTCAGCAGGAACCTCTGCAGACTTAAATGTCTCTGTCTGACTGACAGCTTTGAAGAGAGTAGTGGTTCTCCCAGCATGCAGCTGGAGATCTGAGAACGGACAGACTGCCTCCTAAAGTGGGTCCCTGACCCCCGAGCGCCTAACTGGGAGGTACCCCCCAGTAGGGACAGACTGACACCTCACTCGGCCAGGTACTCCTCTGAGACAAAACTTCCAGAGCAACTATCAGACAGCTGAATTTGTGGTCTCACAAAAATCTGCTGTTCTGCAGCCACCGCTGCTGACACCCAGCCAAACAGGGTCCAGAGTGGACCTCCAGCAAACTCCAACAGACCTGCAGCTGAGGGTCCTGTCTGGTAGAAGGAAAACTAACAAACAGAAAGGACATCCACACCAAAAATCCATCTGTACATCACCATCATTAAAGACCAAAAGTAGATAAAACCACACAGATGGGGAAGAAACAGAGCAGAAAAACTGGAAACTCTAAAAAGCAGAGCACCTCTCCTCCTCCAAAGGAACGCAGTTCCTCACCAGCAATGGAACAAAGCTGGACGGAGAATGACTTTGACGAGTTGAGAGAAGAAGGCTTCAGACAATCAAACTACTCCGAGCTACAGGAGGAAATTCAAAACAAATGAAAAAAATTAGATGAAAAATAATAGAAAACAATGAGAAAAGGCTTAAAGGACTGATGGAGGTGAAACCAATTTCAGAAGCCTCGGTAGCCGATGCAATCAACTGGAAGAGAGGGTATCAGTGATGGAAGATGAAATGAATGAAATGAAGCAAGAAGGGAAGTTTGGAGAAAAAAGAATAAAAAGAAATGAACAAAGCCTCCAAGAAATTTGGGACTATGTGAAAAGACCAAACGTATGTCTGATTGGTGTACCTGAAAATGATGGGGAGAATGGAACCAAGTTGGAAAACACTCTGCAAGATACTATCCAGGAGAACTTCCCCAATCTAGAAAGGCAGGCCAACATTCAGATTCAGGAAATACAGAGAACGCCAAAAAGATACTCCTTGAGAAGAGCAACTCCAAGACACATAATTGTCAGATTCACCAAAGTTGAAATGAAGGAAAAAATGTTAAGGGCAACCAGAGAGAAAGGCTGGGTTACCCACAAAGGGAAGCCCATCAGACTAACAGCTGATCTCTCAGCAGAAACTCTACAAGCCAGAAGAGAGTGGGGGCAGATATTCAACACTCTTTTTTTTTTTTTTTAATTAATTTTTTTTTGCACACAAAAACAATAAACACTTTCTAAAAATACATACAAACAAAAAGATGTGTATCAGACATATTAGGAAGGTTGCACATGGGAAGTCGGGGAATAGAAATGGGGGGGGTGGGAGTTAAAATAAATGTGAGAGGGACTTTATATGGATCAGTGATAATAACTCAATCCTCAACTTGACAAAGAAGAGGGAGAAGGAAGAGGAAGAAAAAGAAAGTGGGATAAAGGATCAGAAAGGGAGGAAAATAGAAAAAATTAGAGTATGACTCCAGGGTAGACCTGTTTTGTTGTCACTGAGTTGGTTGGTTGGTTTGTCTGTTGTATTTTTCATGTTTCACCATGTTGGCCAGACTGGTCTCGAACTCCTAGCCCGAAGTGATCAACCCAAAAAAGACTTTTCAACCCAGAATTTCATATCCAGCCAAACTAAGCTTCATAAGTGAAGGAGACATAAAATACTTTACAGACAAACAAATGCTGAGTGATTTTGTCACCACCAGGCCTGCCCTAAAAGAGCTCCTGAAGGAAGCACTAAATATGGAAAGGAACAACCGGTACCAGCCACTGCAAAAACATGCCAAATTGTAAAGATCATTGAGGCTAGGAAGAAACTGCATCAACTAATGAGCAAAATAACCAACTAACATCATAATGACAGGATCAAATTCACACATCACAATATTAACTTTAAATGTAAATGGGCTAAATGCTCCAATTAAAAGACACAGACTGGCAAACTGGATAAGGAGTCAAGACCCATCAGTGTGCTGTATTCAGGAAAACCATCTCACACGCAGAGACACACATAGACTCAAAATAAAGGGATGGAGGAAGATCTATCAAGCAAATGGAAAACAAAAAAAGGCAGGGGTTGCAATCCTAGTCTCTGATAAAATAGACTTTAAACCAACAAAGATCAAAAGAGACAAAGAGGGCCATTACATAATGGTAAAGGGATCAATTCAACAAGAAGAGCTAACTATCTTAAATATATATGCACCCAACACAGGAGCACCCAGATTCATAAAGCAAGTCCTGAGTGACCTACAAAGGGACTTAAACTCCCACACAATAATAATGGGAGATTTTAACACCCCACTGTCAACATTAGACAGATCAACAAGACAGAAAGTTAAAAAGGATATCCAGGAATTGAACTCAGCTCTGCACAAAGTGGACCTAATAGACATCTACAGAACTCTCCACCCCAAATCAACAATACATTTTTTTCAGCACCACACCACACCTATTCCAAAATTGACCACATAGCTGGAAGTAAAGTGCTCCTCAGCAAATGTAAAAGAACAGAAATTATAACAAACTGTCTCTCAGACCACAGTGCAATCAAACTAGAACTCAGGATTAAGAAACTCACTCAAAACCGCTCAACTACATGGAAACTGATCAACCTGCTCCTGAATGACTACTGGGTACATAATGAAATGAAGGCATAAATAAAGATGTTCTTTGAAACCAACGAGAACAAAGACTCAACATACCAGAATCTCTGGGACACATTCAAAGCAGTGTGTAGAGGGAAATTTATAGCACTAAATGCCCACAAGAGAAAGCAGGAAAGATCCAAAATTGACACCCTAACATCACAATTAAAAGAACTAGAAAAGCAAGAGCAAACACATTCAAAAGCTAGCAGAAGGCTAGAAATAACTAAAATCAGAGCAGAACTGAAGGAAATAGAGACACAAAAAACCCTTCAAAAAATTAATGAATCCAGGAGCTGGTTTTTGAAAAGATCAACAGAATTGATAGACCGCTAGCAAGACTAATAAAGAAGAAAAGAGAGAAGAATCAAATAGATGCAATAAAAAATGAAAAAGGGGATATCACCACCGATCCCACAGAAATACAATCTACCATCAGAGAATACTACAAACACCTCTATGCAAATAAACTAGAAAATCTAGAAGAAATGGATAAATTCCTCGACAAATACACCCTCCCAAGACTAAACCAGGAAGAAGTTGAATCTCTGAATAGACCAATAACAGGCTCTGAAATTGTGGCAATAATCAATAGCTTACCAACCAAAAAGAGTCCAGGACCTGATGAATTCACAGCTGAATTCTACCAGAGGTACAAGGAGGAACTGGTACCATTCCTTCTGAAACTATTCCAATCGATAGAAAAAGAGGGAATCCTCCCTAACACATTTTATGAGGCCAGCATCGTCCTGATACCACAGCCTGGCAGAGACATAACCAAAAAAGAGAATTTCAGACCAATACCCTTGATGAACATTCATGCAAAAATCCTCAATAAAATACTGGCAAACCGAATACAGCAGCACATCAAAAAGCTTATCCACCATGATCAAGTGGGCTTCATCCCTGGGATGCAAGGCTAGTTCAACATATGCAAATCTATAAATGTAATCCAACATATAAGCAGAACCAAAGACAAAAACCACATGATTATCTCAATAGATGCAGAAAAGGCCTTTGACAAAATTCAACAACCCTTCATGCTAAAAACTCTCAATAAATTAGGTATCGATGGGACGTATCTCGAAATAATAAGAGCTATCTATGACAAACCCACAGCCAATATCATACTGAATGGGCAAAAACTGGAAGCATTCCCTTTGAAAACTGGCACAAGACAGGGATGCCCTCTCTCACCGCTCCTATTCAATATAGTGCTGGAAGTTCTGGCCAGGGCAATCAGGCAGGAGAAGGAAATAAAGGGTATTCAATTAGGAAAAGAGGAAGTCAAATTGTCCCTTTTTGCAGATGACATGATTGTATATCTAGAAAACCCCATTGTCTCAGCCCAAAACCTCCTTAAGCTGATTAGCAAATTCAGCAAAGTCTCAGGATACAAAATCAATGTACAAAAATCACAAGCATTCTTGTACACCAATCACAGACAAAGAGAGAGCCAAATCATGAGTGAACTCACATTCACAATTGCTTCAAAGAGAATAAAATACCTAGGAATCTAACTTACAAGGGATGTGAAGGACCTCTTCAAGGAGAACTACAAACCAGTGCTCAGTGAAATAAAAGAGGATACAAACAAATGGAAGAACATTCCATGCTCATGGGTTGGAAGAATCAATATTGTGAAAATGGCCATACTGCCCAAGGTAATTTATAGATTCAATGCCATCCCCATCAAGCTACCAATGACTTTCTTCACAGAATTGGAAAAAAACTACTTTAAAGTTCATATGGAACCAAAAAAGAGCCCGCATCGCCAGGTCAATCCTAAGCCAAAAGAACAAAGCTGGAGGCATCATGCTACCTGACTTCAAACTATACTACAAGGCTACAGTAACCAAAACAGCATGGTACTGGTACCACAAGAGAGACATAGATCAATGGAACAGAACAGAGCCATCAGAAATAATGCCACATATCTACAACTATCTGATCTTTGACAAACCTGACAAAAACAAGAAATGGGGAAAGGATTCCCTATTTAATAAATGGTGCTGGGAAAACTGGCTAGCCATATGTAGAAAGCAGAAACTGGTTCCCTTCCTTACACCTGATACAAAAATTAATTCAAGATGGATTAAAGACTTAAATGTTAGACCTAAAACCATTAAAATCCTACAAGAAAACCTAGGCAATACCATTCAGGACACAGGCATGGGCAAGGACTTCATGTCTAAAACACCAAAAGCAATGGCAACAAAAGCCAAAATTGACAAATGAGATCTAATTAAACTAAAGAGCTTCTGCACAGCAGAAGAAATTACCATCAGAGTGAACAGGCAACCTACAAAATGGGAGAAAATTTTTGCAACCTACTCATCTGACAAAGGGCTAATATCCAGAATCTACAACGAACTCAAACAAATTTACACGAAAAAAACAAACAACCCCATCAAAAAGTGGGCGAAGGACATGAACAGACACTTCTCAAAAGAAGACATTTATGCAGCCAAAAAACACATGAAAAAATGCTCATCATCACTGGCCATCAGAGAACTGCAAATCAAAACCACAGTGAGTTACCATCTCACACCAGTCAGAATGGCCATCATTAAAAAGTCAGGAAACAACAGGTGCTGGAGAGGATGTGGAGAAATAGGAACACTTTTACACTGTTGGTGGGACTATAAACTAGTTCAACCATTGTGGAAGTCAGTGTGGCGATTCCTCAGGGATCTAGAACTAGAAATACCATTTGACCCAGCCATCCCATTACTGGGTATATACCCAAAGGACTATAAATCATGCTGCTATAAAGACACATGCACACATATGTTTATTGTGGCACTATTCACAATAGCAAAGACTTGGAACCAACCCAAATGTCCAACAATGATAGACTGGATTAAGAAAATGTGGCACATATACACCATAGAATACTATGCAGCCATAAAAAATGATGAGTTCATGTCCTTTGTAGGGACATGGATGAAACTGGAAAACATCATTCTCAGTAAACTATCGCAAGGACAAAATACCAAACACTGCATGTTCTCACTCATAGGTGGGAATTGAACAATGAGAACTCATGGACACAGGAAGGGGAACATCACACTCTGGGGACTGTTGTGGGGTGGGGGGAGGGGGGAGGGACAGCATTAGGAGATATACCTAATGCTAAATGACGAGTTAATGGGTGCAGCAAAACAACATGGCACATGGATACATATGTAACAAACCTGCACATTGCGCACTTGTACCCTAAAACCTAAAGTATAATAAAAAAAAAAAAAGGAGTGTTAGTTTTAGATAAAAAATGAAACTGAAATTCTAAACTAATCTAGGCCAGATTGGACTTTTTTCAATACAAAAGTGACAGGAAAGTTTTAAGTCTCCCATAAGTCTCATTAAAGGTGACAAGGAGAAAAAAAGTAAAACAGTTTCATGTTTTTATGCCCCTCCAATTTCAGATTTTCTCAATAAGACAATTAAATATCCAGAGCTTGATAATTGAGTTCAACTCTGCATTGTTATTAATCCTATCTTAGTTGTACAGAGTCATCATTACCATTCCTAGAAATAGATGCAATGAGCATTTTAGAATAATAGTTGTGACATTCTCTGAGGACAGATGCAATAGTTTTGATGTGGATTCTCAGACATCAGTGCAGGTTTGGGAAATACCGACAGCAGAGATGGTGCTGAAAATGAGAACTCTTCAGCCTCTCCTTTAAAGCCCCTGTGACAGACATAAAAGTGCTTGGCTGGATGTTTAAAGTGGGAATCTCATGAATGCATTCTTGATAAAGCTTGCTGAAGATGGTGATTCCTCTGCAGTTTCCAGGGAGCTCTTGTGAAAGAGGGATGTCTAGAAAGTGACATTTAAACACAAACTCAGATACTGATTTTTCTTTAAAAAAATTGAATCTCTACCTATAGAAATAAGGAGAAAAAAATGTATAAAAGTGGCCGAAGTCTTACATTTTGACATCCCTCCCTAAAGTGTTTGGGCATGCCGTAAAAGAAGCAGGCTCATCTAATAGAATGGGCAGAACAATGTATGCTATCCAGCTACTTGGGGAAACTCAGAAGGCACAAAAATACAGGGAATTCTGGACCTGTCCCAGGGAGACACTTTTCAGCCTTGATTAGAATAGGTCGTTGAGATGCTTAGAAGACTGATAGCTGATATGAAAAAGAAAGCATCTTTTCCTCTCTGTCCTAGGGACTGCGATGTGCCAAAAATGCCTCTATGTGAAAAGATATAAGAAATATCATGAGAGAGCTGTAGGAATAAAATGTTTAAAGATGTATCAGCAGGAAAGGAAAATAAATTCTCCACATATATGTCATGGTTATAAACTTTGCTCTAAAACAATGTCCAAAAAGTGATTGAAGATAGCAGAAATGGTAACCAGGTTCAATTGACAAAAGTTGTTGTTGCGGCCATAGGTAACGTCTTTGATGGCAGGCACAAGCTGCAGGAATAACAAAGGAAGCCTACGTTATAAACTAAATGTCCATGCTATGGCTTGAATATATCTTCCAAAAGTGTGTTGGAAACTTAATCCCCAATGCAACAATGAGGTGAGGCCTACTGAGAGGTAATTGGGCCATAAGGCTGGTGTCCTCATGAATGAATTAATGTTGTTATTGCAAGAGTGGATATGTTATAAAAAGGGGAGTTCAGTCCCCTTCTCTCTCTCTCTTTCTATCTCTCGTTCTCTCTGATCCTTTCTTACATTCTCACCATCTACCATGAGATGATGCAGCAAGAAGGCCTTTTCCAGATGCCAGCCCCTTGATCTGGGACTTCTCAACCTTTGGAACTGTGAGGCAATACATTTCTGCTCATTATAAATTACCCAGTCTGTGGTATTCTGTTCTAGCAGCACAAAATGGACTAATATAGTTTGTGTCTCCCCAAAATTCATATGTTGAAGTCTTAATGCCCAATGTAATGGCATTAGAAGATGAGGCCTTTGGGAGGTAATCAGAATTAGATGAGGTCATGAGGATGGAGCCCTGTGATATTAGTATCCTCATAAGAAGAGAAAGAGACACCAAAGTTTCCTGTTTTAATTGCATGAGGACATAGTAAGAAGGTAGCCATCTGCAAGCGAGGAAGAAGGCCCTATACAAGGACCAAATCTGCCAGCACCTTGATCTTGGACTTTCTAGCCTACAGAACTATGAGAAATAAATGTCTGTTGTTTAAGCTACCCTGTCTGTAGTATTTTGTTATGGAAGCACAAGCTGATTAAGACATCTACCATTCTCCTAAAGCTAATGAAGTTAATTTTGGAAAAGAAGGATAGAGAGGTCAAAGTCACCGAAGAGAGAAAGAGAAAAGACCAAACTATGTACAATCACAAAGATCCCTGCCAGGGCTTTAAGGGAACAGATGATGACTTCTTGGAACATTGTTCATGTGATGACTTCAGAGGCTTGGGAGTAAATCAGACAGACTGACCCTGTTTCCTCAAATGAGTGCTTAAGTATTCGATACCAACTTGATAGGTCTTCTGCTCATGAACTGATAGGATTCTACCAGAAAGTTAAAAATATACAGAAAACCTAACTTGTGGCAGGCAAAGAGATAAACTGGTCTGCATAAGATGCTTAGAGAAGCCCCCTCTGAGAATGCAGCATTTAAGATGAGAAGGAGCCAGCCTTGAACAGTGGATGGCAGAAGAGCAGAGCAGTCCAGACTGATGGGACAGTGCATGCGATCATTTCAAGGTGAAAAAAATCTTGGCATGTCTGAAGTACCGAACAGAAGTCGGTTTAACTAGAGCATAGTGAGAGAGCAAGTCACTCAAAAGAATTTAAAGAGGTAAGTTGTAAGTTGAACAGGAAAGTAAATGAGTGAATAAATAAATGATTACTCTGAAGAATGATTGCATTCCACCTATTAGACAGAGTTGTGAAGGAAGGATTCTCTAGGTACACAGTGAGTCATGGCAATTTTATAGAGGAAAGAAAGCAAAATGAATTTCTAAGACCTACAGAAAGAATAGCATTTGAAATATTGGGGGAAAACAACATGTATGTCAGTGGACATGGAGCTCTGTGGTCCAAAGGCCCAGGAAGTAACAAACGGTAAGAGAGACACACTTTTCTTGATGTGCCAAGAAAACTGATGGAGCAGAGATTCCTCCCCCATGACTCCACATTTGAAAAATGCCAGTGTAAAGAAAAGCTCCAGTGCAAAAGCTTGTTGCTTTCCATGAAATTGCAAGAAGATCATCCCTCGAGACAGGTGTTAAGTGGTATCCTGTGTACTTACAATTTTCTTAGTTAGCAAAGAATAGCTTGTAAAACTCATTTTTGAGAAAATGATGGTTACTCTCATTGATAATTATTAAATATGATATAGTTAATAGTGAGAAGAACTATCTAGATAACTATAACTGTCAATTTCTTGATGCTAAGTAGAATTAAGTCTTCAAGAAAAGAGGTTTTTAAATTATTAAAGTTTGGAGCTAGAAAGTAACTTGAAGCAAACGTCATTCTCTCTCAATTTTGCAAATTAGGAAAGTGAAACAAAGATGCATTAATTTAAGAATAGCAATAGTGCATTTAATATCGACTAGTTTAGTGTACACTTCCCATTGTTCTTCTTTCGTCCCCAAAGTTAGCATAAACAAGATTTCTAAGAACTCTGGAGAGTGTAAGTGGTATATAAGCACAATATTTTCATTACTAAATTATTTATTTCTCGCAAGAGAGAAATTTGGGGGGCTTGACATTTCCTTCTTTGCACATACACAGTCGTTTTTAGAAACGATGACCTCTAAATCATGCTTCTGTTGTTGCCTAAGGAGCCATGCCTTAGCTAACTCAATAATCTTGCTGCAAAAGTAACCAGTGATCAGATGAGAAGATAAACGATACACCGGTCTCAGAGACATGAGTCTGTAACAATTTTTTTTTGCCAGCAAAATGTACTTCGGCAAAAGTAATTATTAATTTTGAATTAAATAATTCTTTCATTTAAATGAAGAACATATCTACTTTTAAAGTATAAACAGTAAAAGAAATTGATCTATTTTTAAAATACAAATTATTTTAGAAGGTGCAGTAATTCAGGAATAATTAGTAAAATGAACAATTCCAGAGTTTGGGACTACGTGAATTTTGGGATATCCAAATTTCAAAGAAAAAATTTTAAAATACTCTATCTCAAAGTATACCTACACATTTTTCTTCCTTGAAGGTGAAATTAAAAACAGTAATATACAAAATTTTTCTTAAAAGATTTATTATTTCTGATTCTTCCTAATCTATTTCATTGTTATGCAACAAAACAATGTGGTAGATGGAGTAATGACCCCAAACAGTTTCTGCAGCTTAATCCTTAGAACCTGTGAGCATGTTAGATTACTTGGCATAGGGGAATCAGGTGTACACATGGAATTAAGGTTGCCAGTTAGATAATTAGCTGACTTTAAAATATGGAGATTTTCCTGGATTACCTAAATAGGCCCAATTAACCACAAGGGTCCTTAAATGTGGAAAATGAAGGCAAAACTCAGTGTCGGAATGATACAATGTGAAACAGACTTGAATGGCCATTGCTGGCTTTGAAGATGGAAGGAAGCCAAGAGCCAAGGAGCATGGGCAGCCTTTAGAATCTGGAAAAGGAAAGAAAATGCATTCTCTCCTAGAGCCTCCAGAGAAGAATATAGCCCTGCGAACACTTTGACTTTAGTCCAGTGGGACTGTTTCGGACTTCTGACCTCTAGAACTGTAAAATGATCAAATTATGTTGTGTTAAGCTACCAAGTGTGAGAATTTGTTACAGGAACCACAGATAACTAACACACCAGACATGGAAATATAAAATCATCCAAGTTTGCCAACAATATTAAATAAATTGGAATTGAGAAAAAGTAATTGAATTTGGGAACTAACTTCTCAGAAATTTTGTGCCACACATCCCAAAAGTAAATCAACAAATTCAGCTTCTGAAACAGTATGAGAGAAGTGATACTGTATCCACAGAACATGCAACTTGTTTAATGTTATTTTACCTTTACCACATCCTCTATTCTTTGGAACAGTTATTTATTTTATACCTCTAGTCATCTATTATACATTTAAGAAGAAAACTGATCTGTATCCTTTTAGTTAGTTATCCTAATTATTCACTCAATATTTCTTGATTTCTCTCTGCCCAGTTATTCTCATAGTACTTACAGTATAAGTTTAGACACTAATATTTTATTTTTAAACATAAAAGAGTGGTACAATAAAAATAAAAGTTGTACAACCAAATCAGATGGAGTGATTTGAGAGGATTCTAATAAATTTTCATGGAAAGGTTAATAAAATGATGTTTTTACTGAAGATTCTAAGGAACAGGATTAAGATTAGTCTGATATATTTGCAAGCCTTCGAAAGCCAGAAATAAAATGATAATTCTTTTTGACACATGATAAAAATAAAAGTGCTTGTTTTTTAGAAAAATAATTTGAATTATATTACATAATAATGAATGTCAACTATAATTAATGAACAAATATACATGACAATTTGAATAATCTTATCTATATAAGAGAAAACTACCGTTACAAAATCTTTTATTAGTAGGAAATTTTTGCTTTCACATTTGTTGTGTTTATTTTTTATGCTGTATTAGAACTTACTTTCAAATTACAAAAGCAATACATGCTAATTTTAACATAGAATGACATAAGTATGATAAGGAAAAATTAACAAATCTTCTCCCAGCCTTCCTTTCTTCCCTTTAAAATACCCAATATTTATAGCTAGGCACATGTTTTTTCTAACTTTTTCCTGTATTAATACAAACAGAAAGAAAAATAAATTCCTGAGAATTAGAGTGGTTTTTTGGCTATACAAATTAGTCTTTGTCTTGCTTTTATTTTCCTCTTACTAATATCTTGTGCATATCGATATGATTACCAGATGCATGATATTCCTTAGATTGAATAGTAACTATACTATAATTTCTTTAACATTTCTCAATAAATATTTTAGTTTGTTTGCAAGTTTTGTCATAGAATACAATGCTGATTCACATATCGCTTCATATATACTCTCACATATTTATGGTTTATGTCCTTAAGATAGATTTCCCAAAATATACTGTGATGTCAAAGGGAACAAATACTCTTAATTTTAGTAGATATTGTTGGATTATATTCCAAAAACTGTGGCAATTTAACTTCTAAGAACAATGCATGAAAATATCCATTCTTTCACCCTCTAAATAACTGAATGTTTTCAGTCTTCTAAGTTTTAACTATCTAATAGGTGGAAATGAAATATCATTGATCTTTCAATATGTAGTTCATTCAGATTAATACTTTTTTGTACATTTATTTTCTATTTGCATTTCTGTTTTTGTCAGTGGCTTGCTTTGTCTTTTGTTCAATCTTGTACTAAATAGTTTTTCCTTGTATTGTCTTCTTAACTTACAAGAGCTTTTGGTTTTTAGGGTTGATTACATTTACTGTACATATGACTTGCAAATATTGTCTCACAAATGATTTTCTATATTTTAATGTTTTATGGTATCTTTTGCCATGTAGACAATTTCAATTTTTGTAGACTCAAATTTGTCAATGTTATACACTCTTTTTTACTTCTGAGGTACCATTTTTTTAGTAATAGAAAAATACTTATTAAGCACTGAATTGATCCTGCTAGCATTCCATTCATTTTTTTACTTCACTAAATTCAATACTAAAAGTGTTCCAAAACTTGTTTGTTTATATACCAAACTTTCTAACATTATAGTTCAATTAATATTATTTTAAAAATATAGTACTTCTGCTTAAAATATTCTTAAATCATTTTTTAAATTACATGCTTCTGTAAAATTTGAATTTTGAGAAGGTATATATATATATTTGTTCTTGTTCTTTTCTCTCCTCTCCTCTCCTCTCATCTCCTCTTCTTTTCTTTTCTTTTCTTTTCTTTCCTTTTCTCTTCAAGACAGAGTATCACTCTGTTGCATAGGCTGGAGTGCAGTGGTGCAATCTTGGCTAACTGCCACCTCCACCTTCCAGATTCAAGTAATTCTCATGCCTCAGCCTCTCGAGTAGCTAGGATTACAGATGTGCACCACCACACCTAGCTAATTTTTGTATTTTTTAGTAGAGATGGAGTCTCCCCGTGCTGGCCAGGCTGGTCTCAAACTCCTGGCCTCAAGTGATCAGCCTGCCTCGGCCTCCCCAAAGTGCTGCGATTACAGTCATGAGCAACCACGCCTGGCCAATATATTTATATTTGATCATTTATAGTTAATATTTACTGATGTTATAGCAGCCTTACTGGCTAATCCTTTCTTCCAATGTTCAGAGTATTCTGTCATTATCAATATAAAGTGTTTCTCCAGAAAAACAAGAGGAAATAAATTAATTACACAGATAAATTAATAAGTAAATACATAAATGTATGTGAGTCCATGTATTGTTTTGCCTGCAAACAAATGAATAAATACAGAGATAGGTTACTAGTCTAGGACCCAATTAAATTAGCAGGCAAGGATAATATCATCTGCAATTTAACATGTGAAAAATTCAAGTTAGTGTAAATTGTATTATATTCTATGTATAGAAGATAAATCTCACAAGTAAACCCTCGCTATTAGAAATAAGTAAGATTTACAAGTAAATTGGCAAGAAGTTCCTCAGGATTATCACATATTAGTTTGGCTATATGGAGGACATAGAAACCACCCAGTTGCCAAGTACACTGACTTGAATCAAGTGGCTTAGAGAGTAATTTACAAATTTGAATGGCATTATATAAGAGATGTGAATATGCCACAATTCCAAAAACTATTACACGTTCCCATCCCATTCAATTGGATATTATCATTGAATGATCATTTTCTTTGTTCAATAACCATGATCTGTTTACTAATTAAATAATAATTATAGAAAGAAGTCAATATGATAATACATTACAAAATTATCTACTAATTTTTGATGTATAATAATAATACATTATAGAATGTAATAATAATATTCAACACTTTATCATGTTGGATAAATGCAGGAATCATTGTAAGTGCTTTTAATTAATTATTTAATTTATCACCCAAGCAAACCTTGAAGTAAAAACATTTATTATACCCATTTCACAGATGAAGAAAGTGAAGTCTAAATAGGTTAAATTACATGCTTGAGGTCACAAAAACTAGTGAGTTGCAGGTGTGAGATTTGAATCCAGAAAATATGATCCAGAGCCCAACTTCTTAATTGTTATTCTACAGTACCTCAAAGTATACAGATAAATGGAAAAACAGCCTTTTCCAAAACACTGTCAATGTTTGCTTTAATAGTTTTTAATATCAATCTATTAGTGTTTCTTTGTTATTAAACACCTGTGTGTTATAAATTTATAATATAAAATTCTGCCTCATTTATAGATATTATTGTTACAGAAATACAGGTTCTGATTTCAGTGAAAGTATATCAGGTAACTTGTATTAACTCTTAAGAACAGCCAGAATATTTGGGGCTAAACAATTTTTCTTTTAATCTGTTGAAGATCTCAAAGAGCTAGCAAAGCAGTCATGAATTTTAGGGCAAAGATCTAGAGGATAAGGAGAAAATCTAGAGTGGCTAAGACAGTTATACGTTTGACCAACATTATATGGGAGATTTTGGATTCACAGCAATCACATCATTCTGAAGCACTTACATCATTCTATCCTGTGCAGCTGAATAGAATGTGAGAGGTGAGCCTGGCATTTAGATCCTCTTTTCTCCTAGTGGAATCTACTTAAAAATGAAATAAATGTATTTAAATGATCTAAGATTGCTAGAATTTTTATCTACCTACCAGATACCAAGGCAAGTCTTCTCTGAATAAAGATAATAGTATCTTAAGCCTCAAACTATTTCTACTAATCTTAAAAGCTAATAAACAACACTCAATTACAAAGAAATAAACACATGAAGTGATAAATTAACTTGATCACTTTTGATAAATTAACAAAATAAGCAATAAATAGTAGAAACAGATTCTCAGAGAATCCAGATAAGAAAAAGAGAATTCAAAAGAAATATGCTGCCTAAGCTAAAAAAAAAAAATAAATGACAGGATTAAGAATTTTGTCAGAAAACTAGACACTATAAAAAATTTAGGAACTCTAACTAAAAGGTACACTAGTCAAAACAGAAAACTCAATGGATAGATTCAACAGCAAATTAGACACGACTAAAGAACGAATTGGTAAACTAGAAGATAAGTGAGAAGAAAATAAGCAACCTAAAGCATGGAGGGACAAATGAATAGAACATATAGAGAAGAGTATAGAAGACATACAGGATATAGTAAAGAAGTAAAAGGGTCTATTATATGTGTAATTGGAGAAAAGGGAGATAACAGGGCAGAAGTAATACTTGAAGAGATAATGGCCTAGAATTTTCACTGATTGTTTCAGTCATATATTGGGATACTATAAAACAGTGAAAAAGAATGGCCTCCAGGTACATCAGAACAACGTGGGTTAATCTCCTACATGTAATATTGAGGCAAGGAAGCCAAACACAAAGAGTACTATATGATTATGTTAACATAAAATGCAAACACAGAACAAAATTATATTGCAATTTGAGAAGTCAGAACAGTGGTTATATCTTGGACAGAGGGAAGGAATACTGATTTGGTGGATCATGAGGCAGTCTTCTGAGTGTTGATAATGATCTATTTCTTGGTCTCGGCACTGGATACCCAGGCATATTTACTTCGTAATAATTCACATATTTTTTGTTTACTTTATTGTATATATGTTATATTTTACATAAAAGTTTAAAAGCAAAATGAAAATAATTATTATGTGTTAGTGGGAGAAAAATTATTAATTCAAGAAACAAAAAATATTTTTTCATTCTTAAATCAAGAATTACATTTTAAGATTCATATTTTAAATATTTGATTATTGGCTGGGCGTGGCGGCTCACACCTGTAATCCCAGCACTTTGGGAGGCTGAGGCAGGTGGATCACCTGAGGTCAGGAGTTTGAAACCAGCCTGGCTAACTAACATGGTGAAATACAGATACCCCATCTCTACTAAAAATACAAAATTAGCCAGGCATGGTGGCGCATGCCTGTAATCCCAGCTACTTAGGAGGCTGAGGCAGGAGAATCGCTTGAACCTGGGAGGTGGAGGTTGCAGAGAGCCAAGATCACACCATTGCACTCCAGCCTGGGCAACAAGAGCAAAACTCCATCTCAAAAAATAAAATAGAGAAATATTTAATTATTAATAAGACTATGGATTTTTCCAATTTTCTAGTCTTTCTATAATTTCTATAATGTAGGACTTTCATGATTTTATAAAATGGTCTAAAACACTTTACTTTAGAAAAAAGGAACTATGATGGTGCATATACAATTTATCTTCTGCTTTCCATTTTTTCTGATTTCTAAAATAGTCAGAATATGTGAATAATAAAAGCTACATGTGAATGTCTTCACTTTTTCAGAATCATGACCCTCTTTTAAATGGTAATACATGCAGGAAAAAACTTCTAGTCACAATATTTACTCTAGTTTGGATATAAGGCAGCAAGTAACAAGAAGTGTTCATGTTAAACTACCTGATTAAGTGGAATCCTGATTGCTTGCTTGATACAGTATCATTGTTGTATAATAATCTTTGTGATGATATCTCTGACCTTAAATCATATTTTAATGAGGCTTGAAGAAAGTATATGCAGTCACAAAGAGTTGAAACTATTTGATAATTTTTGAAAGAAAACATCAGCATGCCAAATATAAGTAAATGCATACAATTATCCTCACATTATTGGGTGTGAATGCTAAAATCAAGGGGTCATTTCACTGTTTAACAAACTCTTGGGAACAGGACACTTAATCATTTATAATTGAAACTGTAAATAACTGTTGATTATGTAAGACATGAATTACTCTGACACTTGCCAAGAGAGGTCTGAAAAGGCATTTCTTCTATCAAGTGTATGAAAAACAATACCTACCATCCTCAATAATAAATTAATATTGAAAATGCCAAGAGAAAAGTTCTAAGAATCTATATATCTCTGCATTCTTTAAAAATTTACTTTTTAGAAGCAAATCAATCCTCAAAAGAATTCGGAGAAACAAACAAATTCCACTTTATAAATCACTCATAGGTAGGATACCACCCATAATAATAAGAGACGTACAGAGGTTGCTCTTTGTTTAAAACAAAAGTTTATCCACATGCTATTCTTTCTCTACACATGTTACTGGGAGAATTGGAGGGATAGTTTCTATTCTCTGTACCGTTTCTCTGGTTATACATGTACGAAATTATTTTTGAAAAATCAAATTTATTTGTAATTGGTTTCATAGAATGATAGTGTTTTCCTTATATCCTTGGCATTTTTGACTAGCCTCCACAGTTCTTTGAGTCACAGAAATTTCTTTTTCATGCTTGGTAACTAAATTATATTTGTTTTGACAATTTGAAAATATCTGTTTTAAAATAATGATGGATAAATACACCAAAAATGTACCTTTTATGTAATCTTATTCTTTTAAAGAACGATAACTTGCAAGAAAATAAAATTTAAATGTACACCACTATAAGTTTTTTCATATAAATAAATCAACGAATGAGCAAGTGCTTAGACAGCCAGCTGAACCTCTGTCAATGGGTTTATCACATCATGTTAAAATTGTTTATTTCTTTATTCTTCTGGTGCATGTAAGCACTCCATATGTAGGAGCAATATATTATTTAAATCCCCAGGACCTTATACAATATGGTGCTCAGTAACAATTCTTGAATGAAACTGAGCCGTAAAAAGTAGTCTTATTCCTAGAATGCCCCAAGGTTGAGGCAATATCTGCTGGATGTGTTTTTACTTAAAATGAAGATTGAAGAGATGTAGAATGGTAATAGATAAGGCTATTGGGACATGTACAGAAACAAATCTTTACTACATTCAGGCACAGACTGTTACTAGACAGGTTAAACATTATATAGTTTCTATGAAAAATATTTTTATATTTTAAGGAAATATAAAAACTAAAGTGGAATTAAAAAGGAGGATCTGTCTGTAGTGTTTGGTACATGTGGGTATTGACTAAACAGGAAAGAGACCATGATAGGGAGTAGCGGAGGAACAGGACTTCAAGGTATGTGTAAGTGGTCTGTCTACAGAAGTGGGAACCAGAGAGGAAAAAATGACTGAGTAATCATGAGTTTAGAGTGAAATGTCATCAGAATTCGTGACAGTAATAAACCAAGGGAAAATTTCCTTAGTCAAGGCATAATCTAGGAAAGGCATGTTGAGTTACTATTGCTGAGTGATGGTTATGGCACCTTAGGAGGTTCTCCTAGACCTTAAAAGAATTCCCTTTTAGACATTCCTTCCATTGAGAGCTCAGTGGCTTATTTCTGCCCTAAACCCCTTTCATCCTCACCTATTCCATCTGTAGTTGTCCCAACATCCACAGATCTCTCTGCTATTTTACTTTCAAGTATTAGTGTCCTGGTTTTCCACCTGAAGTTGGACTCACATAAGGATATCTTTTCTTAGGATCAATTTCCAAGTATGTGCATCGAGCATTTGACTTATCCTGTAGGTCTGAGTAGACTCTAATTTAATCTGTTCTTCCACTTACAATCCCTGGTTAAAGCTCCAAGTGAGGTTTTGGCTGCACAAGCTGATGCTAAAAAAGTGCATTGAGTCTAAAAGCACCATTGTCAAGTGAGACTGGAAATTCTCATTCTACACATGCCCAGTAATCTGTCTTTGGGGTAATTTTTTCCCAACCCACACTCTTTTCTCCATCAGCTCTGTGCCTATCCTACTCATAACATGCACATACCTAATTGCATTTACCGTACATTTTGATTTGATTTTAAAAAGTAGTGGTGTTTTGTTTGCTTCAGGTATATCCTTATTCTTTTACTCTTATATGAATAAATGTCACTAGATTTTAGTAAGTCAAATATCAAAAAACCTTAGTACTCACCCATAGTCTGTGATAAAATATATTTTGTGGAATGTTTCATCCTTTAAGAAATAATGTCTCATAAAACTAATATTTCTATCTGCATCTGTGAAAATAATCAAATTTTTCAGACTATTAAACTGTGAAACAAAGTGTAATTATTTGATGTTCAGCTCCTATTTTCTTAAAAACGTATTATAATAGAGAAATATTAAGGCAAGCAAGAGCAAGAATGAGCCAAGATTTAATACATATTATCACCTAATTTTAAAATATTTATTGAGTATTTGTTATATATTTAGCATGATGCTAGGCATTATGGAGGCATGTGTATGTTTGAATCCTCCTAATGTGTATAGTTACAGATGTTTGGTAGAGTAGATTATAAATTTATAGAAATAACTATAGTAAAGGTAGGACAATAAAGAGATGAGGACAGTTACTCATAAAACACAAAGACTTTCTTGATGACAAACAGGCATGAACATAGATAGCCTATTTAAAAATAAATAAAAATAGCCACGTGCAGTTGCTCATGCTTGTAATTCCAGCCCTTTGGAAGGCCAAGGCAGGAGGATACCTCGAGCCCAGAAGTTCAAGACCAACACCTGGGCAACAAAGGGAGACCTTGTCTCTACAAAACAATTTAAAAAAATTATCTAGGTGTAGTGGTACATACCTGTAGTCCCAGCTACTCAGAAGGCTGAGGAGGGAAGATCATTTGAGTCCAGAAGATAGACAGCAATGTACTCTGTTTGTGCCACTGCACTCCAGCCTGGGCGACAGAGCAAAACCCTGCCTGAAAAATAAATAAATAAATAAATAAATAAATTAATTTATTTATTTAAATTAAAGCAGCTGGTTAATATGAAAATACTTAACCCCACTTGCAATCAACCAAATGGAAAATATGTTTAAATATACTATTTTTTAAATTGGCCAAAATTTTAAATTATGTCGTCCAATGGTATGATACAAAGCTATGCTGCAGAGCTGTGCTGATAAATGCTTAAGGACTTGCTCTCTGGAGGGAAGTAAAACAACACCACCTATTTGTAGCATTTGCTGATTTCTGTTGTGTAAATACTCTCACCATGGCTGATTGCAAACTACCAAATACACATCACTAAACACTAGATTGCGAAGCCATGCTTAGGATAGGCTTTCCTGAGCCAATCTGAGTAGACTCCAGCACACTTCTGATTGTGTGTACTCCTTGAAGAAACATGAATTAGGTAAATCTCTTGTAATACCAATTTGGCAATATGTTTCATTTGCCTTGAAACCATTTATGGCATTTAGACTCAGTAATCTTATATCCAGAATCTATCCTAAATAACTTCAAATAATTTTTTAACTTTACACAAATAGTTGTTTGCTGTCATAATAATTATGATAATGTTAATAATTAAATAGTAAGTAAGTATAACACATCTACAGTGTAATAGCCATCATTAAAAGCATGTTTATAAAAGGTATGAAATAATAGAGATGATGCTTTATTTATACAATTGAATTTAAAAGACAAGAAAAAGTGATCATGTGTGGTATGAACACAATTCCTTTTTAAAACCTGTACATAGAAAAAAGAAGTGATAATACATTGATAATAATGGGTTTGGGTGCAATTTTTTCATTCCTTCATAGCCCAGCATCTAGGAAATATTCAAAAAATATTTATTAATCTCAAATATTTTCTGCTACTTTTCTACATTTCCCAGATTTGTTCTAATATAATCTACTTAGATAAGCATTAAAAAGAACTTTAATTGTGTTAGGTATGAGAGAAGTGTAAAACCAGGGTTGCTGGCTTGAGAAGATTATGGGAAAATAAGACCTGAAACAATTAGGGAATTACAAGTGGTGGAAGAAGAGAAGGAGCACAGAGGAAAGAAGCTATGCAAGATGATACTTAAGTTAGAATAGCATTTCCTTAACCACAAAACTTTTTTTAAGATTGAAACACCATATATAAGGACGGAAAATAATAGAAAGAACTACTTCATAGAGAAAGACAAAGTTCAAAGCAAGAGCCCCCATGATTTGTCAAGAGATTAATCTAAATCACATTAAGAGGTCTAGAGGTTGGCAAACTATGGCCAGTGGAGCAAATTTATCCCATTGCCTATATTTTTAAATAAAGCTTTTTGGAACACAACCATGTCCACAAATTTGTATACTGAGCAGTTGAGACAGAGAATGTATGATCCACAAAGCCTATAATATGTACTATCTGACCCCCTACAGAAAAAGTTTGGCTACCCTTGATCTAGAAAAGAAAGTTCAAAATTTAAATATTCCATGTTTTTTAAAAAAAATTATGTGAAATTAGCTCTATATAATCATTAGAAAGTGTCTTCTGAAAAGCCAAAATGTCTGACTTTACCTAATTTCCCCAGTCCTTTGTGTGAATGTGTGTGTGTGTGCACACGTGTGCTTAGTGGTAAATCCACTTAAAAAGTCAAGGCCATGTACTGTTACATTAGAATTGGAAGACAGATATAAAATGCTCTAAATAAAATAGAGATTAATTACAAATTCAAACGCATTAACATTATGTGAATGGCCAATTCAATAACTGATTATGTGAAAAATTAATTGCCTGCTTAAGTGGACAACCACACAAAACCGCATATCCTGTCTCAGCCCACACAGGTGTTCCATGTCTCCCAGACTTTTCAAATGATTTGGCATTCATATGCCATGGCTAAAAAAGCCAGACGCATATTTTTAACATTCAATTATCTATTCATTCTATAAACATAATAAATGACAATTTTATATTGGGAACTATATTAGTATTTAGGAATATAGTAAAGAAAGATGGTCCTTGACCTCAGAAAGAACATCTCTCCCCCACTCTCTCCCCGATTAATTTGTTATATGTTATAGGACGCATTCCAAAAAGTACACATTCCTAGGGCAATTAGTTTATGTCTGTATAATGAAATGGACAAAGAAATAAAAATGGCTACTGTTACAATTGATACTGAGAAAATGTGGTTTGGTTTGTAAAAATATTTATCAGAGTCTATTGCTTGAACCCAGAATTGCTCCCAGGATGGTGTGGAAAAAAGAAGTTGAAATTGAAAGGAGCAAATTTATTCTGCATAACTAAGTATATTTAACTTTTGATTCTACCTGGTGACTTGGGAAGTTATTTCTAAAACTTGGGAAATGGAAATGGAGGTGGATTTTGGTTAGTGTGACGATGAATTCTGGCAGTATGTTGGGGGTCTGGAACCAAAAGAAATACGTCATGAGTGAGTAATTTCCATATGCAGTCTGACCTAAGTGAGGAATTTCAAAATAACTTGGTACCCAAGTGTAGTTGGTGTCTATACAATAATGAACCTCCATTGTCTCTAAAGCCTGTTACCCAACACGATAGCCTCATATTTGTGCTTCTTTCGGAAAAGGAGACATGTCCACACTTGGGATAAAGCCCTGAGAACCAGGAAGAGACAGGCAGGAGTGGTGATAAGTGATCCAGGACTGACCCTGGAGTGAAAAATGCGCTTGCTAGGCGATTGTAAGCACCACCAGGCAGGAATCATCAGAAACACCAGAAATGGCACTGGACTCCTCAGATTGTGTGGGATGGAGCCTTGAGTTATTTTATTGGACATAAAAAAAGACTTGGAGACTTGGAAATTTTCAGCTTATTATTATAAACCTGATTTTTGTTTTATGTTATGCTTATTTACATCACATCAACCTCCTTCAGTGGGATGCAAGCACATGTCATATTTATCTTTATATTTCTCCTGTACCAAGCTTAGAGCATTATAGAGTAGGGGCTCATTAAATTAAGCAGAAAAAGAATTTCGAAATCAGAAAGAAGAGATGATCTTAGCTTCACCACAGAAGCAATATAGAATTGACTGAGGGCTAAACTACTTTTGTCTAGTTGGGTGTCCCCAACTAAAATAGTGTCTCTAGAGTTAAGACTGGAGAAGTTTGGGAAGTGTGAATGTTGGAGAAGAAAAGTTAGATAGAACTTTTTTGTAGCAAAACCTCAAGCTAGGAAAACAAATGTTTTTAAGAAGGAGAATATATTTGCCTGTTAGGTAAAGAGAAAAAAGGTCTCCCTAATGTAAATTTGATTTATTCTGTGGATCACACACAATATGGGCCGGAAATCTCTAAACATAGCAATACAATAAAAATCACTAAAAACAGATTTTTTTAGGTTTATTAAAAGCATATGCTCATGTTCAACCTCATGGGATTCTGATATCCCTGGTCTGGGTGAAAGAGTAAAATCTATACTTTTACTGTATTTCCCACAACCTGTTAAAATTCTAGAGGAAATTTCCTACTCCTAATGGTCTTTTTAACTTGAGGTCTGGCGTGTTTACTGAATTAATTAACAATGTGTTCACCATGCAAAGTTGCTCTCTTGCCTTCATAAGTTAGAAATTTGTCAATAAAAATATTTTAATGCAACCTATTTCTCACTTTGTTTTGCTTTAAATGAATTCTCATAATACCAGATACTATATATATCGAATACACTTCTCATTCTGCTCAATAAGTAGAAAACTTAGAGAATGGCTAAAATAAGGCTCTAGGCTAGGAAAAAGACATAGCAAAAAAAAGAAAAAGAAAAAGAAGAAAGAGTACTGAATAAACACGTGTTTATTATGTTATCAATGGACAAGATGATATTGAAAGCACATGTAACAGAAAATATTATTTTCATGCTTCAGATTTCCAATCTACAGTCATGTTCTTGCACTTACTTTGAATACTATGATAGATGGATGGATGGATGATAGATAGATAGATAGATAGATAGATAGATAGATAGATAGATAGATATAGATAGATAGATAGATAGATAGATAGATAGATAGATAGATAGATATAGATAGACAGATTCATAGATGAGACATAGATAATAGTTCGATAATAGATGTATAAACATAGAGAGATGGCTAGAGATAAAGATGGAGATTTTTTTTTAAAGTAAGAAATCTTGGAATTTAAGAAATGCCACACAAAAATACAAAAGAGAAAGGGAAATAAAGATTTCTTTCAATGTAAATTTTTTATTTGCTGTTTTACCTTAAAAATAATAATGTCAATTTCTGTCACATTGTCATGTGATTATATAATGAAGTTGGTTTCAGTATTGTCATTCATCTGTTCTAATTTCAGGTATCAGATGTATTAAGCAGTTCAAACTGAGAGTGTAACCTTTTTAAAATCGTATTATAGATTCAGGGGGTACATGTGCAGATTTGTTACATGGGTAGGGTTTGGGCTTCTAGTGAGGCCATCACCCAGATAGTGAACCTAGTACACAATAGGTAGTTTTTCAACTATCATCCCCCTCCTTCAATTCATTCCCCCTTTTGGAGTTGCCATTGACTATTATTTCCGTCTTTATGACCATGGGTATCTACTATTTAGCTCCCACTTATAAGTGAGAACACGTGGTATTTGATTTTCTGTGTTATTTCACTTAGGAAAATGGCCTCCAGTCCTGCCATGTTATTGCAAAGGACATGATTTCATTTTTTTTTAAGTACTCCGTGGTGTATATGTACCACATTTTCTTTATCCAATCCACCATGGGTGGATTGATGGGTGCATAGGTTGACTCCATAACTTTGCTATTGTGAATAGTGCTTTGATAAACATATGAGTGTAAGTGTCTTTTAGATAACAAAAAATCATTTTCTTTTAGGTGGATGTCTAGCAGTCAGATAGCTGGGTCAAATGGTAGTTCTGTTTTTAGTTCTTTGAGAAATCACCACACTGTTTTCCAAAGGGGTTGAACTATTTTACATTCCCACCAACAGTGTATAAGCATTCCCTTTTCTAGTCATTGTTGTCAATGTCTTTATTTTTTGACTTTTTAATAATAGCCATTCTGATTGGTGTGAAATGGTATTTCATTGTGGTTTTAACTTGCATTTCCCTGATGATTAGTGATGTTGAGCTATTTGTCATTTTGTTGGCAACCTGTATGCCTTCTTTTGAGAAGTGTTTGTTCATGTCCTTTGCCCACTTTTTAACAGTTATTTGTTTTTTTCTTGTTGATTGGTAACAGTACACTTTCAAAGACAGTTGAGAAGACATAAAAATTATTGCAAAGCTCCTTTTCTTATAGGAGGTAGCATGGAAGTTTGGAGTCCACTCGCTATCTACAAATGTTGTGACTTAAGGGTGCCGATTATTTGAAACTATTAAGAGGGAGAAAAAATCTATCCCTCCCCCTCTCCCATTGAAAGAGCACAATCAGGCAGGGCGCAGTGGCTCACGCCTGTAATCCCAGCACTTTGGGAGGCCGAGGCAGGTGGATCACGAGGTCAGGAGATCGAGACCACGGTGAAACCCCGTCTCTACTAAAAATACAAAAAAATTAGCCGGGCATGGTGGCGGGCGCCTGTAGTCCCAGCTACTCGGAGAGGCTGAGGCAGGAGAATGGCGTGAACCCTGGAGGCGGAGCTTGCAGTGAGCCGAGATTGTGCCACTGCACTCCAGCCTGGGCGACAGACCGAGACTCCGTCTCAAAAAAAAACAAAAAAAAAAAAAGAAAGAAAGAGCACAATCCTAGGATAGGTGTGCTGACACTACCCCCAAAGCTTTCAAAATTATTCATATATCATCACCTCGTTTCCTTATGACACATTGTACACTCTTAGTTTACACACACACACACACACACACACACACACACTTCTGGTTCCGGAAAAAGAATGTATTTCATAACTGTAGTTTGCTTTCCATGAAAACCACTATAAAATGAAAGGTATATTTTGCAAATGAGGGCATATTAAACTTGAGAACATATTGCATTTATGCTCCCAAATTTTAGTTTATGCTGTAAGCCTAGATCTAGAGAGAAAGGAAGTTCCGTGGAAGTCAAGAAAAGAACTAGAGGAAAGAGTGAGATCGAGATTATGTCTACTGTGCACTTACACCAGGTGCCATCAATTTAGCAAGTTATTAGACAATCCGAAGATCACAACTGTTCCATTACTTCTTGCAGTTCCCATACAGTCAAAAGGAAACTGCCCTGTCCTTGCTAGATTAATGAAAACCGACTAAGATCAGAAAAGTAATAAGTTGAAAGAAGATAATTCAGACAGTTCTAAAAGTTACTAAAGTAGGCCCCGTATTGCCATTTTCCCAGAGAAAGAGGATAACTACTTTCTAGGGGTGCTGGAGCCTGCTCTTGTGGACTCACTAGAGCCTATTAATAAATGTTCAGGAATTTTGTGAGCCAGGTATTACACTGTTGGTCATTTGTAATTGGCCATAGTGGGAGTATGCACAAAACAGAAAGCACAGAATGCTACAAATCAGGGACTTTTGTTCCCCCTGAGGGCCTATTTATTTACCCAGCACATACAAAAATATATCATGGTAGAATGTTTACATTTTTAAAAGATGTAAAAATAACTATTTTGTTGAAAAATGTTTACTTTTAGGCAACTGTTTCCCTTTTACAAAATTCATAAACCTATGTCTTCATTTTTAGAAATGATCTAGAAAACACTTGCAACTCTATTAATGAGAAAGTATTAATTATCTTTAAAGTAATATTTGAGATTAAAAAATAAATTGACCTAATTTTAACCTAGCCCAAACAACCCAATGTCATTTGAAAATATTTGCTTTTCAGTATTTCCAGGGACACAGAGAGTGTTCTTTCCCTAAACCAAACTATTGACCTAAATTTAAAATTAAATTACACACACACACACACACACACACACACATGCATACACACACATGCGTGTGCATGCAGGCACTGAAGAAGGCCACATTGTTCCAATCCAAACACAGTGATTATCATCCACAAAGAAGACACCCCTTGGGGTGTCTGAAATTTACAGGGAAGACAGCTGAGCTCCCAGCAGGCATAACCCATCTGAAGATGTCTTCCTACAAATACCACAGGTACAAAACAATATTGCCTCACTGTTGAAATCTGACTGCCTGCTGCAGTGAAAACACAGGCCTCTGTGAACACTGAATTGAGGATAAAGGACAAAATGTTTAAGTTTATTATACTTTTTATATGTGGATGTTTTGAGACAAAATTATAAAGTTTTTTTAAACAAAAATATTTTAAAGCATTGAATTGAGTCCAAATATAGAAATAAATATGTCATGAATATCAGTTTATGTTTATAATTTTTATAAATATTAAAGAATACACATCTTAGGAACATAATGATTTTTATACAATCATTTCTCATATTGATAATTAACTTGATCTCAGTTAATCTGGTATGTCAAGTCAATCTATGCACTGTATCAGGAGAAGACTATAGCCAACAATGTACGATAAATGGAATATACACTTAGTGTATGTTCTATAGGGGGAAAAAGCCTTTATAAAGCTTAAGATGCTTTTTTTGAGACGGAGTCTTGCACTGTCGCCTAGGCTGGAGTGCAGTGGCACGATCTTGGCTCACTGCAACCTCTGCCTCCTGGGTTCAAACGATTCTCCTACCTCAGCCTCCTGTAGCTGGGATAACAGGCGACCGCCACCACACCCAGCTAATTTTTTTTTTTTTTTTTTTGTATTTTTAGTAGAGACGGGGTTTCACTATGTTGGCCAGGCTGGTCTCAAACTCCTGACCTCATGAGTCGCCTGACTTGGCCTCCCAAAGTCCTGGGATTACAGGCGTGAGCCACCGTGCCCAACCAAGCTTAAAACTTTTGAATCAAATATTAGTAGCAACTTAAAGCAAAATTGTTTTGCTAAGCATAAGCAATGAGAATGCCTGCTCACCAGGAACTAAAATATATTTCAATACATTTATTTTGTTATTTATTTATAGAAATAAATGACAGCATTGAAGATAAAAGTAACTGTGGATAATATATCTCTATTTCAGTTTTTGTTTTAACTATGAATTACTTTTAAACAATGAATATATTTAATTTAACTCAATTTTAGTTTGGTCATGAATACTAAATATCCATATCTGAAAGTCTGCTCTAATATATATTCATTTCTTTGCTGTTCCTTAAATACTTCGATTATTCTCCCACCTCAGGGCGCTTGCATCTACTATTTTCTCTGTCTGGAATGTTCTCTCTCTGACATCAGGATGGTTTATTCCCTCACTTCCTCTATGCCTTTTCTTAAGTATCGCACTGTTAGTGAGTCCTTCCAATGTGAAAGAGCAAATTATGCTTGCTTCTTCCATCCACATTTCATATTTCTCTTATCATTTCTCCACAGCACTTACTACTAACACACACACACACACACACACTTTTAAAATTTTATACATACAGACATATATATATGCTTTTAAAAATTCTATTGTCATAAAAGCAGGATTATTAGCTGTTTTATTCACCACTAAATCTTGAGCACCTAAAGCGATGCCCACACGTAGTGATAGCTCAGTTAATGAATCTTAATAGGGTCAGAAGGAACTCGAATGTTCTCTGATAGCTTCAGCATTACTTAATGGCAAAATCACAACCATAACCAGAATTAGTACCAAAAAATTCTTCTGTTTAAATACAGTAAACACGATTTCTGCACAATCCTGTTATGGAATCTATATAATTGTATCATTCTATATAAAGAAAAAAGGGTTGTTATAGCACCAAAGGAAAGCCATTTACAATTTTATTCCCCGAAGAATGCAAACTGTAAGAGAACAAAAAGCTGTATGACCAAAACTTTACCAAGGTGGAGAAAGTAAATAGCTAAATCAACAGAATGTTATAAATATTAAATTTATTTTTATATAGCAAAGAAATTATTATTTTACAAGTGAAAATTATACACCAATTTATAGTTTGAGACTCCATAATTTAAAGGCAGATCACCTATATATGTAGCCCACAGTAATCATTGGGAATTTTTGCTTCTCACTGACTTGAACTTCTGAATTCGATAATAAACATCTCTATGAGGTAAGAATAATCACGATTAACGGGCACTCTCTATGTTCCAGGAGCTGTGCTTGCAGCACTGGCCACTGTCCCAAAACAATTCTACAAAGTAGGTATTACTTTCCCATTTTTAGAGATTAAAAAAAAAGAGAGAGCTACTAGAATTTTGGGGCTGAATTAATATTGAAGTTATCAGAGGGCATTTGGGTACCTTCTGACCTTGTGGTTACATTAATTCATTTAAGATTTATTAATTGAGAGACCATTACATGCCGACATTGCTTGGGGACTTAGCAATGAATAAAACAGGTAATGATCCTGATACAAAGAAGTGATTGAATAAATAAACAAACGGGCGGAGAAGTGCCAAATATCCTTTACAGAAAAATTCTGAATTATCTATGTAAATATTCTCTCTAAGGATTTGAATCTTAACTCTTATTCATTGATTGTAGACTACGTGTATTGACTTATTGATTTGCTTCTAAGGAGTAGAGTGTGGAAAGTGAAGAGAGGAGAAAGAGTAACTTTACAGTGGAGAAACCTGGCAACACTTAACTCAGCTAGGTGATCAAGGTCAACATTATTAGTGATGTCATGCCAATGACAAGTGCGCTTGACATGGTGAGATGAGAATGGCATCTCACTTTTGTGATCTTCCTCCTCAAAATACATAACTCTGGTCTAATTATGAGGAAAGCTTCAGATAAATCCAAATTGAAGGACAGTGTACAAAATACTTGTCCAGTACTCAACATTGTCAAGGTCATCAAAAACAAGGAAAGCCAGAGAAACTGTCACACGAGAAACAAAGGAGATTTGATAGCTAAATGTAGTGCGGTATGCTGGATCGGATCCTTGAACAGAAAAAATGGCATTAGGGAATAATTAGGAAAATCTAAATAAAGTATAGAGTTGAGTTAATAATAATGTATGGTAGTTGTAAAAATGCACCATAGTAACATAGAATATTAACAATAGGAGAAACTGGGAAAGGAGTAGACAGGAACTCTCTGTAATATCTAGCAACTTTTCTGTGAATCTAAAACTATTTAAAATTCAATGCTTTTTAAAAATATATACTTACACACACACACACACACACACACACACACACACACACACATTCAGCCTCTTAAAAATGCAAAGAGGACACGCTCCCATTTCTGACCAAGCACATTTACTACTCTCTTAACAAAGAAAATGAGCCAAAATGGACCCCAAGATATTCAAACTGGAACCACCATGGAGGATAGTGTTTTACCTTGGATTAGTGAGGATGGCTTTACTGGCTAAGCATAAGAGAGAGACTGTAGAGTATAATTACCTGGATGAAAGATTTTAGGTTTTCTAACTTCAGGGATGGGTGGGAGCTTCAAAATCTCAGCTTAACATTAGAATGTCAGGGAAGCTTTCTTTCTTGTGCATGAGAAAAGGCTCATTAAGAATTTCTGTTACTGGAGGTGAAAATCAGAAGGGGTTTCTTTGGAGATATTGGGAGTAGTCTACAAAATAGGCCAGCTATGGGAGCAGTAAACCACAGGAAAACAATTGCCAGAGATGCCTTTAGGGTGCAGGGGCAGAAAAGCTTATCTGCTCAGTGGAATGTGGTCGAGTCATCTGAGGGATTGATTCCTGACTGGGAAGACCAAGGCACCAAAGGCTCTAGTCTCCAAAGTGCCATATGAGCATTGCAGGCCTCAGGTTTAAGAGGTTTTGCTGTTGTAATTAAATATCAAAAAATGTATGAAGAATGTTTGCTAGTTAGAGTATGTTTTTCCCTTTGTGGAACAAGCCAGTGAACTTTTATCCCCTCATAATACAAATTTGTAATCTATGTTCCTGAAACCTTGAATGTAAAGATTCATATATAATTCTCACTTTGAGAGAAGCCCAAACATGAAAATGGGTTATGCAAAGCAGTATTATAAAGAGTAAATTCAATTTTTGCCTTGATTATTTTGTGTCTCTTGCCATGTCTACACTGATCAAAAGAAGAAGGGGAATTTTTTTTTGCTTTTTGCTTTCAAAATGAACTTTGTCCTTCTGAAAAAGAGACACACACTTCAGGCAAAATAAAAATATGTACCTTTCTTTTGGGCACTGGCCATTTACTGCTCTTACATATGATTGCCTTTCTCAGGTGTAATAATTTATTGCCTATTAGTTCACTATTGTGCAGGATCACTTTTCTCCCTTTGGTTGCATGGGTAACTCCATTAGTGGTAATGAACTGTGTCATGGGTAATCACACCATTAAAACCTATCTACCTTAAACCCCAAAGCTTGAAACCCTCTCAGCTGTCAGTCCGGCAAAGAGAAAAAGAGCAATGACCTGCAAAGGTAGAGACCTGAGAACCGCTGGAGATGTTAAGTTTAAGCTTAATAGTGAGTCATTAATAAATAAGATGCAGTATAATTATCAATATGAAGCACATTTAATAATTAATACCTTGCAAACAAAAAAGAAATGAAATACCTAGTGGAATTAGACAGAGGTTATATTCAGTTCCCCTTGACAATCCTGACTTGAAGGAGAATTCACAGACTGTTTAAAATTATGCAAGAGCCATTTCCCCAAAGCTCAAGAAGTGAAGCCACTTAGTAAATAGAATTCTTCACATTCATCTATCTGGGCTCTTACAAACTTTACCCATACTTGACTCTAAAAGTACTACTCCTCTCATTTAACTGCAACTTTTCATCTTTCAATTAAATATAAAAATGTTTGGGCGTATGTGTGTGATTAATAAAAACAAGTGACAAATGTAGCTGAAATATAGCCTCTTTCATCTCTCATTTTTATGACATGGGATTCTTAGAATGGAAATTGCTGGCAGTAACTTCCAGTTTCTACTCACAATCCCAATTTTTGATAACCTATACTTTGTTGAGTAAGGGAAGAGAGCTAATATTTATTGAGCATTCACCAAAATAGATTAATTTTGCAATGGTTATCTCATGTAATTATCTAAACAAGCCTATGTAATTAAGCTTATTAACCTCAATTTTAGACCAGAAATTTGAGGCTAAGAGAGGCAAAACCACTTTCTTCAAGATTATAAGTAGTAGATTGACAATTTCATTCCTGACCTTTCTGATCCTTAAGCTTGTAGTTTTTCAATTCTGTTCCTAAATATATCTTTAAATAGGGTATGAAAGTCTTCTTGTTGCTTTGCAAATGATCATATCAAAGCAATGATGTGTTTATTTATGTAACACTTCAACCAATCACCCATATTATTTAGCAGTTTGTCAACAGGTGGGAAACCAAGGGATAATAGCATTTCCCAAGTCACTGATTTGAAAGAAAATCCAGCCATTGTCCTGCATTACTGGCCAGTCAAATCTGTGATGAAAGGAAAGAATCAGGCTTTCACCATCATCAGCTCATAAACTTGGCCACGTCACCAGCCTTCCCCACTGCACTAACCCCTTAGCTCTCCTGAGAGGTTGAAAGAGACAGTTCTAATTTCTTTCTATCACTTTCAGCTTAGCATGAGCAATTCTAGCCTTCATCATGAAATATGTTCACTTTAGGCTAAATAAAATCAGAGAGGTAACTCGGTATGCTTTAGAGTTCCCAACTGCAATGTGTCCTTTTTTATTTTTTTAATTCTCTTCTACTAGAAGACCAACAGCTTACCAGGATATGAGATTTTCTTAGGAATGGAATGTTTGTTTAGTCATAATGAAGCCACACTTTTACCATGTCTGCTCCCAGTGACCCCAATCTCACTTTCTGTACCAAGTGTTTTCCAGCATGCTGTGAACAGTTAGTTGTTCCATACTTTTAAAATTGAATGCCTTTATGTTTGTATTTCAGATTCTGTTCAAAATACTCCTCAATTCTATTGACATTATTTAAATTTTACAACCAAATTTTACTAAAAAACACACCTTTAAGGTAATAATGATGATAATTATAATAAAAATAGAGCAACTGCTGTCATAAACTAGTTTATTACTTAACAAGTTTTAATAATTAATAAGTGTTAGAAAAATGACAGAATGCTTACTATCCTTAGTGATTTCTTTCTCACTTAATTGAGCAATACAAGGAAGCCTTAGGTTTCAGAAATTCCCCTTCCTCAAAGGTCAGACAGGCAGGTATCATCATCTACTATGACCTAAAGGAAAATGGAAGAGAAACAAAATTGCCATGGGAAATATGAACTTGGTATAAACTTGTCAAAAGGAATTCATCTATCCAAACAGAATTAAATTAGGATCCCCTATATATGCAGTCTCTCATAATAACAGCTGCAAAATATCACATTCAGCTAATTTCAGGAAATGCCCTCCCTGCTCTTTGGTATCTACCTGAATTCTAGTCATCTTTCTTTCAAAGCTTCTATCATTGCATTTTCCTCCTGAAGCCATTGTTCTTACTCTGTTCCTTTCACCATTTTGAGCTCTGTTAAATATAGGATTGTACCACAGAAACAAACATGTAACACAAACTTATTTTACATTGTAAGGCAGATAATGTCGTATGTCATTCTCATCTCTTGCCCAAGAAGCTGAGCCTCTTGACTGCAGAAATGTCTCCTTCCTATATTTCCTCACTGCAACTAGCAATGAGCTAGGCACATATATTATACTCAATAAGTGCCTATAAACTGACGACTGGGTGAATATTAAATGATCCTCTGATGTTATTGTATATTTCACTTTGAGCATGTTTCATCATTTGTTATTCTCTTAGTGTGTTTTATTTCCTCTTAATTTATGTTCTGATTTATATTTCTGAACCTGATATGCCAATGCTCTTTCCTTTTCTCTTGATCAATCCAAAAGCAACAGTTCATTAAAATCCATCCTTAAATCCAGCCTCTTCCAGGAAGTCTCTGTGATACACCTATGTGTAGTGATTTCCCCTTCCACAGTCGTGATTTCAATGACGCGAGCATGTTCTTAAACATCATTGCCGCACACTATTCTTCAGTGTTTTCTACCACGCTTTTTTTTTTTTTGAGACAGAGTCTCGCTCTGTTGTCCAGGTTGGAGTGGAGTGGCGCAATCTTGGCTCACTACAACCTCTGCCTCCCGGGTTCAAGCGATTCTCCTGCCTCAGCCTCCAGAGTATCCTGGATTGCAGGCACCTGCCACCACACCCAGCTAATTTTTGTATTTTTATTAGAGACAGGGTTTCACCATGTTGGCCAGGCTGGTCTCGAACTCCTGACCTCATGTGATTTGCCTGCCTCAGCCTCCCAAAGCAATGGGATTACAGGTGTAAGCCACTGTGCCCAATCACCTATCACATATTTTATTTCTCCAGTACAATATATCTCCAAGAGATATATTATTACAGAAAATGTGTTTGTCTGGTTGAATTAACAGTATGCATATAGAGAAAAGCATAAATCATTTTAAACTACTTAAAATTATTAAAATTGAGATAACTAAAGGTGTTGTTATAAATGTCTTATCTTAAAGCGGTCTCTAAAAGTACGTTAGTCAAAAATATGTAATATTCATTTTTAAAGCAAAGGAAGAAAAAATAGAGTTTATAAATGTTAGCGGATATGAATTTTATTGGGATGTATTTTATACTTTCACCATCATGTTGCATAGAAATGTCACTACTTGATAGTTTAGGATTTTCAATAAGAAATTTTGGACGATGTATGTGTGGGGGCATATGTGTGATTGTCAGGTACTTAATGGAGACTACTGAACTTTTAATTTGTTAAATTAAGACCTGATTATAAACAAACAGTTCTTTCAATTGCTTTATCGGTTTTAAAAATGAGTTCTCTTACTATCAATATCAGTGATTTGTAGATTTATGAGCTTCTCTCCATTGTAAGGTACTTGCTTTGTAAATAATATATGCTTTCGTCAAAGCCACTGTAACTCTAAAAGAGAAAATTGTAAAGTTACCTTTAAAAACTTGGAGAAGAGACAGAAAATTTTGAAGACTAGAAGATAATATTAAAAAGAGTAAATATTGAAAACAAATATATATTTCATAATTAACTGTATAAAATATGACTCAAAGGCTTCTTTGGGTCTTTGTTTATTTATTTATTTATTTTCTTTTTCTTAGAGGCAAGGTCTCACTCTGTCACCCAGGTTGGAGTACAGTGTCAAGATCATAGGTCACTGCAGGCTTGACCTCTTGGGCTCAAGTGATCCTCTCACCTCAGCCTTCTGACAGGCTGGGACTCAGTGACTTGGAGAAGGGGTGGGGAAGAGAGAGAGAGAGAGAGAGAGAGTGTTGTAACAGGCATGCTTTTCAGTTGCCAGCCCAATCCCCTTTCCTTTGTAAGAGTCTCCTCTACCCTTCAGCATCAGCTCTCTTATGGCCCCCCTCAACTCTTTATCTCTTAGTTTCTCAATTTACAATTAATTTGATGAGAATAATAAATTATTTCCTGACCAGTAAAGAAACTGAATGAGGCAAACATCATTAGAGCTTAATTTAACAAATTACTGTTCAACTGTGTTGACCCTAAGCAGCAATGAGTCCCGGGCCTAATAACATGCTGTGTGAATTCTGATGGTGTCTCTCTGTGACTCACAGTCATCACTGCTTCTTGTTGCTCTAGTTGAATCTGTTCTTTACTGGCACCCGTTTCAGTGCCTCATAGGCCTGTGGTGCTTTATGTTTTCCATAGCACTGACGTAAGTTGGAAAAGTCAGTGGCATTTCCACAAAGCTTTATGAATAATCGAAAGGGCGAGTCTCACGTCCATGTCTCTTGATTCTATGCATGTTGTTTTCCATGCCCCCTAATCCTGTCCCTTCTTGTTCCTTTGCTTCCTCCTGTTTCCCTGTTAAGACTCCCCTGAGACACCTTCTTTTGCAGAAAGTCTATGCTGACCTCCCAGGCTAGCCTTGCTCTTCTGTCTCTCTGCCTCTGTGTCCTGTGCATCCATCATGGTACTCACTACCTCGGTAATTGCCTGTTTACTTGTCTATCTTTCAAAGCATTCTGTCACCCACATTGAGAGTTCTCTCTAAGTGCATACTTAGAGATGTCTTTAACATCTGTGTCTCTGCTAGAAAGCATTAGGGTGCCTGATAATATAAATTGGAATGAATGAATGAATGAATGAAAATTTGAAGGAAGGCATGAATGAATACCTGTATTCATGAACAGCTATCTCCCTTTGTCTCACAGTCTAGGCTCCTTAGCCTGGTCCCCAGATTTGCCCCCTTCTTCCTTTTCATCTTCATCTCCTGTAACTTTTCTCAAGTTGCCCTGGTTATTCAAGTAGTCCAGTCATCCAGGACTTAACCTTTCTCACTTAAGCCTTGTAGTCTTACACCACAAGTCTGCCCTGGTCATTCTAGTTAAAATGTTTTCTGTTTCGTATGCAGTGAAAATCAAGGTTAGGTTTAAATATTGCTGCCTCTATGTTCCCTGAGCATTTTGATCATAACACTAATTTAGCACAGATTACATTGTATCCTGGCTGGTGATCTATCTATCTTCCTTGCCACACTGAACCCTTTCTTTAATGACCAAGAGCCATTTGGTTTATCTTTGTACCTTCAAAGAGATTAAATAATTTGCTTAAGATCGTAAAACCGGCAAAAAAAATAAAGTAAAATAAAATAAAATAAACACAGGCAAACCCAGGTATTTTGCCTCCAAATCCAGTACTCTAAAAATGTTTCTTCTGAACATCTCTTTCTCTTTCACACTGGCTTAAGAATTTTATTACTTTTACTCATATACAAATACACACATACACACCCATATATTTTTCTTTGTATCTTCTTTTCAAATACAAGTCTCATAAAACTCTGGAAACAAATAAATGTAGTTGGTAAATGCAGAGACCCTTATTAGGGAAAATTCTGAATGGAAAACCAGGTACCAGCATATATTCCCAAAGTTATGCAAACTTCTGTCGTAGTATTTACCATGATTAGGCAGCCTCTTTTGCTGTTATTTCCTACTCCTAAATAGTTTAAGTTCTGATGAACGAGATAAAGACTAATGAAGGCTGAATAAATTGCTTAATATTCCTACATTTGAAAAAAAACTTTTGAAAATTCCTATGTGAAAACCAATTTTGGAGGAGAAACTGCCTGTCAGGCTATAATGAAGCCCAACTGCAACCGGCCAATCTCTGGTATATTTCTAGGCTGTGTCTCCAGACCTCTTTCACATTTGCTGACAGCAGTTCAAATACTCAAGAGTGCCCCGGGGGCAGGAGTAAGGGAGGGAGGACTTATTTTAAGTAGGCCAAGTCGGCTTGAAATAAGTGCAGTCTGATCATAGGTCTTGGAATCTGGGGCTTTCTGAACTGTAATCCTAGCTCAGACACTGATCCCTCCTGTGACCTAGGATAAATTACTCAACCTTTTTGCCTTGGTTTCCAGATCCCCTAAATAGGGATAATAATCCTGACCTCAGAAGGCCAGCATATGAATTAAACATCTGCAAGACCTGAGCTTAACGACAGGCGAATGAAGCATCTCATTCTTGCAATATAATAACTCTTTCAACTCAATTTAACAAGAACTATTTCGCTAAAGAAGCAAAAGGTGGCTGATTCTGGTATCTAACCAGCCTGAAATTGTTGATGCAGCCTCAAAAGGAAATCAGACTCATAAATGAAAAAAACTTGAGGCTGAAAACAAAACATTAACAAAATGTTGATTTTACCCCGAGCCACCGTGCCTGGTTGGTTCTTTTGCTGTAACAGGACAGCTTTTGAGTTTGGCCTTCCTGAGCATTGGGACAGTAGTTAGCTTTCCTGAGCACCACTCTCCAATGTAAGCCTTATCAGTATATTTCTGTTGTTTATTTCAATAGTTTGAAGATATATTTAGTTGGAGAAAGATTCAAACTCTGATCACCAACAGTTCAAGGACAAGACTTTTTTATATTTGGAGGTTCTATCAAAAGTGATACTTTATACAAAAATTAGCTGGGCATGGTGGTGTGCGCCTGTATCCCCAGCACTTTCAAAAGCCTACGTGGGCAGATCACTTGAGCCCAGGAATTTGAGACCAGCCTGGGCAACATAATGAGACTGTGTCTCCGAAAAAAAAAAAAATTAGCCAGGTGTGGTGACGTGCACCTATAGTCCCAGCTACTCAGGAGGCTGAAGTGGGAGGATCGCTTAAGCCTGGGAAGTTGAGGCCACAGTGAGCCATGGTCACACCACTGCACTCCAGCCTGGGTTGAAAGCAAGACTCTGTTTCAAAAAAAAAAAAAAATATATATATATATATATATATATAGAAAAGTAAGATTCTGTTATTTTAGCAATACAATTAAATATGTATAAAGTTACTTTTAGAGTGAGGAATGTGTTCTAGAACATCATATATAATTCCAAATTCATGCAGATTAAGATTAATATTTCCAAAGGAAAAAAATGTGAAAGAGGAAATGCATTCTTGGAAAGGTTGACTCCAAAACCAGCAGAATGTATCCTTATATTCCTGCTGCTTTTTCTTTTCTTAGCATTACATCTCTCTCATAAAACACAGAGTCAGCCAGGTGTGGTGGCTCATGCCTGTAATCCTAGCACTTTGGGAGGCCAAGGTGGGCAGATTGCCTGAGCTCAGGAGTTTGAGACCAGCCTGGGCAACACGGTGAAACCCCGTCTCTACTAAAATACAAAAAAATTAGCCAGGCATGATGGCGTGTGCCTGTAGCCCCAGCTACTTGGGAGGCTGAGGCAGGAGAATTGCTCGAACCCAAGAAGCGGAGGTTGCAGTGAGCTGAGATCACGCCACTGCACTCCAGCCGGGGCGACAAAAAAACCTCAGTCTGTCCTAAATTAACAATAAAATAGAACATGGTCAGTATTTGTCTTTGAATTAGTATCTATTCTGTGTAACAAACTACCCCAGAACTTAGTGGCTTAAAACAATAATATTTACTATCTCACATATCTGTTGGTCAGGAATCTGGGCATGGCATAACTGGGTCCTCTGGCCCAGGGTCTTGCACAGTCATGATGCAATCAAGGTGTTAAAGAAGTTGTAATCATCTCAAACCTCAACTGAGGGTCAGCTTCCCCGCTCACTTGGAACTTGGTTGCTGGCAGGATACAGTTCTTCGTAGGCTGTTGGACTGGGTCTCAGTTCCTCACCAGCTACTGGCCTGAGGCCACTCTCAGCTCCTTGCCACATGGGTCTTTCCTTAGGGCAGCCCATAACATAGCAACTCATCTTATCAAAACACATAAGCAAAAAGTGCTGAAGAGAGAGAGAGAGATGGAATATGCCAACAAGGCTGAAGTCAGTCTCTTGTAAATTAATATCAGACGCGACATCCCATCCCATTTGCCATAGTCTATTGACAGAAGTGAGTTGCTAGCTCTAGCTTACACAAAAGGGAAGGAGATTACACAAGGCTATAAATACCAGAAGGCAGAGGTGATCATTGGAGGCCATCTTAAAAGGCTACCTATGGCTGACTTCTGCATACTGTATATTACACCTAACTTCCTTTCCAACATTCCTGAGAGTCAAGAGTGTTTTTTAGTATTAGCATATGCTTTACTTCCCAGTAAATACTTATATGACATTGCTATAAGATGTTTAAAAACTCTTAAAGATAACGGTATATGTTTAAAAAAAAAAAACAGGACAAGAGTTAAGCAAATCATTCAGAGATGTGTCACTAACCATCTAGGGGGTCTGTGTAAAGGATAAGGCAGCATTATCCTGTGACAAGAGCAACAACTTGTTTTATAATTCCTTCAGACTGATTCAATGGCTCTCACATAATGCAATTCTTAAAAATTCGGGGGAAAAAAGCTTAGATTTCTTTTAAAGCATTAGTTCATGACCATAAAGTAAGATTTTTACTAACATGCTATGTCACATTATCTCAAGCTTATGTAAAATATGACCACATTCTATGTTTCTGTGACTATGTAAATAGTGACTATGTGAATGCTTGTAAAAATAAGGCTTATATTCCATATATGTCACTGTGTGAAATGTTTTTGAAATTTAATCCATTAGCTCATTTGGACCATGGTGTTAATTCAAAGTCATATGCTTCATATTCATGTAAGTTTTCTAGTTTTGCAACAGAAAACATTGTTGCTAAAATTCTTATCCTCCTCTAGGTTGGTTTCATATATATATATATATATACACATACACACACACACATATATACACACATATATATGTATATATACCTAAACACGTACATATTTGTATAACACATGTATATTTGTGGGCATATAAAAATTGTGAATAGATGGGTAGATTTTATCACCACCCTTATGAGAACAACTCAAGGTACATTGTTCAATGTACTTCAAAAAGAGGGTCAACATCATGATTTATATATTCTTCCTCAACAGTCATCATTTGTTTGCAAAGAAAGTGGTTATCTGAGAATACCCATTCTACTTTTTTTCTGATATTGGTGAATATGAATTTGATTAGAAATGCTACTTTTAATACGTTTGCTAAGAGTCCTGTTACAGTTGTGACAGATACTTTTACTTGCCAGTAAATTCTTCTTTTTAAAAAAAGTTTTTCCTTCACTCTGAAATGTTTTATACTTGTTATTTCCAAATTTATGGCTATGTAGATTGCTTTCAGTTTAGTGATCTGAGATAAGATGTATTACGAAAATGTATTTCCATTTCTGCGTCATCAAAGAGAGAAAATGGAGAAAAATAGAAAGTTCATTTTTTTCTCCAAATTTTGTGTCTATGATTAATGAGCTGCTGACTTCGTGGAGAAGGATTCCCCTCTCCACAAGGGTTTCAAAGCACTGTTTGTCAATCTGAAAAGCAGAAGCTCACTCTGAATCCAAAGTTTCAGCTGTTTGAACTCAACGCAACTCGGTGTGTGTTGAGGAACAGTAACTAGAAAAAAAGAGAAATTAAGCTAACCATTTCTCTCTTCTTTTCACTTGTCAGACTACATCTGTTTAGCCTTGACATTAAATTTCAAATGGGATATTGCTACATTAAAATGCCTGTGGTCAAAACCCAATGGGAAACAAAGTGTTGTAAAAGATAGCTGAAGAATCTGTAGATGTATTCATTTGCTAGGGCTGCCATAACTAAGTTCCATCACAAACCGGCTCGCTTAAACAGCAGAAATGTGTTTTCTCACAGTCCTAGAGGCTATAGCTGTCTGAAATCAAGATGTTGACAAGATTGGTTCCTTCTGAAGGCTGTGAGGGGAGGGTCTTTTTTCTGTTCCAGGCCTGTCTCCTAGGCTCGTAGATGGTGTCCTCCCTGCAATTTCATATCAGCTTCCCTATATACATGTTTCTGTGTTGAAATTCCCCCTTTTTATAAGGAAATTTGTCATGCAGGATTAAATTCCATCTTATAACCTTACTTGAGCTTGATTACCTCTGTAAACACCCTATCATCAAGTAAGGTCACATTCTAAGGTACTCAGGTGTGAACTCTTCAACACATAAATTTTTAGGGGAAACAATTCAGTCCATAACATCGTCTTATTCCATTCAGTCTAACATAACAAAATATCACAGACTGGGTGTTTTATTCCTCACACTCCTGGAGTCTTAAAAGACCAAGACCAAAGTGCCACTAGATCTGGTGTCTGGTGAGGGTCCTCTTCATAGATGGCTGTCTTTTCACTGTGTCCTCACATGGCAGAAGAAACAAGAGACTTCTCTGGGTTCTCTTTTATAAAGGCAGTAATTCCATTCATGTAAACATGTTTTAGAGGGTATATAATAATGATTTTCAAATTTCTGAAAGATTGTGCTGAAAAAGAGGGATGAGATTTTTCTGGGCTGCTCTAAAAGACAAAACTAAAATGAATATATAAAATTAGGGAAGCAAAAATTGTCATTAATATAAACAATACATTATTTGAGAACTTTATATTTCATAAGAAAGGCTTTGGATTTTGCAGTCATTGAGACAATAATATAAAATGACATCACCAATAATTGCTAGCAGATGAGGACTTATGTTTTTGCCTTCTCTCAGTCTTGGCTCTTCCCTTTTAGTAAAATGGGGGTAATAACACTTATTTCATATGATTGCTATGAAAGCTATATGAGGTTATGTATATTTGACATCTAGCACTGTGCTCAGCCCAGATTACAACCTTAGAGACTATTAATATTACTATTAGTATTTTGAGTTTTCTAATTATTCTAAAGTAAAGAGACTATTTCAAAGAATTAAAATACTGGGTAGAGGGCCACTTTTCACAGATATTACAGCAATTCTTAAACTGTTTGGAGGTCAAATAAAGGACTTTTAAAAGTGACATACATTAATATTTTATGGTTCTAGAAGTAGATGAGAAGCTGAAAGTAGATTGAGTAGCCTAGGTTTTATAGCTTCCCCAAACCCCCACCCCCACTAGACAAAAACTAGAGTTTCTATTGCTTACTTTGGTTGTATCATTCCTCAACTACTTAATTTCATAACTTGTAACACTATTTCCCCTGTCATTGTTTGATTAATGTTCAAAAATGCCTGTACAAACACCAACATCAATTTTAATGTAATCTTCAATGTCAAATATTATCACAAAAAGCAGCACTGAATATTCAACTGTTGCAGCTCCTGGAAACTGAATGAATGCCCCTAAATACAAGTCTGTTGTGGGTTTATTGGAAGAAGTACAAATTAATCTCTTCCTCATAAAAGGAAATACAGAGGATCCATCATCCATCCATTCGTTAATTCCTAAGTCTTCAAGGTACACCCTGTTGTGCGTCCTGAGACTGCTAGGTATTGGGAATACAAATGCTTAGCAGTCTCAGGGCACACAACGGGGTATACATCAGGGAAAGTGCCATCTCACAGGAGCTTTCAGTTTAGTGGAGAAAACATCCAGGTAGACATTTGTTTATTAAAGTGTTACTGCAGGTGATACCGTTTGGCTGTGTCCCCACCCAAGTCCCCACCCAAATTGTAATCCCCATGTGTTGGAGGAAGGACCTGGTGGGAGGTGACTGGATCACAAGGGCAGACTTCCCCCTTGCTATTCTCATGTTAGTAAGTGAGTTCTCGGGAGATATGATTGTTTGAAAGTGTGTGGCACTTCCACATTTGCTCTCTCTCTCTCTCCTGCTCTGCTGTGGTAAGAGGGACTTACTTCCTCTTTGCCTTCTGCCATGATTTTAAGTTTCCCGAGGCCTCTTAGTCATGCTTCCTGTTAAGCCTGTGGAACTGTGAGTTGATTAAGCCTCTTCTTCATAAATTACCCAGTCTCAGGTAGTTCTTTATAGCAGTGTAAAAATGTACTAGTACAGCAGGTCACTAAAATGGGCACTTAGCCACAACTTTGATGGTCAGGAAGGGCTTGGCAGAAGAAGTGTTTCTAAGCTTAGACTATAATGGTTAGTAGGAGTTCACAGGTAAAAAGGAGGAGGAAAGAGTGCTCTGGAAAATAGAAAACTATATGTGAATGTTCAAGAAAGAATATGCATCAAAGAAGGAATTAACCTGGGGTGAGAAGGAACACGATGTGGTGGAAAACTGCATGAGCCCAGAGTCAGGAGGCCTTCTGTAGCCATTAAGTAGTGATGCCCCTTTCCCATCCATGAATGCAAGACGCACTGTATAACGCAAAGAATGCTAGCCAGCTTTAGTGTCCATATATTATTTAAGATCTCTTATGCAAATTTTTAACATGATCACACTCTTATAATGAGATATGAAAAATAGATTGGGGATGACTAGATGTTGAGCTGCTAAAAGCCAAATCTATTTTTTTCTCATCTCTGCAATAACTCAAAATGCCTAGCATGGTGAAATTATGTAAAATTGAACCAAGATATACTCCTCTATACAGAAGGAATTTAACATGGAGTCACACCACAAGAACTGGTTTTTCCAATGGAGAAATGAATAAGAATGGACTCGTTCTCTTAAGAGGAAAGTTCAATCTCCCGTGGTGCAAAATGAAGCTCTCTGTGAAGTGCTCTGCAGAGTACTCAAACCGGAAGCCAGATCACGGAGGCCTGGCGTACCTGCAGCAGTGGCTCTCAAACTATTTTACCACAAAATAAACTTGGTGATTTGTTTAGAATACAAGTTCCCTTGTTTTAGCTTCCTACAGTCTAATTGTGTTGCCCCAGGCAGAAGCGCATGAGTCAGATGTATACTCAACTTTCATTGCCAGAACCAAGTCCTTGCCCCTCACGTTGGATCTTTCCTGTGTTTTCAACCTTTGGTCTCACTTTAAATCCTACCTCAATCCTTGCTTCAACCACGTGGAAGTGGCTCAAACATACCAGTTTATTCATGCCTCCATGCCTTTGTTATCAGCCCCCCTTCTATTTTAAAATGCTTTTGCCCTTAAAATGCAGTGCTCTGTTTCCCAGGTAACTACCCATACATATTTCAAGACTCATCTATTTTAAATTTCTTCACTGCCTTTCTTGTTTAGACTTGACCGCTCACTCCTTAGTGTCTTTACTTTAACCTTGACCTGTGATGTAATCTATAAAACATTTCTCCACTTATTTTTTATACATTTCTTTCTTCTCTATTACAGTATTTGATACGATAAGCACTTAATGAATGTTTGCTAAATGGATAAATGCATGAGTGTATGAATGAATAAGATACATTCTAAAACAGTGCTTAAAGCATGGATTCTGCAGTTAGACTGCCTGGTTTCAAATCCTTTCTCTATCACTTACCAGGTGTGTGAATTTAGGAAAGTAACTTTAAGACTCTCTCTCAGTTTCTCAATTATAAATGGGAATGATAATATAGTATTTGCCTCATGTAGCTGTTAAGAGGTTTTAAATAAACTAATATTTGTAAAGCTGCAAAGCACTTAAAAGAATGTCTGGAACATAGTGTTATCAGCATTTATAAAATAAACGAATATACTACAGCAGAGATGATGAATGTTTAAATTTATATCTAGAAACAGAGATTGAGAGCAGAGACAAATCCACAAGATGTAAGAAGAAAAAGTGATGGGCTTGATGATTGAGGAAGAAAAAGGACTGGGATGAAGTCTTGGGATTCTAATGGTCACTGGAAGGGGTTGGCAAGCTTCTTCCATTAATTCATTACTTTTAATTATTTGATCATAGGAAAGGAGAGTCTGGCCTTGTGGAAAAACATACAATCGGTTTCATTAGAAAAGAGAGAGTCAGATGTTTTTAAAACAACAACAACATGCCTTGAATAGTAGAGAAAAAGAAGAGCGATTGATGTACAAAGGCAAGGCCTAGATTGAGACCACTGTGAACCCTGCAAAATAGAGGAGCCCCTGGGTGGGAGGGGATATAACTGGAACTCTGGGAATGTAACGTGCATGGTGTGCTTGTCTGACAGACAGGGCAGCTTAGGGGAATAAGTCTCTGCAGCGTTGTAGTGAAGAGAGAATACGGGACAACTACAGGACCACAGCTCAGCCAAGAGTAAGTGTAAATTTAAACATATTTCTTGATTTCTCTAAAGTCTCTCTTTTCTGTTAAATACAAATAATAATGCATGCTTCATTCAGCAAGTTATTGTGAAGACTAAATGAGACAGTATTGAAGTTACTATGTAACAGTAAATAAGGTACAGATAATCCTCAGTACAAGCACAATAGTGTGGGACTGCAAAGATGATTGTGCAAAGCAATCTTAATAATCAATGAGAAAACTAATGATTGGGCCTTGGCCTTTAAAAAGTTTTGCCAAAACATCAAAATCTTTCTTGCTGTCATTGACAAAGGTACAAGCAAATAAAAATAGTAAAACTAATACCTAATACAATATAACTTAAAACATGAGAAATGTTTAAAACTAAAGTTACTTTTCATAAAAACTTATCAAAAGTAGTTCAAACCATGCTTGCCTCCCTGTCATGTAACTAACAATGTGGGGCACCATTTTTCTTTATGCACTGGTGAATTATCATATGCTTTTCTAAGTTCGGATCGGCTTCCCGCATTGTATTCTTCGTTCTTTCAGTGTCTTGAAACACTTCCAAGAGCTTTTTCTAATGTGAAAATTTTCTGCCAGCATTACTTCCTCTAGGACATCTTCATTCTGTTCATCACAACTACCTTTCTCATTTATGTCAAGTTCTCTTTTAGTAAATTTCTGTGGCCTCATACCTAGAAACTGAAATGACAGCAATGTCAGTATTCCATAGTCAGCTATCTTCTTACTGGATCTAATTTCACATCCAGCATTATTGCTTTTCATTTCTTGGCTGCACTTTCGTTTGCTGCACAATTCCTTCTTTTACTCATCCGTTTTGTAAAATGTCATGTGAGTTTATCATGGGAAGACATGGAGGCAACACAATTACATGCTTTGCTGGGTGGTAACTGAGTAACAGATGTGCAGTAGCCATACTGAGGTGATCCGTCACTCATCATGATGTGCGTCTGATATTTATGTAGTGATTTCTGAACTGAAGTGCTGTCAGTGAGGTTAGAACTTCATGAAATTGCAGTTAATATACCATAGTTAATGAAACGTGAACCATGTTATTGAGGGACTGGTGTTATTTAACTAAACCATGGTAACTGAAATTGATACATATGAATTAGCAAATTGAGAGCTGCCAGAATTTTTAATTTCATCCTTTCAATGTTCTTAATTTCTTTTTAATCAGTAAGACTTATGTTTTTATGCACACCATTGTGATGAGGATCCCCAGGTTTTGATGGTTAAGCTGCAATTTGAGTAAGCGTTTCAAAATTAGGCTTAGTTCCTAACCCCACTCTCTGCGTGATCCTCTTTCCCACATCATTCCAAACATATCAGTGCGGCACACACCCAGGCTGAGAACCACTGCTCTAAAGCCTTCCACATAATTGAAAGTTTAGTCACTCTAGCTTTGAATTTTTCTACTTAAAAAAAATTATTAAAAGCTGTTAATTTAGAATTTTTGTGTCTTTGCTTTTAATTATTTCTTATTTTATTTTTGCTTATTTCATTTCCATTTGCTCATTTCATTGTAAAGAAATAGCTCTCAGAGAAATTTAAATTACCTTTGACTTTTCAGGGTGTGCCCCTAGATCTCACTTCACCCCTTTTCCCTCTTTCCATCTCAAGAAACAAAATTAAGAATAAAAGTAAGGGGAGCTAGTGTGAGTGAGAAAGAACCGAAATCTAGCCCCATGTAAATTAAAATGTTAAAAATAAAAAAAAAAATCACATATTTTAAAACGATTTTTCCATTAAACATAGGAATTAAATAAGAATTTATGTTAGAGAACTAGGTTTGGGGAGACAAAAGCTTTCATGAAAATGTTTATTTTAGGTTTATTTTTTAATAACAAGTATAGTGAATATTTTAAATACGAAATAATGGGGAAATGGCAGAAAAAACATACTAACTAGGTGGAATATTGCATAAATTTAGTGAATGTAAATGTTAGTTTTAAATACATTGTAGCAAGAAGAAAAAATGCAAAAGACACAATGTGAAGTGAAAAAAGTAGGAAACAGAATACCTTCCATGTAAGACAACAATGCAAGGGAGTTGATGCTTCTGCCCCTTTCCTCACAGCAGAAATGCCATTGCTCTCTCCCTCCCAGCCCCTCTCCCTCCCAGTACAAGGAACAAGATGATTCTTGGCCAATTCCTTAGAGTTACTGCTCAGAAGAAACACTGCAATGAGAAATAGTAACTGGCATGGCAACGTCCTGTTATCTTCAGGTTCCTGGTATTAATAGAATCAAAATAGTAGACAAAACCCATCCTGATTCTTAACATAAGTTTAACAGTATGCTCCACTCTGAATTTCTAAGCCTACCCCCAAACACATCCCAAATGGTGTACCAGTGTGGCCCACTGCCAAAAATAATATAATAATATTTCTCACAGCGGATCACAGTTATACCCAGAGGAATAGAAGGTCGATCTACCTGGAATTCCTTCTCCTCTTGTTGTGAAGCAGGTTCACTGTGCCCTGGTCACCAACTTGTCTGCGTCCAGTGAGAGAAAACACCTGTGCATACAACAAGCTGCGTGAAGAGACTTTTTACTACTTACAGGTAGGCAGCAAGACAACAGAAGCCTGTGACACATTGTAAGCCAGTCTGCAAGGCTCAAGAAATTTGCCCAGGATAGATGGAGTGTCCTCCATGCATACCCCACTTGTATCAGCTGAGGGACCCCAGAAAGCCTCTCACCCTGGGTTTTATGCCGTGGGGCAATGAGATTTGCTGGGCTAAAACATTGAAGGTTATCTTATTTCAGTAAAGCGGGGTCCCAGAACAGAGCTCAGGCTGTTCCAGCCAGCCCTCCTTATCTCAGAATGTTGCACTCCCAGAACATTCTACAGCTGTTCTTGAGAACTAGAAATGAGAAAAGGGAGGACAGTAGGGCTGGTCCAAGGCCACCCAGAGAACTGTTCTACATTTTTCCTCCCCATCTCCCTTCCCTGCACCTTTCTCCTCCTCCTCCTTCCTCCCCCTCCTCCTCTTCTTCCTCTCCTTCTTCTTCTTTTCCCCTTTGATACCTAACTGTCCTCCTTAAAGAATTCCAGTCACATCCTGGTAGTGTCCCACCTGGCTTGAGACCAGAGAGGTTGTCTTTTCTGATAACTTTGCATCCTGAAATGGTGAAAACGAATGCATAAATAACTGATCTTACGGTCTTTTGAAGGAATCTACTCCCCAGTGTGTTTCTACTTGTCTAGGGTAGAATGTTTACAGGAGGACAAATAAACTCCCCTCTTGATAATATTAATCCTCTTTTATAACGTATCTGGACTTGTGTTACTTTTCTATTCTCCTTTTACCATGAGTGAGAAGAGAGAAGAATAAAAGGGATACCAAAATATATGGACTGTGAAATATTGAAAGCTGAGGATTGGGAATTCATAGAAACTATTTCTCTGTATACTATTTTTCTTACAGCACAATCACAGGACTGAAGACAGAGCTCATCTGGGTTAGTGTTTCAGAAAATGTTGCCAAGAAACTTCTTCAAATGCAGATTCCTGGACCTCAGTGCAAACTACCATATTAGAAATGAGAGTCAGGGTGAGATGGAGGAGAGGTGATATTGAGAACCTGCATTTTTTTAAACTTTTATTTTAGTTTCAGGGGTACATGTGAAGGTTTGTTATATAGGTAAGCTCATATCACAGGGGTTTGTTGTACAGATTATTTCATCACCCATATGTTAAGCCTAGTACCCAATAATTACTTTTTCTACTCCTCTCCCTCCTTCAACCCTCCATGCTCAAGCAGACCCCAGTGTCTGTTGTTCCCTTTATGTTCATGAGTTCTCATCATTTATCTCTCACTTATAAGTGAAAACATGTAGTATTTGGTTTTCTGTTCCTCTGTTAGTTTGCTAAGGCAAATAGCCTCCAGCTCCATCCATGTTTCCACAAAAAGACATGATCTCGTTGTTGTTTTTTATAGCTGCGTCATATTCCATGGTGTATGTCTACCACATTTTCTTTATCCAATCTGTCCCTGATGAGCATTTAGGTTGATTCTGTATTTTTGCTCTTGTGATTCATGCTTAAATAAACATTCGCGGCTGGGCGCAGCGGCTCACACCTGTAATCCCAGCACTTTGGGAGGCCGAGGCGGGTGGATCACGAGGTCAAGAAATTGAGACCATCCTGGCCAACATGACGAAACCCCATCTCTACTAAAAATACAAAAGTTAGCTGGGCACGGTGGTGTGTGCCTGTAGTCCCAGCTACTCTGGAGGCTGAGGCAGGAGAATTGCTTGAACCCGGGAAGCAGAGGTTGCAGTGAGCCAAGATCGTGCCACTGCACTCCAGCCTGGTGACGAAGCGAGACTCCATCTCAAAAAGAAAAAAACAAAACAAAAACATTCATGTGCATGTGTCTTTATGGCAGAATGATTTTAGCTCTTTGAGGAATCACCATACTGCTTTCCAAAATGGTTAAACTAACTTACATTTCCACCAATGGTGTACAAGTGTTTCCTTTTCTCTGTAACCTTGTCAGCAACAGTTACTTTTTGACTTTTTATCAACAGCCATTCTGACTTGTGTGAGGTGGTCTTGATTTGCATTTCTCTAATGATCAGTGATATTGAGCCTTTTCTCAGTGCTTGTTGACCACATGTATGTCTTTTATTAAAAAAAAAAGTGTCTTTTCATGTCCTTTGCCCACTTTTTAATAGGGTTGTTTTTCTTTAGTAAATTTGTCTTAGTTCCTTAAAGATGCTGGATATTAGACCTTTGTCAGATGCATAGGTTTGCAAGTATTTTCTTCCCATTCTGTAGGTTGTCTGTTTGTTAACAGTTTCTCTTCCTGTGCAGAAGCTCTTAAATTTAATTAGATCCCATTTTTAAATTTTTGCTTTTGTTGGGATTGCTTTTGGTGCCTTGGTCATGAAATCTTCGCCATGCTTGTGTCCTGATTGATATTGCCTAGATAAGAAAATCTAGAAGAAACTATAAGAAAATCCTAGAAGACACTAGGGTTTTTAGAGTTTTGGGTTTTACATTTAAGTCTTTAATCCATCTTGAGTGAATTTTTGCATATGGTTTAAAGAAGGGGTCCAGTTTCAATTTTCTGCATATGGCTAGCCAGTTATCCCAGCACCATTTATTGAATATGGAGTCTTTTCTCCATCATTTGTTTTTGTCAGCTTTGTTGAAGATCAGATGTCTGTAGATCTGTGGCCTTGTTTTGGGGCTCTCTATTCTGTTCCATTGATCTATGTGCCTGTTTTTGTACCAGTATCATGCTGTTCTGGTTACTGTAGCCCTGTAGTATAGTTTGAAGTCAGGTAATGTGATGCATCCAGCTTTGTTCTTCTTGCTTAGGATTGCATTGGCTATGAGGGTTCTTTTTTGGTTCCATATGAATTAAAAATTTTTTTCTAGTTCTCTGAAGAATGTTGTTGGTAGTTTGATAAGAATAGCATTGAATCTATAAATTGCTTTGGGCAGTATGGCCATTTTAAGGATATTGATTCTTCCTATCCATGAGCATGGGATATTTTTCCATTTGTTTGTGTCTCCTCTGATTTATTTGACAGTGTTTTGTGATTCTTATTGTAGAGACCTTTTATCTCCATGGTTATCTGTAGTCCTAGGTATTTTATTTTTTTGTGGCAGTTGTCAGTTGTGAATGGAATTGCCTTCCTGAATTAGTTCTCAGTTTGGCTGTTGTTGGTGTATAAGAATCTAGTGATTTTGTGTACATCAATTTTGTGTCATGAAACTTTGGTGAAATTGTTTATCAGCTGAAGACTATGGAGTTTTCTAGATACAGCATCATGTCATCTACTAACAGGGATAGTTTGACTTCCTCTCTTCTTATTTGGATGCGCTTTATTTCTTTCTCTTGCCTGATTGCTCTAGCTAAGACTTCCAATACAATATTGAATAGAAGTGGTGAGAGAGGGCATCCTTGTCTTGTGTCAGAGAACCTGCTGTTTTTTCTCAGTGTTTAAAAAAAACTTTTTATTGTAAAATCTAACAGATATATAAGACTATATAAAACAAACCAAATACACTTATAACCACAGCTAGGTTTAAGAAATATTGTTTTTCCATCCATCTATCCTAATCACAGTCCCTTCCCTCTTTTCAATTTCAAAAGTAATCACCGTCCTGATCTTTTTTCTTTTTTTTTTTTTTTGAGACGGAGTCTTGCTCTGTCACCCAGGCTGGAGTGCAGTGGTGCAATCTTGGCTCACTGCAAGCTCCGCCTCCCGGGTTCACGCCATTCTCCTGCCTCAGCCTCTCCGAGTAGCTGGGACTACAGGCGCCCGCCACCACGCCTGGCTAATTTTTTTTGTATTTTTTAGTAGAGACAGGGTTTCACCGTGGTCTCGATCTCCTGACCTCGTGATCTGCCCACCTTGGCCTCCCAAAGTGCTGGGATTACAAGCGTGAGCCACCGCGCCCGGCCAGTCCTGATCTTTATGGTAATTAAGTCTTTATTTTCTTTGTAATTTTATCACCCAAATGTTCATGCCTAAGCACTAGTTTAGTTATGCTTCGCATTCCTTTTTCTAGAACAGCAGTGTTTTGTTTTTAATTGTTCCTCCTTTTGTTTTCTTTTTTTTTTTCCAATGGGGTTTTGGGAACACGTGGTATTTGGTTACATGACTAGGTTCTTTAGTGGTGATTTCTAAGATTATGGTACAACCATCACCCAAGCAGTGTACCCTGTACCCAATGTGTAGTCTTTTATCTCTCACCCCCTCCCACCCTTTCCCCCGAGTCCCCAAAATCCATTGTATCATTCATATGCCTTTGCATCCTCATAGCTTAGCTCCCACTTGCAAGTGAGAACATACGATGTTTGGTTTTCCATTCCTGAGTTACTTAACTTAGAATAACAGTCTTCAGTTCCAACCAGGTTGCTTCAAATGCCATTATTTCATTCGTTTTTATGACTGAATAATATCCCATGGTGTGTGTGTGTGTGTGTGTGTGTGTGGTGTGTAAAATAATTTATTTGTCTACTCTTTGAATGATGAATGATGAGCATTGGGCTGAGAGAACCTACATTTTTAACAACTTATTTAGGTGATCCTCAGGAACTCTAAACCATGGGAATCACTGCTAGCCTATCTCCTTATACACTTAAGAAGCAAGATCTACACCCTCCAATGTATCACATTTTATTTCCATAAGCCTTCAAAACCGATCAAGGGTGATGAGGATGGCATTATTTATCTCAATTATGTATTTTCATTCTCCTTCCTAAAAGAAGATTACATGCCTCTATCTCTTGCCATGTGACTTGAAATGCTTCTCTTTGGGAAAGGCATACTCCATGGTCTGAGGAGGTCATTTACATCACACTTGGCCATGTAAATTACTATGGCCAATGCAATGTGAGTAAAAGTGATATCTGCTACCTCTGGGTAGGTGCTTCAAGAGCCATCCCATGGCTCTGTCACTATTCTTTCCTTTTGCCACAAGACTAAGATAAGGCTCTTTTCTTCAGTCTCAATCACCAAATAAGGAAGATAAGTGAGGCAGACCCACATTTTAGGCTCTCCTAAAACCTACATTGACAGAGTAGGAAATAAACTGTTATTGTTGTAAAGCACTGAGACTTTGAACTGGTTTTTATTTTTTAATGGAGCATAACATAAAGAAAGATTTCCAATCCATGGAGATAAAATAATTTCTAAAATTTTCTTTCCTATGACAAAAATATGGCCACGTAAAAGCAAAAAGTAGCTTGTGCTGCCTCTAGGGTGGCGCAGTAAGTGCACCTACGAATGCCCAATGAAAGGACAGTCCCAATGTGTATAATAGCTACATATTAGTTTCATCCTGCCTTAGCACCCCCATTCTGCACTGTCTCAAGGACAGCAATAGAGCTTTACTCTGTCTTCAAAACAATGGAAGGATGGATTATTTGCCCTGCCCTCCTCCTACACATATATACAGTTTGGGCAAAAGGAATACCACCAGGCAAATTGTTTTCAAATCTATCTAATTTCTTCAAGACTTTTCCTGTTTGTTTTTCTAAAATCACTTTCTTTCCTTCCATGGCAACAGCACAAGACAAAACGGTTCTCTTTTAATATTCAAGAGCTGTTGCTCTCAGACAATGTAGTGCTATTCAGCAGAAAAGCCCTATTCAGCATATTAAAAAATCCCATTAACTCTTCCCTTCTCATCACTTGAGAATTACAGATACCCTGGTCAATACCCTTGTCAGAAACTGATTTCATCTTTCTGACATCAGAGCTTTTAAACACATATCAGAATGAAAAACAAAGTATATGGCTATTTCTATCTACTCATGTCTCACTGTAAATAAATGAAATGGCAGGGTTCTGAAGTTGATATATAACATTAACTCGATAAATACTATTTGAATCTGGAGACTTATACATGGAAAGGAATTTCCAGAAGCTACCTTTCTTTAGCTCCCAGTCATCTAAACTAATAAAAACATTTTGCAATTAAAAAAAATCTAAAAGATACTGGAAGCAAGTTTAATATGCTGAAAACATACATGCAAGTCTACTCTATACATGGGTGACAAGTCACATAGAATTATATTAAAGCAATTATTACATGTCATTTGTGCTTCTTGATTAGTCCAGAGTCCCTATATAGTACAAAAGCAAATATATTTGTTTGATGACAAAAAGCCAATAATTCCTCCAGGTATAACTGGAACCATGTCATTTGACACAATATGCTTTAAAATGGTATGTGGCTTCAAAACCCAAAGATTTATCAAATATAATTTTGCAAGTGTGCTTACAGGAGCTAATACAAACCTTAGTTTCAAATATTTTGTTTCAAATGTAAGGAAAAGATGCTTCCATATGGAATAGAGCCATTTAGGAGCCACAATCAGTCACTGAAGATAATCAAATGTCCCTGAGCTTCATGACCCAGGCTAACTGAGTTACAGGTAATGATATTTGAATTTCCTCTTGTTTCCTGATTTAGAAGCCCATGACACTGCTGAGATACTTATATTTAACTCTTAACAGGATTCCATTATGGTCTAGAAGCTTCTGAGACTGTTGAGGTTGGAAAAAAAAAAGCGGGAGTGCTCTAAACTCCACCAGGACTACCTCCAAGGGGACAATTCTCAGGCCAAGATAACTAGTGGAACTCTGGCAAATTATTTATACAGTTTTTCCTCTTCCTTTCTTAACTACAAGAATTCAAGACATTCCAAGAGGTTTAGGAGTAGTTTACTTGGTCCCACACTTCCTGGAATACCTCAGAAGACCCCAGAATTTTTTTATAACCCCAGGGAACATCCAAATTTCTATAATATGAAAAAAGATACATGCACACTGATTATGGGCTAGACTGTGTGCCTATCAGACTTATATACAAAAAACACTTGGATACATGCAGAATCCTTAAATTTTGGGGGTACAAAATATGAGGCTTCATTCATCAACTGGCATTCACCACCACAGGCATTGCCACCCCACCACATTTATTATCACTTTGATGGGGACATGTATGCCCTTCATTTCTCAGGTATTCTTTTCCTTCTGTTACACCTTCTTCTTATATCAATTTCTTCCCCATCACACTTCCAAAATATATGACCATAATAAGAATGACATCTAGACTGCTTAGGGCATTTGTTCATTAAAAAGCCAACTCTCAGCTAAATGAAGAGGCAAAGATCATTAGAGCTGACAGAGCATGGAATTTTTGAAATGAGTACTTCCCATAAGGCCTCAAATATCACCTTGGCCATTTATGACTCTCTTGGTGTGTATTTTATACACCATTTATTTAAAACAGCTTTGAGAGAAGGTCATTCAGATATTTGGATGTGGGTTAACATCTAAAATGAACCACGGTTTATTATTCTTCTTATTGTCCACTTACTAAGGATAGTATAGTAGATGGTTGAAGTCTATGGCCTCATTTAAGAAAGTGCAAAAACAGCACTTTTCCTCTGTTCATATTAGAATGAATATCTTGATATTTAAGGCTCTAACCCTTTAGGAGTGAGTGGTAATTTTGTGCATATAGTATATCCGCACTTCATCCTTTTAACTCTCGAGCATAATATTCTAACTCAGGCAGAGAAGAGCTGCGGCAAAAGGATGTCAGGGTCGGCAGCAATGTTCCCTTTAAATGGATTGGATCTATAAGACAATCTTATCAAGCTTGTTCTAGCATAAGTGGCAGCTTTATGCTTAAGAACAAGAGGAGGTAGTGAAGGATACCGTGATGCATCATAAACCTGCAGGATTTTTACAAGCCAAGATAGATGTTGAGATAATGAGAAGAGATTTACTTGTCAGAGGCTCTGATGTCAAAACTGGAGTTTTCCATTATTTTCCCAAAGAATACTTTTTAATACATTCACAACACAAAAGCATGCAACAGCAATTGATGATCCACAGAAATATATGTGATTAATATCAAAAAGAAGCATCTACCTCTGATTGTCCAAAGTGCCTGTGGGTGATATGATAGTTACTTTAAACATTATATATTTTTGAATGTTAACTTTTGCAAGCCCATCTTGTTTGCTCTCATTAGTCAGGAACTACTTGAAGGGCCATTCTACAAAAAGCAATTCATTTCAGACTATGAGCAGGATTTTTATGAAACTTCTACACAAATGGGAACTGAAGAAATTTAGTTACCATAGGGCAAAAGATGAAGCTCCATCATTAAAATATCTTTGAGAGGAACTGAGAAGACTCAAATGGGTAAGGCTCAGAATGTAAAAAGATTAATGATAAAATGCCCCCAGAGTACAGTGTGAAACTGTTAATGTCCTATGAATTTTTTCTAGAAAAAGAATGGGTTGTGAATCTGAAAGTGTGGTTATGTTACAGAAGCGTTAAGAGAATTTAGGAATAAGAGGATTGCGAGAGCTACCAGGGGCCATCTGATTTCTTTCTGTGATGCTCTCTGGGTGAAGCATAGAAATAGGCATGATGTAGAATGCTTCTGCTTTAAAAGACCAGGACTGAATATCCTAAACAAGGACCAAAGAAAGTATCTTGGATTCTGAAAAGGAAGTGGGGGCAGAGGGCATTCTAGTCAGAACTCCACTAGAAAAAGAAATGACTTAACTATTTGTTGCTTACTGATAAACACAATCATTGGACATTTAGGAAAGAAGTTATTTAGTATCAGGGATCAAAAAGAATTTGGAAGGTTCGAACGGGATTAAGAAATGAAAATAGACGAAGATGTATGAATAGCTTGTTTCAGTATATAAACCAGTGATGTAGGCATATGGTGAACACCATTTTTTAGTTTGATGAGAAAACTTAGTTGAATTTTATTTAAAAATGTAAAGGATGTCAAGCACTAGGTCCTATTATTTCCCTCAAGACCAGTACCCCCAGCTGCTCCAAATGGAGCAGCAAAGTGAAATTAGCCAGTTCCCTTGAAAGGCTGTAGTGGTTCAGCTTCAGGGGGCTTGTTAATTTTCCTTCTCCAGGGGTTCCAAGTGAGGTCTGAGAGCAGAGCAGGGAGGCAGTGTGAAAAGAGGAATTAATAAGCTTTCTAAAGTATTGCTACCCCTACTTCTTTCAAGGGAATTAGTTAATTTCACTTTGCAACTCCATTCAGATCAGCTCAAGTTTGGGAAAAGCTCCAATTAAATAGAGGGAGAGGGGAGACAAAGGCAATTGGTAGGAAAGAGAGGGAAGGGACAGAATTTAAATCGGTGACCTCGATCCAAAGCATTGCCCCAAATACTCAAAGTACTTTACAAATAAATATTACAAATATTTATGAAAGATCTGGCCAGGACATAAAAAGTTTTCATTTTTATTAATTTTTATTCTTCCTTCGAATCTTGGTAAAACTTCTGAAATATAAATATTTTCTATTTCACCTGAATCACAGGGTTCACAGCAATATCTTTATGCCTGATCCATATAACATTCTCTCAATTTCTTCACACCTAGATGGTATGAATGTCTCTACCCATTTCTGATATGAAATAACAATATCAAGTGTTTTAAAATTGAAAACAAGAAATAAACACATAGAGAGGACTTATTTTAAGCACTGCCTTGAATTATAAAAAGGGAAAAAATGACAACAGAATGAAAGAAACTAATAGAAAAAAATAAAGAGATGATAAGTGGAAGAGGCTAAAAGGGAAGATATACATGAAAATAGTAAGCACATATAAATTACCTATGGACGTGAAGTATCATATTTTAAATGTATTATAAAGGGCTTAAGTTAACACATTCATTCAATTTATAATATATAGATAACGGACAAATTATCCCTAAGAAACCCTCCAACATGTAAAAATCACTGAAATAAATAATGTAATACAGCCCTTAGCCTAGTGTAAATAAGTGTTCAATAAAGTACTAGTATTTTTAAGTTATTTTTCTATTATATGTAGAACACTTCTGTTTATGCTTCTCTAGAATATTTAAGACCCTTTCTTACAAAATAATATTTTACCTTTGACAAACTGGACTGACGTGAACCAACAATATTAGAACATTAAGGATATACAGACTAGTCTTTTGATAGGTAACATGATTAAATAGAAAAAGCACAGTTTTGTGCCAGGTCACAAATAAAATTTATGTTTTTAGGCAGACTCCGTATGTGGCCTTGGGCACATTCCTAGGCCATCCTAAAAAACAAACATCAACCTTCTTTCAGAAAATGAGGATTATAAGATCTGCTGTGTAAGACTAGGGGACTATAGGACATGTATGTAAGGCACCCAAGATGGTACATATGCAGTGTCCAACAAACGATAACTAGTATTATCGTTACTAAAAGTTAAATATGGGTAAGGCTAGGGCTGAAAAGCCATGTAAGAGCTCATCTTATCAGCAGACTCCCAAACTAGTTTTGCATCAATATAACCTGTATAAAACTTAACAAAAATAGAGATTTGAAGGCCCCACTTCAAATTAGTTAGATCAGAATTTCTGTGAATGCTGTCCAGAAATCTAATTCCAGTTCACCATGTTATTTGTATTAATAATACTTAGATGGGTTAGGTCACTTGCCAATATCTCACAGTGTCCATGCAAAAACTAGAACCCTAGGCTTCCTTTGTCTCCATGTGAGCTTGCCTATTATATCACTGTATTTCTACAATCAACTACAGTCTTGTATTCACAGTGTCCTTAGAAGTCTAATTATTATTATTAACCATTTTGTGGTCTGATTTCTTACACTTGGTAAATCTCACTATGTTTTTTTTCCCCCCCAAACTCCAGACTCCTCCTGGCAGACGATAACCAAGCATATATTTTGCCCACTTTCTATGGATTCTTCCTGTTATTTTGCCACTGTTTTGTTTACAAACACAGAGCTGAATCAAGAATTCCTATATAGTAGCTTCACTGAAAGCACATAAAAACAATATTTAACCTAAATACAAACTTGTGCTTCTAAACAAGATAGAGTAGCAGGGACCAGATTTACCTTCCTACCTGAAACAACTGGAAATCTGGACCAAATGTAGGAAACAACAGTGCTTAAGACATTGGCTATCAAGCAACAAAGGACAGTGATCGCTAAAATGTGGGAAACAATGCCTCCTATGCTCCAGCTCACTTCCTAAAGTGAATTTCCAGGCCATAGTGTAGGAAGAGAACAGACTGACAGAACTGAAAAAGGTTCAAATCATACAGCGTATTGTTTCTGGCCACAATGAAATTAAATTCAAAATCAAAACAGAAAGATCCCTAGAAAATCCCCAAATATTTGGAAACTGAATAACCCTCTACTAAATAACCTATTGGTCAAAGAAGAAATCAAAGTAAAATTAGAAAGTATTTTATAATAAATGAAAATGAAAATACACATATCAAAAATTGTCGAATATGGCCAAAGTAATATATGAGAGAAACTTATAGCATGAATATGAATATGCCTACATTAGAAAAGAAGAAAGGTCTTAGGTTTCACCTTAAAAAAAAAGAAAATTAAGTCTTTAAGTATAGAAAGGGAAATAACAAAGATCAGAGTGAAAATTAAGAAAATAGTAAACAAAGAAACAACGAAGAACATAAATTATGAAAACGAAAATGCCGTTATTATTGATCAATAAAATCAATAAACTACTAACCATACCGATCAGAAAAAAAGAGAAAACACAGAAATTACTAATATCTGAAATGAGAGAGGTGATATCATTACAGATTGTACAGATACTAAAAGAATTATAAAGGGATATTATTAATAACTTTATGGTAATAAATTTGATGACAGACAAAATGGACAATTTCCTTGAAAAACAAACAACACTTACTGAAGAAGAAATAGCTTAGATAGTCTCATATACTTTAGTATATAGCCTCATATATACTAAAGAAATGAAAGCTGAAATTTAAAAAACCTTCTCACAGAGAGAAGTGCTATGTGTTTGGGGGTGGGGAGGAGATTACAAAGGGGCATGAGAAAATTTTTGGAAATTAATGGTTATGTTTATTATTGTGATGATGGTTTCAAAGGTGACTGTCTATGTCAAGATTTATCAAATTGTACGTTTTCAATATGTGCTGTCAAGTGCATTTCAATAATGCTGATTAAAACTGTGATGAAAAAATACTTATTGCGTTTAAAAAGCATGTGGTAGTTGGTAGTTTGTATTCACTCAAGAGGACTCCAAAAATTAATCAGAAACATACAATTCCAATTTTAGAAAATGATAACAAAAGAACCTTAAACCAGAAAGTGAGAATCCCTCAAGTTTAAGGACATTGTAGATCTTCTAGAAGTGTTTTTTTCCTTTCTTGGATGAAAGGTGATTATTTGAATTTCTAATAAAAAATCTAACATTTTCAAAGATAATGTGTTTACTAATGGCGAGGAGAAAATACCTATAATCTCTATGACTGAAATCAGAGAGGAATAATATCCCCATGTCAAAGTGTGTGCAAGTCTGTCCACACCTCTTTCTATTCATCAACAGTATCTGTGCACTTCATAGGCCTCTCATGAGAATAGAATAAAATAATGTCTAAAAGGAGCTTTTTGTATAAAATGTTTAGTGTTTCTAATATTTTGAATGAACAAGACTCATAAGGTGGAATGGAAAATAATTTTATTCATTTATCAAATCTGCCTTTACATATCAGTTCACAGGTGATTATTCTACCCTTCACCACCTCCCACATCCCCAGTTTATATGGAATCTAGGAAAGATCCCATGATTTTTCTGGTCAAACTTAAAAAAGTAAGAAGTCTTTACTCTCCCAAGCTATTCTGGAACATCGAGTATGTTCTGCCCAATGTAATACGAACCCTGGATATAATTCAGTGTTAAAGCTTCGCTCCTGATTAACATTGACCACCTACAGTGTGGGAAGAGAGAAGGAATGATTGCCTTCTTCCCTTTTATCCTCTTTGTGCTTCAGCATCTCCTCCTTCAGCTTGCTACTGTGGATTTGTTAACCTCTCCAGGATCTAAACAGAGGAGGTAAAGTAGATAAAAAGGCAGGAGAGTTTTTACTTAGGCCCTGATATGGTTGTGTTGAGGTTTACAGCAGATCCTTTCTCTTATGAAAATATTCATGGGTTCTTGGGAAACCCTCATCACAGAAAATCATGAAAATCTTTTTTTTAATTATTTTATTACACTTGAAGTTTTGGGAAAATAATGAAAATCTTTAACTAGCAGCCCTCAATGGAAGCACTCCCTAGAGCATTACTCAGAACTCTTCTCTTCTTGGGTATCTAGCTGTATACTTTCAACATCTTTTTGTTGAGTTTTCCTTGCACCACCAACTAGTCCATTTGAAGGAGATCTGAAATGACCCTCGAGCACTCTTTCTTTCTCTCATATGTCTCACAATCTGACTGAGGAAAACTGCCTATGTTTTGTATCACTTGGAGCCTAACTACATTCTGTATGACTTTCCTAGGGCTGCTGTAACAAAGTAGCACAAACTGGGTGGCTTCACACAATAGAAAGTTATTTATTGTCTCACGGTTCTGGAGGTTGGTAATCCAAATCAAGAGGATGTCAGGGCCATGCTCCCTCTGAACCCTGTAGGGGAGAATCTTTGCCTCCCCTAGCTTCTGGTGCTTGTCGGCATTCCTTGCCTTACAGGTGCATCATGCCAACCTCTGCTTCTGCCATCACGTGTCCATTTTCTTCCTATGTGTCTTTGTCTCTTATCTTGAATCTCACAATTTCATCTTATCTTGAATCTTACAATGTCTCTTATCTTGAAACTCACAATTTCATCCGTCACATATGCTGACCAACCCAATGGCAGCCCTGTGCTCTACTGCCACTGGACCCTCAAGCTGATACATGAGGCATTATTCCTCTCTGACTTTGGTGACTTTTTATTAGAAATTCAAATAATCACCTTTCACCCAAGAAAGGAAAAGAATACTTCTAGAAGATCTACAATGTCATTAAACTTGAGGGATTTTCAATTTCTGGTTTAAGGCTCTTTTTGTGATCATTTTCCAAGATTGGAATTGTATGTTTCCAATCGTTAATTTCTGGAGTCTTCTTGAGTGACTACAGACTAACTATTACAGGCTTTTTAAATGCAATAAGTATTTTTTCATCACATTTTTAATCAGTTTTATTGAAATGCAATTAACAGCATCTCCTTTTGGAACACGGGTATTGTTAGCATCTATTATATTAAGGCCTCAGTCAAGACTGAAGCTGAAATAGCTCCATATTTATTTACATACATAATTGTGAGAGTAGAATAACAATAGTTCTATTAAAGCAAATGCATACCAACCACATCTATAATCAGAAATTTTATTCTTAAGGGTTAAAATAAGAAGCATACATTGCACAGAGAAGTTTCTATCTTCTCTGTTGTTTTCTTGATGAGGGAAGCCAGATGAGCTTTATTACAAGTCATATGCTATTATTGGCTTATTAATATATAGTGTGACCATGAGTAATAAACCCAAAAGCATAATCACTGAAATCAATAAGTCATTCAGAAAACTAAAATTAGGCTGTAGTATAAATAGCTATCTTTCCCGATAATTTTTGGAGATAAATAAGAAAAGTGGTTAATTTGATATCTTTCTTTTTTTTTTTTTTTTTTTTTTTTTAAGACGGAGTCTTGCTCTGTCACCCAGGCTGGAGTGCAGTGGCTCGATCTCAGCTCACTGCAAGCTCCACCTCCTAGGTTCATGCCATTCTCCTGCCTCAGCCTCCCGAGTAGCTGGGACTACAGGCACCCGCCACCACGCACAGCTAATTTTTTGTATTTTTAGTAGAGATGGGGTTTCACCGTGTTAGCCAGGATGGTCTCGATCTCCTGACCTCGTGATCCACTTGCCTCAGCCTCCCAAAGTGCTGGGATTACAGGTGTGAGCCACCGCACCAGACCAATTTCATATCCTTCACCAAATCGGTTAGCAGGTGAATTCAGATGAGAATAAAATGGCCAAAAACAAGCATAAAATAGCAAACATGGAAGGCTAAAAAACTTAAAGAATAGGGGCAATAAAAAAATGCAATAATTGTGTTAAGAAATGTTGAATACATTTAAAATCATAAAAGGTAAAAAGGAGAAAGTGGTTTTACTGCACATGACTCATGCAGGCAACTAACTTTCTTAGCACCTATTTCTTACAGGAAAATAATTAGCTGCACACATAAAAGCTAAGATTAAATGAGAACAATTTGCAATCATTCTTGAGATGTGGAATGTTCATGATCACATCCCTATAACATGCACTAACACCCACTGCATAGCTCATGGCCCCATTGATCATAATTTCCATCCATTACATGCCAAGAGCTATATGAACTCTTCTTAAGAGAGAGGAATAATAGTTACTTTATCCTTTTTAAATTTCATCAGATAACACCTTTTCTTTTTCCTGCCAATATACTACTATAACTTTATTTGAGCTTATGTAATTGCATATGTCCAAACCATTGAGTCAAAAAGCTATTTCGTACTATTAAAAGTATTTTACATACATGTACAATAGCACTCCTCAATCTCAACCCCTCCAGTTACATACTAGACTTAAACTGATTCCCTAATGTATGCTTTATTCAACCATATCAGCTCACATTATTCCCTACTTAGTACTTCCGTGCAATTCAGACCAGCATCAGTGACTTCCTGTTACTCCTATGTGGTTAGAATTACAAAGGGTTTTGGGGAAAACCCAGCTGTGACATTCTCCTTTATTTCACCCCAGTCAAATGTCTGGCTCTTGGAGACCTTCCACTCTCGCATAGAATCTGCTACCAACAGGCTCTGTTTAGTTTCCATTTTATGAATAAAAATTTTCAAACTTTGAACTCAGCTCCAGCTTCATTATCCCAAACTTTCGGTGACTTACAATGAAATTTCAAAACAAATACAGTGCTTGAGGAACAAACACTCCAAGCAATTCAGGGTTCAGGTATGTGGGACTGAATGAATAACCTTAGGATATTTGAGAAGGGAATAGAGTTTTCACTCCTGTCTGTCCACAGTCACCTTTTCTAAACGTTATTTTCTCCCTTTTCTTGTCTGTTCTTCCCTGACAGCAAGATGCTTTGTATTCTTCAGCTCTCTGTGACTGCCACGATAATTCATTTACAAAAAAAGTGTTATGTGTCTAATAAGTTACATCTTAGGAATATTTAAATTTCTAAATAAAGGGAAGAAACTCTTTAAAAGGGGGACCAGTACAAAAATCACTGAGTTATAAAACAGGAAGGGACGCAAATTCTTCTTCCTTGGGTTTCATTGTGTGTGGTGGCTTATTCATCCAATTTTTCAACAAATATTTTTTAAGAGCCAATATATACCTTCATGGTGCTTGAATTATCTTATTTCAATTTGTTCTGTACCAGTGTTAGCTGGACATTTGTCTAGCTTCCCTCTCACTTGTGGACTAGTTTCAAGAACAAATCGAACTGATTATATGGTACAGTAGTGCCTTATATATAGTACTCACTCAATAAATGAGGAATTTAATTCATTCTCATCTAGTTCCCCATTGGAAAAAAAGTGCATTGTAATCTTAAGGGACTTTTCCAATGTTCTACATCTGGTCAGTGGAAAACAAAATAATTCACTAGCATTTTAGGTGCCGGTGTAGGAAAACACTTTTTGCATAATGTTAACAATCAAATCATACCATATTGGCACCATCTGATTCAAATTTGAATCTTTAGCACCAATTTATTTGAAAATTATACTTTTAATTTTTACGTTCTCATAACTATTAAGCTAACTATTCCTGGTTGGTCCTGATGCATTATAGAGTTTTATGATCACTATGCAGTGTGGCCTGACAAGATCTACAGCAGGAACAGCCTCACTATGTTCAGAGTGCATTCGTAAGAAAAGCCTCAGTTTTAAGAGGAGTGATATAAACCTAGAATGACAGGGGAAAAGGGTGACCAGGTGTAGGATGAAAATACAGTTAAATGAAAAATGGCTAAGGAATCACAGGATTTTGGACCTTGAATATCAAGAATTTCAGGGGCCCCATTAATGCTATTTTCAAATCTTTGAAGGTGTTGAATTTAGTAAATGAATAAATTATTTATGTGTGTCTTCGGAGACAGGAATAAAACCAAAGCTGAAGAAAAAGAAAATCAATTGCTATCTGTTTAACTATAACTAATTTATTGAATCAGTTGGACTCAGTAGGATACAAAAAGGAAGAGCAAGAGAGTGAGTGAATGAAGAGAGAGAAAGAAAAAAGGAAGAAAGAAAGAGAGAGAAAGAGGAAGGAAGGAAGGAAGGAGAAAGAAAGAGAGAGAAAGAAAGAAAGAAAGAAGGAAAGAAAGAAAGAAAGAAAGAAAGAAAGAAAGAGAAAAAGGGAAAGGAAAGGAACGAAGGAAGGGAGGGAGGGAGGAAGGAAAGAAGAGAGGGAGGGAGGAAGGAAGGAAGTGAGGGAAAGAAAGAAAAAGCAAGCAAGCAAGGTTTTGCCCTCTGACCTTTCATATACACCCCTAGGGCGTTTCTCTTTCCCCATCATTTATTGGCATCTAGGACAAGCCTCTCTGCCCCCATTTAGTCACAAGAACAGTCTCATTTCAGTAATTTTCAAAGCCCCACCCAATAATATAAAAAGCTTTGAGTCTTATCCTATTTGAAGCTTCTCCCTTCCCCTGTATCTGGCTGGAAATCTGAAGTGCATGAGAGATTGGCCTCCTCTCTCTTCCCAGCTCCACTTCTTCCCCTCACTCCCTAGCTGCTCTTTGATGGCGCCCAGGTCAGACCCAGGTAGTGAGAGAAGATTAGGCAAAAGCGGCTCAGTTGTATGCCGTTGGTTGAGTTACTTTCAGGGCTTTTTTGCTGACAGTGTTTCTCAACAGTGTTTCTACAGATTCCTAGAAACTCTTCTACTGGGTATTCCTCCACTGCCAGCCAACCTGGGCAAGGCTGCTCCTCCAGCCGGCTGCTTAGGACTAATCTGGGCTTCTGCTGGGTCCCTCTGCTGTGCTCTCCTTGTCCCTTCAGGCAGTCCTTTTGGGTGGAATCCTTTTCAAGCTGACCTACAGCCAATTCCTTTTGGTGGGATTGAAATCTAGATAATAGTAAGGACATGCATTTGCCTATGGCTGGAGCAAGTGCAGCTCATTCTATAGCTCACTCTCAAAGTCATTTTTCTTCCTTTTGTCACCAGCAAAGCACAGCTCCAGCCACAGCCTCTCCCGTTAGACCAAGAGTAACTCAAGTATCACATCTTCACACATCAAGAGCTTGACCAAAACGTTATTTCAGGGTTTTAGCCTGATTCTTCCTTGAAGGCTTCTCACTTAGAGTGGGGTGGAAAGTACCTTCTTCTCCCCTTATCCCAGTGATACAGAAAATGATCCCCAAAGAAATGTCTTTCTGGAAGGCTTTCAACCCTGGCCTTTTATAGATGCCTGTGAATGAGTGATAACTAGTGCAGGCAGGTGCAATTTAGGATCACCCCCTTTGCAAGTCCAGCTCCATGATTTAGAATGTTTTGTTCTCCAACTTTGGGCCTCCGGAGACAACAGAAAATAATTTTAGTGAACATCCTTTGGCTTACTTAAAAATGTTTCAATAATTCAGAGGTTCAGAAAATTTAACTATCAGCCTTGTGAACCCCTAAATAATTCAAGTCAGGGCTAAATCTCTGTTTTAGACTGCAAGAGAACAGATAAGTCTCCACCATAGATTGAGAAGGTGATAATCTCTAAGTTCCTTTTAGCTCCTAGGATTTGCTGATCCACAGGCTGCCTCTGTCAGATGAGCCGAGTGGTCTCCTAGTCTTCAAAAACAAACAAAAGGAAGAACATCAACAGAAAACCAGAATGTGATGCAACTCAATAAACATCTCCACATATCCTACTTGGCTATTATGTATTTGATCTCTTCTCATTTTGTTTGAGTTGGCAAATCATGATAGCCCCAAGATTGTTATTTCAACTCTAAAATCAAATCTCTAGAGGGATAAAAGCAGAGTTCTTAATTCAGATGTATTAAGTATTAAGATAATCAGAAGAGGCTAGAAAAGAAAATAGTAACAACACTGGAACGATTAAGCAATGTGGAAATCTTCAACTCTTTAAACATAATTACAATAATGATAATTAAAATAATTTTATTATCTCTTTCCTTTCCTTCAGGGTCTTTCATTTTAATTGCACTTAGGCATTTTCTTTCTCAGGCCAGAGTTAGTATCCTCCCTGCCCCCCAAAACTTGCTTTGGTTTCTCTCCAGTAACTGAAAGAATTAGGTTAGCTTTTTCCTAATCTTCTTGATACTGAGGTGATCAGTAAATGCACTTTTTGCTCTGAGAAAACTTGGGTGCAGAACTTGTTACTTCTCTGAGTGGTCCTACGGAATACACACACACACACACACACACACACACACACACACACACACACACCCCATACGTGTGAAATGCAGATTTGTCACTAGAAAGGGGTCCTGATCCAGACCCCAAAAGAGAGCTCTTGGATCTTGCTCAAGAAAGAATTCGGGGCGAGTCCATAGAGTAAAGTGAAAGCAAGTTTATTAAGGCAGTAAAGGAATAAAATAATGGCTACTCCAGAAGCAGAGCAGCCACGAGGGCAGCTGGTTGCTGATTTTTATGGTTATTTCTTGATTATATGCTAAACAAGGGGTGAATTATTCATGCCTCCCTTTTTAGATCATGTAAGTAAATTCCTGACATTGTCATGGCATTTCTAAACTGTCATGTCGCAGGTCAAAGTATAACAGTGAGGACGACCAGAGGTCACTCAAGTCGCCATTGGTTTCAGTAGGTTTTGGCCAGCTTCTTTACTGCAACCTGTTTTATCAGCAAGGTCTTCATGATCTGTATCTTGTGCTGACCTCCTATCTCATCCTGTGGCTAAGAATGCCTTATCTATCTGGGAATGCAGCTGAAGGGGTCTTAGCCTTATTTTACCTAGCCCCTATTCAAGATGGAGTTGCTGTGGTTTAAATGCCTCTGACAGATTTCCTAACATTTGCATAAAGAAGATGGAGAAGAAGGTTAACATTTTGAACCCTACCTCAAATAATTTAAAATTTCTCAGATATTCTTGCCTCTAAAACCCCTCTTCAGCTAAACCTCCATGGAAGATTTTTTTTTTCTTTTGACTTTTCACTTTCTTACTGCAATATCTTGACTTTGGATCCTTTTCTCCTCTCCCCCAGGTTTTCCTCAGAAATTTCTCATTCTTTCCATGAGGAGTCAATTCACTACCTCAGCACCTATTGCACATTTTTTATATTCAAACACATTCCAGTCATGTTCAGCAAACAAAAAGAGCCTCAAACAGCTCCTGTCATCCTGAGAATACAATGTAGCCAAGACCTTTGGCTACTAAAACACACTGACCACAGTTTATCCTCCTCATCCCTAAGGTTTATCAAGGTAGTCTTCTGAATGAGATGCTCTCCTTCTGTACTCAGTTTTCATGCTGCCAATAAAGACACACCCAAGACTGGGAAGAAAAAGAGGTTTAATGGACTCACAGTTCCACATGGATGGGGAGGCCTCACAATCATGGCAGAAGGTGAAATGCACGTCTCACATGGCAGCAGAAAAGAGAAGAGAGCTTGTGCAGGGAAACTCCCCTTTGTAAAACCACCAGATCTTGTGAGACTTATTTACTATCAGAAGAAGAGCACAGGAAAGCCCTGCACCCATAATTCAATTACCTCCCACTGCATTACTCCCACAACACATGGGAATTCAAGATAAGATTTGATGGGGACACAGCCAAACCATATCATCCTGTCCCTGGCCCCACCCAAATCTCATGTCCTCACATTTCAAAACCAATCATGCCTTCTCAACAGTTCCCCAAAGTCTTAACTCATTTCAGCATTAACTCAAAAGTCTACAATCCAAAGTCTCATCCAAGACAAGGCAAGTCCCTTGCACCTACAAGCCTGTAAAACCAAAAGCAAGTTAGTTACTTCCTAGATACAATGGGGGTACAGGCATTGGGTAAATACAGCCATTCCAAATGGGAGAAATTGGCCAAAACAAAGGGGCTACAGGCCCCATGTAAGTCCTAAATCCAGTGGGGTAGTCACATCTTAAAGCTCCAAAATGATCTCCTTTGACTCCATGTCTCACATCCAGGTCACGCTGATGCAAGAGGTGGGCTCCCATGGCCTTGGGCAGCTCCACCTCTGTAGCTTTGCAGGGCATAGCCCCCCTCCTGGCTTTTTTCGCAGGCTGGCATTGAGTGTCTGTGGCTTTTCCAGGCACACAGTGCAAGCTATTGGTGGATCTACCATTCTGGGGTCTGGAGAATGGTGGCCCTCTTCTCACAGCTCCACTAGGCAGTGCCCCGGTAGGGATTCTGTGTGGGGACTCTGAACCCACATTTCCCTTCTGTGCTGCCTTAGCAGAGGCTCTCCATAAGGGCCTGCCCCTGCAGCAAACTTCTGCCTAGGTATCCAGGCGTTTCTGTACATCTGATATCTAGGCGGAGGTTCCCAAACCTTAATTCTTGACTTCTGTGCACCCACAGGCTCAACACCAATAGAAGCAGCCAAGGCTTGGGTCTTCCACCCTCTGAAGCAACAGTTTGAGCTATACCTTGGCCCCTTTTAGTCACAGCTAGAGCAGCTGGGATGCAGGGCACCAAGGGCTTCACACAGCAGTGCCCCACTCTACTGGTACCAATTTACTGTATTCGTCAGTTTTCATGCTGCTGATACATACCTGAGACTGGGAAGAAAAAGAGGTGGTAATGGACTTTTCAGTTCCACATGGCTGGGGAGGCCTCTCAGTCACCGCGGAAGGTGAAAGGCATGTCTCACATGGCGGCAGACAAGAGAAGAGAGCTTGTGCAGGGAAATTCCCCTTTTTAAAACCATCAGCTCTTGTGAGACTTATTCACTATCACAAGAACAGCCTGGGAAATACCTGCCCCCACGATTCAATTACCTTCCAACGGGTCCCTCCCACAACACGTGGGGACACAGCCAAACCATATCACCTTGCATTGATACATGTAATCTCAATGAAATAATGCAAATTTTCTTTATGCTTTGTTTCTCTGTTCTGCCAACTGAAGCTGAGTGGATAATTTGGGGTATTATTTTCCTTGGTAGTCACAGTAATCATGTTCAACCAGATGGCACAAATATATGAGGAAGCAGTTGTGCAAAGTGAAGAGGGTTCTTAGATCTCGCACAGCTTTCCTGTGCTCCGCATTTCGAAAGTTTCTGAGTCAGCAAGCCCTGAAGACATCGCAAATAGGATGCTATTTCTTCCCAGGGTCTGCCCATATTTCTCATGGCTCCAAGAACTACATTCCACAAGATTATTTTTATGTCCAACCATACATCTAGAAACTTGTTTAGATGGAAATAATGACAAAAATGACCCAGATGATTATCCTTTGAATTTATAGGGCACTTTTCTGAGGGACTCCAAATTCTTCTAAGGCTACAAGTCTCCCTGTCACTTCTCCTCCCTAACTACCATAATTCAAAAAGTAGTGATTATACCTATACATGAAGACTTATTTCAAGAATTTAAATACTTTTTAAAGAGTTAACCACAAATACAGAGTCCTGGCATGTTCCACCCATACCTGATGCCAGGAATTATGAAATAGGAAGCTGGCAGTGAGTTATGGTGCCTACTCTGGTTGTAAAGTAGTTTACTTTCTGCCTGAGTAAAGCATTAAGACGTGCGTCAGGTATCATTATCGAAGTTGTTCAGCAACTGTCAGCCCCCAAATAATTACAGACCACGGTTTCTTCTAAGATGTGCTCCCCACTTTCCACCATGGCGGTAACTGCCTTATACTACCTGTTCCATCAGCATTGCATGTGAGAATGTGAGGGGCAGGCCTGCTGCTTGCCTGAGGTTAATGATTACCCTGTGGATTTTCTCTACAATTTACACATTCTAATATTTTCCTGTTGTGTATGATCACCTGGCAACATTTACAGGGAAAGAAAGAAGTGCACTGCAGGTCAAGATTACCCATAGACTTTCTCACTGACTCTGAGCGTATGTGGGTGTGGGTGTCGATGTGTGTGGGGTGTGTGTGTGTGTAATCAACAACATTGCTGCAGTACCTTTGAACCACATTGGAAAAGGAGGAACCAAAGGCAAGAAAATGACTTGAATCAAAATCATCTCTCCAAGTGTATTATTGATCCATAGAAGGAATGTTGTTGTAGGGTTGCAAGATGACGTCCATGAGGGCTGTGTGCATACTGTTTAGGACAGATATTACTGCTCTATATATTTAAATTGATGTTTTGTAAAATAAACACACACAAGCACATGACATGAACCTTCGTCAACATTCCTTAAATACTGCCTTTACTAAGGAAAGCATGGGTCTTCATGTGGTTAAGAGACCATAATTTTGGCCTAGGAAGCTAGTCTTTATGTTGAGAAAATGAAAGCCCTCTGAAAATTAATAGTTCTGCATGTCTTCATTCACTTTACAAGGGCAAAACCATGCTGATTCCTGCACTGTAGCAATTTAAGGAGAGTAAGCATCAGCCTCACCTGAGAGATATGAATCATGATGTAATCTTCCCCAGATTGCCCCCATTCATGCAGCCTCCCACAACTTCCCAGTTCACTACAGTAATACATATCTCCTCCAGACACTTCTGAGAGTTGAGGCTGGACATCTCAGAAATATGAACGGAGCCTCTTTCCCAATAAGTTAGTTAATTTAGGTTAGTACATTAAAATTCCCTGAAATGGTATTTGGAGTCTCTTGGAACATTTTATTCCTTAGGCAAATGTGGCCCAAAATAAAATTGCATTTCCCCAAAATGCATCTGTTCTAAGGTTCAGGCCCATCCACAGAAAAATACAGCTGCCTCTCTGTGGCTTATCCTGCCTGGATACCTAATGAGGCTCTGCTAATCTCCAATTCCTATAAGCGGCTCATTTCTTACTACATCTTGGGCTTACAGCTGTGTGGCTTTTGGGATGAGATTCTTTTTAAAAAGCTATGTTGAAAGGCAATCCATTTGATCAGAGAGTAATGTCTTGACTTCATCTTTTATCAGTTCCCAGTGATACTTGGGCAGCAGGTGGAATCCTGCAGTTACCTTGTTTAACATTAAAAATAATTTCATTTTCCTGCCAGAAGCTGGTCTTACTGATCATGTTGCTGCTTAGAAGCCTGGAGAATCATGACTTTTACTTAACTTTTAGTAGTGAGAGATGGCAGATAATCCTAATTAAGAAAGAAACACAGATGGGGAGAAAGACTGCAATGCAGAACAAGAATAACAAGTCTACTGTAGTAGTGATTTCCATAATCCAAAAGAGAAAGGGAAATTGTCAAGGCAGCAGGAATTGCTTTCAAGAGCAGTCTCTACTCCAAGAATAAAGCAGAGATGCAGCTGAACTTACTCAGACCCTCTACTTCTTTCTTCAGTATGGCTGAAGATTTCAATTTAATCTAGTGCTGCAAAACCAACAGTTCAGTAGAAAACACCACCAATTATGAAGGGAAAATCAGTTTACTATTGCATTAGCTATATTTAAATTCAGCAGGTCTGGAGACATTTTCCCCAAGGCATTACTTCTTTTCTTTACTTCAAATCATTAGTTAAATCTTCTTTTTGAAGATTTAAAATTGATATAGGAACTGTCAATGCCTGTAGTCCTGTGACTTGCTGTAGTTGATAGTCTGCTGACTTGGGTGTCTAATACTGTTGTCAAATGATTGAGTGCTTATTAATTACATCCCTGGGCAATGGCAATGGCCATTACCCAGGGCAGCATAACATGAATGCTAAATCTGAATACGGCATGGAGAAAACCTAAGATTCTCAATAAATCAGAACCTATTTGTATATATGGCTCTCATAACAGACAATAGATCTTCTATGTACAAGCAATAAAAAACAAGAAGCAAATCTATCTCTAGAATTAGAGAAGTCATAGCTTTAGGGTCAGCTAAACCTAACTCCATGTAAACACATGAAGAGTCCATATTGCCTTCTAGATAATCCATATATTCACAATTTGAGTGGTTTATAACAGATACAACCAACTCAATAACTCACAAATGGAGAAAGTTATGGAAATTGATCAAAGAAATACTAAACACCAAGTATCTCTCATTCAACACTGAAAATTTACAAAAATAGTCTTTAACATTCAGAATCTAAAGGATTGTTAATGAGCCTAAACGACTTACTAGATCAGTGTCAAAGGTCCTGTAACCTAATGTAGAGAGAAATTTGGGTTCTGTTTTGGCTAGAAAGGGATAGTGAAACAATTTCAATTGGTTGACTATTGCGTATCTCACATTTTTTATATAGCTCATTTACTTCTCATGGCAGTGCAAATATTATTGTTTCCATTTTAAAGAAAAATAAATTGGGACCAAGATAATAGTAATAACACTTACAGTGATTGTTTTTATTACTATTAGAGTTAACATTTGGAGGAACAATATGTCAGTTAACCATACTAAGTCCTTTAACTGTATTATCTTACAGAACTGTTCCAGAAAAGGTCGATATTTTCATCCTCAATTTATAGATGAAGAAATTGAGGCTTGCAGAGTTAGAATAATTTGCCCAAGATTACACAGCAAAAACAATAAGGCCAAGATTAATACCACAGTTAAGAGCAGCTCTTTCAGAATTTGTCTAGCAGGATTTCTAGTTTTTACCAGAAAACCTCCCACAAAAATAAGACCAAACAACAACAACAACAACAACAACAAAAACCTAGTCACTTCTACTAGGCCACAGCCACCAATTGGGACAGATATGATATGCTTTACTTGCTATAAATCTGATAATTTTTCAAGTTACTGGTAATGTGAAATGTGATGGTCCTCTGTAAATTACCAGCAACAAGTGCAATAATTGAAAGTGTATGGTATTCACTAGGAAAATAAAGGCAATATTTAAAGTATGAAACCTAGACCAGGCCCAGTGGCTCACACTTTTAATCGCAACCCTTTGGGAGTTGATTGCTTGAGGCCAGGAGTTTGAGACCAGCCTGGGCAACATAGTGAGACCCTGTCGCTACAAAAAAACCAAAAACTTAGTTGGGCATGGTGGCAGACACCTGTAGTCCTAGCCACTAGGGAGGCTGAGGTGGGGGAGGAAAGACGATTTGAGCCCAAAAGTTTGAGGTTGCAGTGACCTATGATTGTGCCACTGCACTCCAGCCTGGGCAACAGAGTGAGACCCTATCAAAAATAAATAAATAAATAAAGCATGAAATCTAGTGTCAGGTATTTGTGGTCTAGTCAGTGATATACTCAGCAGGAGTATTACAGTTGTTAGTCCCTGCATTAGTATAGCAAATAAACAACTTCCCTGAACTTCTTACCAAAAAATTTCATGGTGATACCAACATTGCTTTGAGAACCAATAAATACATTCATAGCTCATTTATCCTCATCAGTTAACCTTCATCTTATAAAAGCACAATTAACTATTAACTTCATGATTAAAGGTTGTTCTCAATTTCAAGAGTGGGGACCCTTGAAGATTTTGCCAGCCAAGGTTACATTTGTTTTTTGATTATTGCTGTCTCAGCAAAATTATGAAATACCAGCCGGACACAGTGGCTCACGCCTGTAATCCCAGCATTTTGGGAGGCCAAGGCGGGTGGATCACCTGAGGTCAGGAGTTTGAGACCAGCCTGGCCAATGTGGTGAAACCCTGTCTCTACTGAAAATACAAAAATTAGCCAGGCCTGGTGGCACGCACCTGTAATCCCAGCTACTAGGGAGTCTGAGGCAGGAGAATCGCTTGAACCCAGGAGGCAGAGGTTGCAGTGAGCCAAGATCGTGACATTGCACTCCAGCCTGGGCAAAAAGAGTGAAATTCCATCTCAAAAAAAATATATATATATATATATTATATATATAATTTATATTATATGAAATACTTTAAGATCTACAAATTGATAAACAAAAAGTTCCAGGAAGAAGTTTGGAAATATTCTTGAATTGTACTAAAGCACCTACAGGATTTCAAAGTAATTTGCAAGACATATTTTCTAATGTAGGTTTTATAGTCTCTGGGGTTTTTCTACTTACTGATTGCATGAGGGGTCCAGGAACTATTACAGTGTGCATATAACAGTGTGTGTCTCTCTACTTCCCAGGCCCCCTTGCAGCTGAGTTGGCCATCCGACTGACAGCAAGCCCTGGAATGCAGCCAGAAGTGATAGAAGCCTCTTTCACACCATGCACCTAAAATATTCCAAGAAATTTTCCAAACCCACTCTCTTTAGTCCGTGCATCTGGAAGTGAAAGTTTTAGAAAGGGTAAAGTCACTTAATGGAAGGGGCCCAGATCTAGCCCCTTGGAGCCAAGCTGTCCAACTAGAAATTCTGCATTAGTATTTGTGGGTGAGTATTAACCTTTGTTGGGCTAAGCCATAGAGAATTGTTTTAATTGCAGCCAGCCTGATTTTATAGTGACCTTGGATCCAGAATATTACTTAGATATTACTAGTATCTACTTCATAAAGTCTCTGTGAGGATGGAATAAGATAATGAACTCAAATATAAAGCAACTCCTTCTTTACATGAGTTTGAGTCTGTAGTATATAAACTACAAGTTACGTGTTTTATGATATATGCCTCTAAAAATAAATACACATGCAATTATATATACACACACACACACACACACAAGCATATATATATGTTTGTAAACACACACCTCACTCAGTCCATATATTCCTCCACTGTGAATAGAAATGTATAGAAAGCAAGCAATCTTTAGGGTGGCCATTTGGTGGTTACCAGACATAGAAAAAGAAGGTAATAAAATATAAATTTTAGGACAGTCTTTTGGTGATTATGCCAGACTCCTACCAGCATCTTTCCATGCTAGATCAATGGAACAGAAAATTCAATCATGTAGACTCATAGAATGGCAAGCCCACAGGGTGAATGAACTCAATACAGCTCTTTATATCGAAAGCTGAGAAATAGAGAATTCAGGTTTGTGTACCAATATGATAACTTCTGCATGTTATTATAAAGCAAATGTGAGCTTTTCCCAAGATAGAAAGCTATTGTGACTGATTTCTGGGACTTTTAGAGGCCCCTCTATATGCAGCTGAATTAGATAGCCAAAGAACTCTTCCTAACAGTGGTTATTTCTGCATCAGGTGGTAGAAAATGAAGATCACAATTTTAGAAAAGATCCCAAAACTTTCTCACTAGAAGTTAGAGAAATCATCAGAATGACTAGCATAGGTAAAAATCAGTTATACCTATAGGTTTTCAGAAGTAAAAATATGTCTTTTGGATTTGCTTTTTTTTTTTTGGTTAAATAAACATGTATCCTGGAACTTAAAGTAAAATAAAATTAAAAATTAAAAAAAGAAAGATGGACAAAGGCAGTTAATTAGCATAAATAAAATACACGTTGCCAATAAACAGAAGAAATAGTTAACCAAAAAAATTTTCTAAAATTTAGCTTATCTTGAGGCAATATGAGGAGCTCGGACATTGGGTATATACAAATACCGGGGCTATTTAGGTAATCCTATCACAGGAACCCAACATTTTTCACTTTTCTCCAGCTCTGTTAAAAAGAAAGGAAAAATGTGTATACTCAGTACAACATTCACTTAATGCCACCAATTCACTTAATGCATTGTTTATATGTGCCATGGATACTAGTTACAGTGTTGAATATAGAAATGTGTACATATGAGTTATATAGTTCCTATCCAAAAGTCAGGAGGCCCAAGACCCAGGAAGAGTTGATGTTCTTTGTAACATATGACATCAGATCACAAAAAATACCAGAATAGTTTTGTTAAATAATTTTCTTGAGTACTAAAATTTTATAAAATTATTCTATTTTTAAAATATGTTATCTTAATATACATACTAATATTTTGAAAAATTACTTGACTGTATCAGATATATTCCTATGCATACAGTTTTGTAGGAATACCATAACAAATATCAAAAGCTGGGTGGCTTATACAGCAGAAATGTATTTTCTCACAGTCCTGGAGGCTGGAGGGCTGCGACCAGGTAGCAGCAGGGTGGCTTCTTCTGCGGCCTCCCTCCTTGGCCACCTCTTGCAGTGTTTTCACGTGGTTATTTCCTCTGCACGTGTATCCCTGGCATCTCTCTGTGTATCCAGATGTCCTTTTGTAAGTACACTAGTTAGATTGGATTTGGGATCCACCCTAATGGCCCCATTTTAACTTAATCATCTTTTTAAAGACTTTCCAAATACAGTCAGTCTGAGGTACTGGAAGTTAGAGCTTTAACATATGAATTTTGAAAACACACAATTCAACCCCTAACACTATATCATGAATTAAATAATATAGGAGAATATAATAGAATAATCATGGACTGTGGGGAAATTATATTAGAAACAGATTCCTGGTTGATCCAGAAGTAGATGCATCCCATGGTGGTTTTTAATCCAGTGGGGGTCTTTGCCACTGGCTAAGTCATTTAAGAATATGTGGAGCATCTTCTTCAGGCCAGATATTGTGGCAGGAGCTGTACATGTCAGCAATAGTCCCTGTCTTAAAGCTCAGAACCCAGTGAACACCCAGGAAAAGACATGAACAATAAAAATTTAATGTAATAATAAATAAGCACAACCATAGAAGAATAAACAGGGCATTAGAAGAGCAAAGGTAACTATCTCATTCTTCCTGGAAATAAGGAAATTTCCACAGTATAAAGGACACTTCAGTGAAATAAGAAGTTGAGCAAGAAGAAGAAAAACGAAGAAAGAGCATTTCAGAGACAGAAGGCAACCTGGGTGAAGTTTAAAAAGTGGCAAATTCTTCTGTATGCCTAGATGAAGATGTAAGCTAGAGAATAATGACAATTTGGTCAGAAGAAGGAAGGGCCTGGTGTACTCTCTAATGCACTTGGACATATCTAGTGTAATGCTGCCAAATACAACATTCTGCAATGAGGGAAATCTTCTACGTCTGAGGTGGGTTAGATAAGGTGGTCACAGCCTCTCTTAAAGAGGAACAAACCACCCAATAGTGCGCAAACTACATCCTGGGCTCATGGTTAGAACATCCTGCCACAAGCTGGTAAAAGAGAAGGGGAGAAAGTCCCCAAATTTCTGCAAGCACAGAAGCCCATGATCAATGTCTTTGGGCTGACCTATGCTCATTATAATAGTTAAAAACACTGCTGGGTAGAGAATTAAGATGCTAAGGAGGCATGCGATATATGTACTAGGATGGCAGCAATAGTGCATATGTGTCCAGAAGACCACCCACAACATGCATAGCAACGATGCCCATTCCCATCCCTTCATGAAAATCACGTAAGACTCTCATAAAGGGAGTTTCCCCAGCATCAGTCGGTGCTGTCTCACTTTTGAGCAGCCTGCTCTGATCAGCTGTCAGAGTGCACTTTTACTTTCCAATAAACTATTTTGTTTTTACTTTTTACTTTTTTGAGACAAAGTTTCACTCTTTTTGCCCAGGCTGGAGTGCAATGGTGCGATGTCTGCTCACTGCAACCTCTGCCTACTGGGTTCAAGTGATTCTCCTGCCTCAGCCTCCTGAGTAGCTGAGATTACAGGCATGCACTACCACACCCAGCTAATTTTTGTATTTTTAGTAGAGATGGGTTATCTCCATGTTGGTCAGGCTGGTCTCGAACTCCTGGCCTCAGGTGATCTACCCACCTCGGCCTCCCAAAGAGCTGGGATTACAGGTGTGAGTCACCACACTTGGCTTCCTTTGTCTACTTTTATTTGAACTCACTTTCAAATTCCTTTGTGTGGTGAAATCAGGAAGCTGAACTGGCCCACCGAAAACATGTCTGTGCTGTGCAGTATGGTAGCCACTAGCCACATGCAACTATTGAGAATTTGAAATGTGTCTTGTGCCACAGAGTAACCCAATATTTTTAAATTTTATTTAAATTGTTTTAAATTTAAATGTAGATAGCCAACATGACTCATGACTACTGTATTTGACAGTGTAGATTTAGAAAGGGTTTTTTATCTTTTTTCTTCATCTATACTGTCCACATGCACAATACACTCCAATCAGATACATTTTTCATTACGTGTGAGATGTGTAGCAGGATGTTTAAGTGGAAATTTGGCTGTGAATATATGGCAACAAGTATTAGAAACCAAAATGAGTTGCGAAATAGATCACCAAGTCAGGGTTCTTCAGAAAAACAGAACCAATAGGATGTGTGTGTGGATAGAGACAGAGCCAGCAAGCTGGCGATGCAGGATAGCTGAAGGTGGAGCGCCTGTCCAAGAGCCGGCAGGCTCAAGATCCAAGAAGAACTAATGTTTCAGTTTGAGTCTAAAGGCAAGAAAAAGCTGATGTCCCAGTTTCAAAGGAAGCAAGGCAGGAGGAATTCTGTCTTACACAGGGGAGGGTTGGTGTTTTTGTTCTATTCAGACCTTCCACTGACTGGATGAACCCATCCACATTAGGGAGGGGAGTCTGCTTTCCTCCACCTATTGTTTTCAGTGCTGATCTCATTCCAGAACACCTGCACAGAAACACCTAGAATGTTTGACCAAATATCTGGGCACCTGTAGCCCAGGCAAGTTAACTCATAAAATTAACCATCACACCAAGTGAAAACTAAAAAGTACTTATTAGAGACTTAAACCTCTCACGCATGTGAAGAATATAAGAGTTTAGACAGCAGTTGTGGAGAGAATTAGTGGGGACTATAGAGAGAGCTACTCAAGGGTTAGTCTGCTGTGAGAAACACCAGCTCCAAGGGAAAGGATCTGTTCACCTCTCACCTCAACCCTAATGAGAGAGCTTCGACCGACAGCTTGGTAGGTGTCCTTGCTATTGGAGTGACACAGTGGATTGAAGTCTGATTCCCATAGGGAAAATTCAAAAATCAGAGTGGGGCTGGCTAGCTGTTCCAAGCAGGAGGAAGGAAGGGGAGGCCGCATATTTCAGTTGCCTGACTCCCAACTTTGGTTGACACAAAGCATGCAAGAGTGTTTGCCATAACTAGATTTGGGCTACATGTGAACTCCTTTATTACAGGGTCACCCATAGGGGCAAACAGGCCTCAGCACAACAATGCTTAAAATACAGCATTCCTAGAGTCAGAGAAAAGTATATCACCTGCATCAAGGGAAATGTAGATGAGCGCTCTACATCTACATGTACTCTTTAGAAGTCCCAGTGTTGAGACTTCTAAAGAGAACCACAATTTCAGCACCCAAGAAGAAGAAGGCTTTTAACTTCAGCCATGTCCTGAGAGTATGAAATCAACTTTTGAATATACCAGTCAAGTAGGATATTTCCAGCCCACATATCCCTTCCTCCACGACACTTAAAACAATTAGAAACCACACTTTTCAACTTGAGAGGAGAGCTTGTCCAAAATGAAAAGGCTGACCACATCTACTTCCCCAACTGCAAGCTTTCCACCAGTCGGCCTTAGTTAGGAAAAGAAGAATAGCTGTAATCTGAGTGCAGTTGGACATTTTACCTGTAATATGAAACTAGACAAATCCAAGAGATGTCTAAGAGGCATAACTGAAGGCTTTTGATGAACATATTTGATGTAGGTAGTGAGGAAGACAGGGTTTTGAATATTATCCTTGGGTTTCTCCTTGTGTAATTCTCCCCAGCTATATATATTTGATGATCCTATGACTTTGTATTACCTAAGATTAATTACAAAGGTCAGTGGTATGGTGGAGTTTTCATCAAGAGCAGAGAAAAAACTAGCCCCATAGAGCCAAGCATTAAGGGACCAAGGAGAGAAAAAAAATCACTCTGTATCTAATAGTTGTGTTTATTTGTGTACCAGATACTTACACAATGGTATTCAAATGGTTGATCAATGGGGGGAAGGGGTATGATCCCTAAAGCAACATCTTAGAAACTTGGGCTAGGTGAAAATGTACATTTCAGTAGCTCAAAATGCCTTTCTAGAAAGATTGTGATTCTCTCAAGATGAGAATCTCTCCTATGAAGGATGGGGAGCCGTTACGTGATTATTAAAGGAAAATGACATAAACAGCCTTGTGTTTTAGAAAGCTCACCCTGATGCTTATGTGGGAAATACAGATGGGCTAACTTCAGACATTAAACACAAACATCTGCTGGGAGATAAATGCAATTGTTCTGGTGAAAGTTGATGAGAACCTGAGCTAAGAAGATAAGGTAAGAAATGCAACAAAGGGAAGAATTTCAGGAGATATTTAAGAGGCAAAATTAACAGATCTTGATAACAAAATCAGATGTAGGTGATGGGAAAGAGAGGCATTGAGGATGATGTTCAGGTTTCTGACTTGGGTAATTCTCTCTAGCTATATTATAGTAGAAACTCCAGAGGCATGAGCTGTGGCTTGGATCAAGGTGGTCCTTATACTTATCAAGTTAGAGCCAGTCCTGACTTTACGAGGTGGGCGCTCTGCTATATCACATCACTGTATCATGTTACCTTCCTGTGATAAGCAGAATAAGGGTCCCACAAAGATGTCTATGTTCTAATCCTGGAAACTAAATATGTTAGGGTACCTAGCAAAGGGAATTAAGGTTGCATGTGAAATTAGGTTGCTAACCAGCTAACTTTAAAATAGGGGTCGTATCCTGGATTTATCCAAGTGGGCCCAATGTAATAAAAAGCCCCTTAAATTTGAACGAGGGAGGCCAAAGAGTCAGTGTTATGGTGATACAATGTGAGACCTGAACAGCCTTTGCTGAATTTGAAAATGGAAGGGAGCCAGAAATGGAAGAACATAGGCAGGCTTCAAAGTTGGAAAAAAAAATCACATTTTTCCCTAGAACCTCCAGAAAAGAATATAGTTAAGCCAATACCTTGATTTCGTCCTAGTGAGACCCACTGCACACTTCTGACCTCCAGAATGGTAAGATGATAAATCTGTGTTGTTTGAGAACACTGAGTTTGTGGGGATTTGATACAACTGCCCTGGGAAACAAATGCACTCATCATTTATCCTTTCTCAGCAAATCCCTACTCTCAGATTCATCCACATTTCTCATTTGTTTACCTCTAACTAATGCTTTATTTATAGTTTTCTTGACTTGTTATTTGCAACTTATTTAAACAGTATTATAAGCTAGTCATTGTGTGCCTACTGCTGTGTAACTATCACTGGAGTAAGTTAAGCTACCAGGTGTATTCCCTATGAACAGTTAGGCCCATCAAATTATCTCAGTGCAAACATGAACAATAAGAACACCTTGTGTTGTAGTCTCTTTTTTTCTGCTTATCTGATTGCCATACAACTAAAACATTTCCCAAGTAATAAATAATTTAGTTATAAAATTTGGGCAGCTTTCTGTCATAAGATATAATATTTATTTTGCTGCTGAATTAATTAATGTTTGGGAAATGCCATGTAAATGTTAGCTCTTATCCTCTTCTTATTTATAGTAAGTACATAACCTGAAACTTAAGTCCATGCAATAGAAAATGCTGTGGACTGCAAGTGGTAATGATGGATTAACTTTATTTGTCCTTATGACTTGATCTGTAACCTGCATATAAAATTCAGAACTTGAAATGATGAAGATAATATCTCTCCACCCTAGCTTGGCCCAACACTCATGAAACACAGATGTGAATGATTTTTGACTGGCAGATTTCAAAATGAATATGCAGCCACTACAACTTTTATATAACTTTAAAATTCTGGAAGAGGAATGTAAGACTCTGTCCAAATTGTGTGTTTGGGGCAATGAGAATATTATATGTACAGTCCAAAATATATTTCCAAATACAGGTAAACAAAGGCTATCTTGATTCTGTTTTTAAGGTCGCAAATAGTCTGTCATGGAGTTTAGATTGTGAGTCTCCCTGCTACAAGATGGGTTGCAATTGGAAGAGTGCTTTATATTCCCCGTGCCACTTCCAAATGATCCTAGAGGTTAGCAGAAAACAGCGTTGGGGCTTCCAAAGACAAGGACTGAATTATATACTTGGTAAGACTAGAAATGATGAGAACATTGTATTCTTCAAACAAAGTAACAGCCAGACAGGCTAAAGAACAAAGAATCTGGCCTCCAAGAAATCCTTAATTATAACCCTGCACCCTAAAAGGACAAGAATATAAAGTGGGTCAAGAAGAAATGCATGAATTATATAAGTAAAGAAAACTGAAACACAGTTCCAGGCACAAAGCAAGCTATCTATAATTTACTACTATAAAATTCAAGAATTTTGTACCCTAGCTTATGCTATTAATCCGTAAAGATACAAAAGCCTTCCATATAAAATGATACTAGAAGCTGTAATTTAATTAAGGCTGAGGTACTATAGTTATTAATTACATGTGAAAATATTTGAAAATTGCTGGTATTTCTTAAAATTGAGTAATATGCTATAAATCTCAAACGGCAGGGTAATTGCAGTCTCCGTGGCAAGTCTGTTTGTACAGCAAAACCTGTATAGCATCTCTGGAGAACTAAGGTATAATCTGCAGCTGTGTAATTGAAGAAGATCTGACACATGGAACTATACAACAAGTTATTTTCAACTAGCAGAGCTTAGGATATTTTTCTTTCAGAATAAAAGTGCAGAATTCTGGATTATAATTATATTTCTACCACACTAAAATAGCTCACAAATGCTTATTCTATGTTAGAAGCAGGCTTTGAAATGGATAGTCTAAATGTATGGAATTTCACCACTTTTTGACAATGTAATTTTTGATTAATTTTCCAACACCATAAGCAAAATGCACCTGAACCCATATACACAGTGAATCCTGGGTGGGAATGTTGATTTAAATGTGTGTTTGCAATAAGTAAACATCCTGAAACACATCATCTTCCTGTTCACATTAACTGCCTCTATCAAATATTGAAACCAAAGTATTTTGTTATTCAAAAGAATATTGTTTTATGCCTACGTACGGATGGTTGTTCCAATCATCTTACAGACTCTAGTGCAACATGAGATACTTGTAAACTTCTATAGCCTATGCTGTATGGAAGCTTTGTAGTTTCTTCTCCACTTCCTTAATCTGAGAGTAGCTGGTTTGTCCCTGAGTTTTCCTGGGTGAATTGACTTTCCACCAAGTGTCATCAAGAGAGTTTGATTTCTGGTTCTTGCCTTAATGAATAAGAGTTGCAATTCCAAGTAGTTAGCTGTGGACCACACCCAGGTATACCTCTGAAGTAACCTTAGCATAAGTTCAGTTAGTAGATAAACCAAGATCCTCTCTACCTGACGAGAATCTAGCTAAAGGAAAGGCCACAGGGCTACCAAGGGCTCCTAAGAAGTTTCCAGCTTTTCATTGGCCATTTAAAAAACATCATATCACTTGTGGAACTTGGAACAATGAGGACTCTGTTCTTCATGAATGGACCTTGAGAGTGTTTTACAGGTAAAAGGAGGGAATTCAGCTCATTACGAAGACTTCATTCAAGGTCAGGATGTGGCTGGAAGAGCGGCCTCTTGAAGAACATGGTTTGAAAGGAAATCTTGTGAGGAAGTAAGAGAAAATGACTCACAAGCCAGCCACACGCACATCAGTGCAAGTTAGCAGGATGGCAGGTGTCACAGGGAGGTAGAGTGCCCTTGGTGCCTTTTGGATCCCAATATTTTAATGTTTACCGCTTATTGTTATATAGTAATATTCCTAACCCTGCATGTGGCACAGTTGTTTTCATAAAGACAGTTATAATGAGTGGATAAAGAAAATGTGGCATATATATACCATGGAACACTACTCAGACTACTCAGCCATTAAAAGGAACAACATAATGTCTTTTGCAGCAACTTGGATGGAGCTGGAGGCCATTACTCTAAATGAAGTAACACGGGAGTGGAAAACCAAAAATCATGTGTTCTCACTCATAAGTAGGAGCTAAGCTATGAGTACACAAAGACATACAGAGTGATATAATGGACTTTAGAGACACAGAAGGAGGAGGGTAGGAGGGAGGCTAGGGATAAAAAAAAACTACACATAAGTACAATGTATACTACCCAGGTGACGGGAACACTAAAATCTCAGAATTCACCACTATATAATTCATCCATGTTACAAAAAACCACATGTACCCCAAAAGCTATTGAAATAAAAAATAATAAAGACACTATTATGAAGATACTAGAATTAGTTCATACAAAACTAGCATGTGAGCTTCTTTGGTAGATGATGAACTCTGTGAGGGAGGGACGTATTCACTTTTGCATGCCCAGAATCTAGCATGATATTTGGCAGACAGTGGGTGCCAGAGAAGTGTTTATTAATTTGGATTTTTTAGTGTCCCTTAATTGTTTAATGTCTGTCTTCCTTGGCATAGGTATTTCCTAGTCCCAAGAAACTGTGAATAATGAGGTATAAAGCACATACTTATAGTAACATCATACACAGTGTCACAAGATTGATCCTAACATAGCTTCACTTTTATGTACCTTTTATTTCACTTATTACATAGATGTGAGTGAACACCCCAAGGAAAGACAGGTGTTAGGGCTTTATACATATTTAAGAATGTGAACATGCCCATAAGCCTATAGTTTGGGAGCAACACAAACGCTGAAAACTTCATGAGTCTCCTTCAAGGGTGTGTTCATAGTAGGTGCTCAATAGATGTTAAGTGACTGACTGCTAAAGGAATAATGGGGGCATTGGGCACTCGTCAAAAATAAAAGCTGAATTAATGATGAGAATAAATTTCTGACCAACATGGGAAAAATACCTGTACTATTAAATCCTGGATAGCTATAATTGTGCCCAGGATCCCATTTCTTCCATTCCACTGGCCGACTCAAAAGCAGAGCAAATGTGCAGAAGATTCTGTGATATGATTTTCAGAGCACAATTGTCTTCATCTTCCTTTCTTTCAGCCCCAGTAAAAAAACAAGTCCCACAAAGATGTAGGATCTCACTTTGCCTGCATTAATTCTCTGTCCTTTGCCCAGTTTCTCCTCTCTTGGAAGGCCGAGGCAGCTTCTGATTTTGATCATTTCATGTCCAGGTAAGCAGCGCTGGGAAGCATATGGGGGCAGGTCATTGAAGAGAAGAGCTACCATGCTTCCAGCTTCACTCAGGACACAGACGGCAAAGGCTCAATAGTCCAGAACAAAACAATCTTGATCTGAAGCTTGACAATCCCTATTTGCAGAACACTTACTGGCATTAGCTGAAAATTTGCTTTTCTTTAAAACCTTTCTCCCTGGAAATGTCACATGCAGGGCAGCTCACCTCTGTCATGGGAATGGCACCTCCTCTAGTTGAGGTGAAAACTGGAAAGATGAAAAAACTGGCCTGTTCTTAACCTAAATTTCCACGAACCCTTGGGAGCATACAGTAAGGTACTCCAAAGCCTGAGTGAAGGATGAGTGGAGAGGCAAGATAAAAATGTGGTTATTGTTATGACTTAATATCTTGGAAAACTCAGATCTGTTGGTGCTTGATTTATTTGCAGATTTCTATAATGTCAGAAAACTAAGCAGAGCTCGTAGGATTAACATGTTCTCTATTTTTAGTACACACACATACGCATAAAGCACAGTTACTCAATGACCAAACAGAAAACTTCCAAAAAACCTCTTATGCAGGAGAGCCCTGCCAAGATTTTCAGGTCTTGATGTTCAGTTCCATTAGCACAGCAGGTCAATATCCATTAAGTGTAGACAGTCCCTCAGACAGTAAGAACCACTGTGGGTTAGTGGTTCAGGGCATGGTTTTGGAGGTGCACTGCTGGGCTTGGAATCCTAGCTCGCCCATTCAATATTATATAACTCTATGTACATTATTTAACCCTTTGGAGCTTCATTCTTACCTATGAAGTGGAGAGGAGATGATGATAATGTACCTCCCTCACAAGTATTTAATAAAAGTGATGAACTTGGAAAAGTATATGTAACATAGTAAGTGCTTTACAAGCATTAGTCATACCTAAATTGGCACTTGAACACTACATTAGAAAAAAAGTTGGAGAAAATAGCGAGTAGGCTCTGTTGTCTTAGGATGAGAAAGTACTGTTTAAATGATTTTTAAAAAGAAGAAGAAAACAAAAAGTCCTTTGGAGCATAAAAAGAAATAAGGCCCAAGACTGTTGTGATAACATATTATGCAAGAAGAAGAAAGGTCCTTGAACTATGGCAATAAGGATAAATGTGTTTTAAATGAACATTTAAAAATTTCTGTGATTGAATCAGCCAACCATTAAATTTTAAATTAAGAAAGACTTATAGAGAATATAGACAACCATCTAGGCAACAAAAATGAAGATTAAAAGAAGTATTAATATGATTTTTACATAATCTCTTTATAATATTAATATAAATATCTGCAAAGTAGACTAGTGTAGGTATACCAAAACTTCTGTACAAAAAATTAAACTTAGATTAAGTATTCCTAACAAATCAAGCAAGTTGCCCATAGAAAATATATTTTTGCTTTCATATGTAAACACATCTAAATACCTATTACAAAAGAAAAAGCAAGAAAAATGCTTTCTTTTTAAATGCACCCCAAGGTAGCAATAACGTTATTAGTTCCACTTGGGATTTATTCACATATTCATTATATGAATGATGTATAGATACATATATATAGAGAGAGAGAGAGAGAGAGATCAGTTTCCTGACCACTGTATTAATATTTGCATAAAGTGTTATGACATTTTAAAGGCATTTAAAATCATTGAACGCCATCCCCAATTTTCAAGATTTAAAATTAAGGCCCACAAAGAATAATTAATTTCTCTAAATTATATACAAACTAATTCACAGTCTGACGATAGTTTCTTTTGCTGTGTGGAAGCTCTTTAGTTTAATTAGATCCCATTTGTCAATTTTGGTTTTGTTGCAATTACTTTTGGTGTTTTAGTCATGAAGTCTTTGCCCATGCCTGTGTCCTGAGTGGTATTGCCTAGGTTTTCTACTAGGGTTCTTATGGTTTTAGGTTTTACATTTAAGTCTTTAATCCATCTTGAGTTAATTTTTGTATAAGGTGTAAGTAAGGGGTCCAGTATCAGTTTTCTTCTTATGGCTAGCCAGTTTTCCCAGCACCATGTATTAAATAGGGAATCCTTTCCCCATTGCTTGTTTTTGTCAGGTTTGTCAAAGATCAGATAGTTGTAGATGTGGGACATTATTTCTGAGGCCTCTGTTCTGTTCCACTGGTCTATATATCTGTTTTGGTACTAGTACCATGCTGTTTTGGTTACTGCAGCCTTGTAGTATAGTCTGAAGTCAGGTAGCATGATGCCTCCAGCTTTGTTGTTTTTGCTAAGGATTGTCTTGACTATACAGGCTCTTTTTTGGTTCCATATGAAATTTAAAGTTGTTTTTTCTAATTTTGCAAAGAAAGTCAAAGGTAACTTGATGGGAATAGCATGGAATCTATAAATTACTTTGGGCAGTATGGCCATTTTCATGATATTGACTCTTCCTATCCATGAGCATGAGATGTTTTTCCATTTGTTTGTGTCCTCTCTTATTTCCTTGAGCAGTGGTTTGTAGTTCTCCTTGAAGAGGTCCTTCACATCCCTTGTAAGTTGTATTTCTAAGAATTTTATTGTCTTTGTAGCAATTGTGAAACTACCATCAGAGTGAACAGGCAATCTACAGAACGGGAGAAATTTTTTGCAATCTATCCATCTAACAAAGGTTTAATATCCAGAATCTACAAGAAACTTAAACAAACTATAAGAAAAACAAAACAAACAAACAACCCCATCAAAAAGTAGGCAAAGGATATGAACAGACACTTTTCAAAAGAAGACATGTATGTGGCCAAGAAGCATATGAAAAAAAGCTTATCATCACTGGTCATTAGATAAATGCAAATCAAAACCACAATGAGATACCATTACACGCCAGTTAGAATGGCGATTATTAAAAAGTCAGGAAACAACAGATGCTGGCAAGGCTGTGGAGAAATAGGAACACTTTTACACTGTTGGTGGGAGTGTAGATTAGTTCAACCATTGTGGAAGACACTGTAGCGATTCCTCAAGGATCTAGAACCAGAACTACCATTTGACCAGCAATCCCATTACTGGCTATATACCCGAAAGATTATAAATCATTCTACTATAAAGACACGTGCACATGTATGTTTATTGCAGCACTATTTACAATAGCAAAGACTTGGAAACAACCCAAATGCTCATCAATGATAGACTGGATAAAGAAAATGTAGCACATATACACCATGGAATACTGTGAAGCTATAAAAAAGAATGAGTTTGTGTCCCTTGCAGGGACATGGATGAAGCTGGAAACCATCATTCTCAGCAAACTAGCACAGGAACAGAAAACCAAAAACTGCATGTTCTCACTCATAAGTGGGAGGTGAACAATGAGAACACATGGACACAGGGAGGGGAACATCACACGTTGGGGCCTGTTGGAGGCTGGGGGCCAAGGGGAGGGAGAGCATTAGGACAAATACCTAATGCATGAGGGGCTTAAAACCTAGATGATGGGTTGATAGGTGCAGCAAACCATTATGGCACATATATATCTATGTAACAAACCCGCATATTCCACACATGTATCCCAGAACTTAAAGTAAAATAAATAAAAATAAATGACCAGGCACGGTGGCTGACACCTGTAATCCCAGCACTTTGGGAGGCCGAGGCAGGTGGATCACGAGGTCAGGAGATCAAGATCATCCTGGCCAACATGGTGAAACCCCATCTGTACTAAAAATACAAAAACTAGCTGGGTGTGGTGGCGTGCACCTGTAGTCTCAGCTACTCGGGAGGCTGAAGCAGGAGAATCCTGAAGGCGGAGGTTGCAGTGAGCCAAGATCATGCCACTGCACCCCAGCCTGGGCGACAAAAACAAGCAATGGGGAAAGGATTCCCTATTTAATATATGGTGCTGGGAAAACTGGCTAGCCATATGCAGAAAGCTGAAACTGGATCCCTTCCTTACACCTTATACAAAAATTAATTCAAGATGGATTAAAGACTTACATGTTAGACCTAAAACCATAAAAACCCTAGAAGAAAACCTAGGCAATACCATTCAGGACATAGGCATTGGCAAGGACTTCATGTCTAAAACACCAAAAGCAATGGCAACAAAAGCCAAAACTGACAAATGGTATCTACTTAAACTAAAGAGCTTCTGCACAGCAAAAGAAACTACCATCAGAGTGAACAGGCAACCTACAGAATGGGAGAAAAATTTTGCAATCTACCCATCTGACAAAGGGCTAATATCCACAATCTACAAAAAACTTAAACAAATTTACAAGAAAAAATCAAACAACCCCATCAAAAAGTAGGTGATGGATATGTACAGATGTTTCTCAAAAGAAGACATTTATGCAGCCAACAGACACATGAAAACATGCTCATCATCACTGGCCATTAGAGAAATGCAAATCAAAACCACAATGAGATACCATCTCACACCAGTTAGAAAGGTGGTCATTAAAAAGTCAGGAAACAACAGGTGCTGGAGAAGATGTGGAGAAATAGGAATGCTTTTGCACTGTTGGTGGGACTGAAAACTAGTTCAACCATTTTGGAAGTCAATGTGGTGATTCCTCAGGGATCTAGAACTAGAAATACCATTTGACCCAGCCATCCCATTACTGGGCATATACCCAAAGGATTATAAATCATGGTGCTATAAAGACACATGCACATGTATGTTTATTGCGGCACTATTCACAATAGCAAAGACTTGGAACCAACCCAAATGTCCATCAATGATAGACTGGATTAAGAAAATGTGGCACATATACACCATGGAATACTATGCAGCAGTAAAAAAAGGATGAGTTCATGTCCTTTGTAGGGACACGGATGAAGCTGGAAACCATCATTCTCAGCAAACTATCGCAAGGACAGAAAACCAAACACCACATGTTCTCACTCATAGGTGGGAACTGAACAATGAGAACACTTGGACACAGGGTGGGGAACATCACACACTGGGGCCTGTCGTGGGGTGGTGGAATGGGGGAGGGATAGCATTAGGAGATATACCTAATGTAAATGACTAGTTAATGGGTGCAGCACACCAACATGGCACATGTATACATATGTAACAAACCTGCACATTGTGCACATGTACCCTAGAACTTAAAGTATAATAAGAAAAAGAAATAAATCATTGTCCTTTACCTTTTCCCTGCAACTCGCTCCTCTTAATTGAGATGTGATTGTAGATGTGACCATCTGAATATACTCACAGATGAACCCCCATAACCTAGAATACAAAAAATTAATAAAATGTTATATATCTCATGAATGCATAAAACATACGTAGATATGAGTCTATTTTGTGATTTACTACCATAAAGTATACACAAATCTATTATACAGAGTTAACATTTATCAAAACTTACACACATGCTTGCAGGCTGTACAGGGTTCCATTTGCAGTCAAGTGAAATGTAAACAAACATAAAGTTGCAGCATTAAAACATAACTGAATAAAATTAACTGTAGTAATGCTGTACTGCTGTAATAATTTCATAGTCACCTCCTGTTGCTATTGCAGTGAGCTCAAGTGTTGCAAGTATCTGCTTAAAATGCCATGTGATGCTAATCATCTCTGCATGAGCAGTTCATCTCTCCAGTAAATTGCTTATCACAGTAAAAGTTAATTTCTCATGGTTCTTGAGTATTTCTTATTGGGTTTAGTGCAATACCGTAAACCTTGAATTACGCCATGAGACCCATTCAAAGTGCCTCTAGTGATGCTGGAGGTGCTCCCAAGAAGCAGAGAAAGGCATGACATTACAAGAAAAAGTTGAATTGCTTGATATGTACCACGGATTGAGGTTTGCAGCTTCAGTTGTCATTCCCACCCCCCATTTCAGACAGATGATTAATCTTCTAAACAGGGAATGTAAACTTATAGTCTCAGTAAATACAGTAAAGTACTATAAATATATTTTCTCTTCCTTATGATTTTCTTAACATCTTCTCTTCTGTAGCTTACTTTCTTATAAGAATACTATAATAAAATGCAAAATATGCATTAATTGACTATGTTACCAGTCAGGCTTCTGGTCAACAATAGGGTTTTGGGGGAGTCAGAGTTATGTGGTGGATTTTCTAGTGCTTACGTTTCAGCACCCCTAACTCATGTATTGTTCAAAGATCAACTTTATATCAGTTATGCACCATATTACTTTCTAAAATCTAAAAAAATCTGAATCTTCAAACATGTCTGGCTCAAAGAGTTTCAGATAAGAGATTATGGAACTATGCAATGAGCAATTTCTAGTCCAAGATTTCTCCTCTACTGTTCACCATCCCAACAGGGGGTGAGGCTTATTCTTGGTAGAATTGAATCAGACATCATAATCTCTGGTTCATAGAAAAGAGCAGCTGGATTTATGCTCTCTGGGCAGAATATTGCAGATTAGAGGAACTTTCCCTGAGTTGGCCTAAAATAAAAGACATATACAGTTGACATTTGAGGGTTCCTGTGCAAAACACTGGGAATGCTGTCTATTAGCCCTATAGAGATGTCTCCGCCAAGCATAAATCAGAATGAATCAACCTTAAGTCACACTGAATAGAAGTCAAGGATCATTAGACCTTTGAGAACGTGAAAGACTAAATAAAATAAATGAGACGAAGAGCTCTGAGTAAAAAATTTCCCCAAAGCTGTAATTAATATTCTCAGAAAGGAACAATTATATCCATGAAATGAGAACAGAAATTTTATTTTTAAAAATCTTTAGAAAATAAATAACATAAGAGGATTAAGAGTATATAATACTTGTATTCATTTGAAGTACTGGAAATTAAGCCTGGAGGAAACAACTGTCAGAAAAACAGAACAAAAAGGTAACTACATGGAACATAAGGAAGAAGTACAATATTAGTCTGTTCTCATACTTCTATGCAGAAACTCCTGAGACTGGGTAACTTAATAAAGAAAAGAGGTTTAATTGGCTCATGGTTCTGCAGAGTGTACAGGAAGCATTGCAGGATCTGCTTCTTGGGGAGGTCTCAGGAAACTTACAACCATGGCAGAAGGTGAAGCAGAAGCAGGCACGTCTTATATGGCTGAGACAAGAGCAAAAGAGGGCAGGGGAGAAGCTACACACTTTTAAACAACCAGATCTCACAATAACTTACTCACTACCATGAGAACAGCACCAAAGGGATGGTGTTAAACTATTCATGAAGGATCCACCCCCATGATAAAATTGCTTCCCAACAGGCCTCACCTCCAACATTGGGGATTGCAACTGAACATGGGATGTGGTGGAGACACAGAACCAAACCATATCGAGTACCTGCATCAAGGCATACATTAGTGAAGTTTCAGAACATCAGGGATTGTTTTTAAACCTCAAAAACTCCCAAGGATAACAAACATGCTGCATGGAAAAAAATCAGAAATCAAAAAGGCATACCACTAGGCACTAGAAGATAAGTGGCAAGTCTTCAAAATTCTCAGGAAAAACTAATTTCGAACTAGACTTCTATATCCATCTAATATATTAATTTGAGAAATAGTATATAGACATACAATCTTTTAAGACTATTACCTTCCAAATATCAGAGAAAGTTCCTTGGAGAACACACTTCAAGAAAACCAAAAAGTAAAGAGGAAAACATGAAATCAAAGAAACAAGAGTGTCCATTTCTTTAAAAGGCAGTTAGAATTTCAAAGATAATATGTCTTATAGTAATATATTATCCTAAGAACAATCTTAGAAAATATTTGCTCCAAATTGGTGCCTTAGACTTCACAGTGTGCTTAACCACATTGAAAGATCTATAGAAAACTAAGTAAACAAAAAACAAAGCAATTATTACGTTCAACAAAAATGAAAAGTTATGTAAGAAAGAAATTGTGATAATCATAGTAGACCATATGACTTAGCCATTGGTCTAGCCATTATCTATAATAAATTTGTAAACATTAAATATTGATTAGCAAAAATGATTACTATATCTATACTAGTCAAATGGGGAAAAGGAATTATAGGAGTGAGTATAAGGGATTATGAGTTAATGTGAGAAAGTGAAATGTTCATTTTTCAGAGTACAGAGTCAAAAAATAGTACATAAAATTTCAAAATCAAGAACTAGTCATATATGTTTGAGACTTAAAAATAAGAAGGTAAATGTTAGAATAAATGGTTAAAAGAGTTGAAAGCTGCTATCTTTGTTACGGAGATACTGGGGTTGTTCTGCTTGAACAGGAGACTGGTATTTTTCATTATGAATCACTGATTTTTATAAGGTGTTAATTTGATATAAACAAAAATCAAATTTTTAATAAAAAGAGCCTAGTGATTATTTTAGCAAACAAATAAGATTACTATAATTTCTCACTTGTACAAGTTTAATATTTTCCTTCATCTCCCTTTCCATCTGAACTGCTTTTTTTGCCAGATTAATCTTTCCACAGAGCAGCTCAAATCATGTTGTTTTGCTTAAAAACTTTAAGTGACTAAACTCATTAATTTAGCATTGGAGATCTTCACAACTTATTTTCCATCTATTTTTTCTTCCATTAATCAACAGATATTTGTGGGGCAATTGCTGCATGTTCTGTTGGAAGCAAAGAGGATATAATGATGAACAAGGCAGACATAATTCAGGTGTTCAAGGCACTTAAATTCAACATACTTCTGCTAACATCCTCTTTTCCTAGGCCTTTGTTCTAAACTTTTGGCTTGTCAGTCTTCTACTTCATCTTCAAGTATGCGTGTACAAGCTCTGGTTATACTTCAAGGCAGAATACAAATGCTACTTCCTTAACAAAGTCCCCAGGTGGAAGTTCATTTTTCTGTTCCAAATGTCCTTTGAACTTTAGCCTCATGGCTTTTACGCATTTTCTCACTATTACAGCAACTCACAAATGTGTTATCATCCCAACTAGAACTTGGGTTCCTTGAGAAGGGGGTCCCTGAAAGATTCATTTTTATATACCCTATGGTTCCCCTGCACATGGTTGATACTTAATAAAGTATTACCTGGATCATCCATTCGGCATTTGGATAGTTTTACCTACAACATTGGAACACCATTTTAATAGTGGCTTATATACTAAGACATTTACTTTTTATTCTTTGTTAAATGTTTCATTTTAGAATAGTTTTAGATTTACAGAAAAATTGCAAAGATAGTACAGAAAGCTCCCATGTACCTCACACGCAGCTTTCCCTATTATTAACACTGCACATTTGGCACAATTAATTAATATTTATACATCATTGTTAATTAGTATACATAATTTGTATGGATTTCCTTAATTTTTACTTAATGTTCTTTTTTCTTAATGTTCTTTTTTCTTTTCGTGGATCCCATCCAAGATACCACATTTCATTTAGTTGTCAAGTCTTCTTAGACTTCTCTTGGCTGTGACAGTTTCTCAGACTTTTCTTGTTTTTGATGACAGTATTACTTTTCTTTTGCTGCAGTAAAATATTACCACAAACTTAGTGGCTTAAAATAATCTAAATTTATTATCTCCCAGTTCTGTAGGCCATAAGTCTAATAGAGGTCTAACTGGGCTGAAATCAATGTGTCAGGAAGGCTTTATCCTTTCTGGAGGCTCTAGGGAAGAGTCTATTTCCTTGTCTCTTCCAGCACCTAGGGGCCATTCACATTCCTACCATAATGACCCTTGATAGTTTGGAGTAGTATTGTTCAGGTATTTTATTGAATGTCTCTCAATGGGGATGTGCCTGCTATTAATATTTTTCTCATGATTAGACTTGGGTATGGTTGGGTTGGAGGGGGGAACATCACAGAGGTAATGTAACACTCCATCACCAATCAAGTCTACATGATTTATCAGCGTGACTTACCACTGTTGCTGTGAGCCCTGACCACCTGGCTAAGGCAACATTAGCCAGATGTAGTAGACAGAATACTAGCCCCTGACCCCCGGCAAATGTCTCTATGCCCTAATCCCTGGAATCTGTGAATATGTCAGGTTACATGACAAAAGGAAATTAAGATTACTAATAGAATTAAGCTTCCCAATCAGTGGACCTTCTGATAGAAATGTTATACCAAATTACCTGGGTAGGCCCAATGCAATCAAAAGGAAGAAGAGAGAGTCAGAGGAAAAGAAGAAAGCAGATGAAGGAAGTAGGTCCAAGTGATTTGATGTGAGAAGAACTGGACCTGTTGTTTTATGGCTTTAAAGATAAAGAAAGGGGACCATGAGCCAAGGAATGTGGGCAGCCTCTAGACGCTGGAGAAGGCAAGGAAACTGATTCTTTCCTGGAGCCCCCCAAAAAGAATGCAGCCCTGTCCACATCCCTGCTAAGACCTTGATGTTAGTCCAGTGTTAGACTTCTAACCCCAAAACTGTAAGGTAATCAAGTTGTATTGTTTTACATCACTAATTTTGTGATCACTTGTTACAGTACCAATAGAAAACTAATACATTGGGCTTTTCCACTGAGAAGTTACTCTCTTCAACCTCTTTCCATACTCTACCCTTTGGAAAGAGGCTACTATGTGCACCATCCATACTTAAGAAGTAGGAGTTATCCTCCGCTCCCTTGCGGCTGGAACAGCTACATAAATTCTTTGAAATTCTTCTGCAGAAGAAATTTGTTTGTCTTCCCCTATTTGTTTATTTATTTAGTCATTTATATCAGTATGGGCTCATGGATATTTATGAATATTTAGGATTATAACCCAATATTGCCTCATTTGTTTTATTGCTCCAATTTTTTTTTTCAGTTTTAGGTATTGACAGCTTTTTCAGTTGGCTTCTGTGTCTCTTTGACATACCTCTACCGTTGTAGGGTTTTTTGAGCATTTCCTTATTTTCTGGCACTACAATATGGTTCATACTTGTAAAGTCTGATGGTGGAATATGCAGGTTAGTTCAGTAGCTCCATGGTTTCATCAGAACATGGCTCTTTCTTTTTGCTCTGCTATCCACAAAGTGCCAATAATGTATCCTTTTATGATCACGTGTTGTCTCCAGAATGTTAAGCATTACAATATCATTCCAAAGTCTTCCCAAGCAGGCAGAGGGCAGGAGCAAAGGAGCTTCCTTCTTTTGTGCCTCTCTCTTATAGGGATGCTAAATCCTTCTGAAAAGCTTCCATTAGATCTCCATTTACATTCACTTGGCCAAAACTGGGTCACATGACCATTCCTGGCCCAGTTGCTAGCAAAAAGATCTCCATGACTGGTTTTGACTGATCATGTCCACTGGGGCTGGATACAATATCTAACCCCGCCACCAAAAATAAACAAATTGGAATTTGCTTGCAAAAAAGAGGGAAAGAATGTAGTTTGTTCTTCAGTGGGCAAAAACTCTGCATTTGACTAACAGATAATCTGTTTCATCTTTCTTTATTTTTAATATGAAATGAATTTGAAAGACATAGCAGAAACACTGCACTGACTCATTAATCATCACATTTAAAAATACATTTCTTATGGTCTTAACAAGTATTGACAGCTGAAAAGACAAAAGCATACTTTTCACATTGAAACAAAAAAAAATTTTTTTTTCAGTTAGAAGCCTTAAAGGGAAAGTTACATATTTCAGGGCTTTGCGATATATATCCCAATTAAGATTCTCAAAAATCAGATTTACAAGGTGACTTAACTGTTTTTGTTTTGTTTTTGATGTGTCAACTTATCTAGGTTACACTGTCCAGTTATTCGATCAATAACTCCTAACCAGTTGACTTTGAGTATGGTAGATTATCCAGGGTAATCTAAGTGGGCATGATTGAATGAGTTACAAAAACTTAAAAGCAAGGCTGATGTTGCACTGAAAGAGAAGAAATTCTGCCTATGGAGAGTAGCTCCCACTCATGCCCATGTGTTGGAGCTTACCCACGAGCTTCCTTTATTGTCTGCCCAGTGGATTTTAGACTTATTTAAGCAGCTCCCACAGCCCTGTAAGCCTTGTAATAAATCTCTCTTCCTCCCTACCTTACTCCCTCCCTTTCTTTTCCTCCACCCCATCTAGCTTTCTAGCTATCTACTACCTATCTATCATCCATCTATCTGTCTGTCTATTCATTCTACTACTTCTGCTTCTTGGGCTGAACACTGACTGAAACACTTAGAGATAAACTACTTCAGACAAGATCATCTTCTGGTTCTGTATTCTAGTAACATTCCTTCTTCACCCCAATAAAAATGCTTTTTCTCTGAAAATTGCAGTAACTCATATAGATAAAGAATAAGCAGTTTTACTGTGATCCATTCAGTGTTTAGCGCACTCTACCTAAGACACATTCTCTGGAAGAAAATTTCTTCCAAGCTTGGCTAAATTAGAAGGGAGGATTTGAGGAAGGGTTGATATGAGGAAAAACTAGGGCAGAGTGCAGAAGGTGAGGACACATTCACAAGATGAAAAATAATACATGTTGACTTTTTGACAAAATAAATTTGTCAAAAACATCTGCTGGTCTTTGGTGTTTTGAGTACTCCACAGGCTTGTTGACACAATGCTAGAAGTAAGCAGGAATCCAAAGCTGACTGATTCCAACTCTGGCCTTTCAAGAGGGGCCAAATAGCAGTGCTTGCCTTTATTTATTTGAAAACAACTCCTCTAGTTTCCTTAGTTGTGATGATACTCTAACCCTTCTTCTTTCTGGGACAGTTACTCAGATTTATTGCTTATCTTAAGAGTAATTCATGAACCACAGAAATTATTCTTTCCTGTGAATCCATCTTGGGCAGTATCATCAGATGAAAATCTCTTGTTCTTTGTATCTTACTGTAATCAGAGTAGCGCAGGGTTTGAAGACAGAATACCTAGGTTTGAGGCCTGTCAAATCTTGTATCACAACACTCTCTATAGCCCTTTCCTCTTTATTTTTCACCATAATACTCACTACCTTCTTACAGTCAATATATCTATTCATCTCATTGGTTGTCTATCTCCCCTACTAGAATACAAACTCCAAGAGGGCTAGGATTTTCCTCTGTGAAATCACTGCCATATCCCAGTATGCAGTGCAGTTCCTAAACATAGTACGTGCTAACTATTGAACGAACAAACCTCACTCTGTTACTCTATCTGTAACGTGGACATAATAATAGAATCTAATTTACTACATTATTATGAGGGGAAAATGTTAATGCCTGTGACACTCTGGGATATCTCAGTTAGCCTGAACTCAAACTTTCTATAAGGATTTCAACATCTGCTTCTTTCCAAACAGAGGATATGGAAGATAGAAAAATATGGAGCAGAAATAAAGCATGGATTAATTTTAGCCTTTCTCAGAATTTACTATTCTGCTATCTATAATTTTTTAATTCTTTATCTACAACATTGTCGTGGGCTGTAATTCATTGAGAAGTTTGTCTGTTTGCTTTAAACTATCCCCACACTAATTAGGGATTTAGGAAGAGCCTCTGCTGCTTATCATTTAGTCAAGTCAGTCAGCCAGTCAACAAATGGGGTAATTGCTGCCTGGCTTGATGCTGTAAGTGCTGAAGTATTAAAGATCAATAACATATTTGTTCCAGTAACTAATAATAATATCAAGCAAATTTTCTTCAGACATAACCCCAATACCTTAGGTTAGGTTGCACTTGGCAGTTTATATCTCTTATTCTTTCTTTAGTGGAAGTGAAAAAGAAAAAAAAGATAGTCCCCCCGCAATAAAATACTGAACAGAGCTTGAAAATAAACTCATTTGAATATTAGGTTTTAACCCTGAGACCAAAAAAACAGAAATTTGCAAGGCCTCGTTCTCTAATACCCCATAATTGAGAATGAATGATCCAATGTTAAATAAAATATATTCATGTATTAAGTTCATAGGAACATAAACAAGAATGTTAACAGTGGTTCTCTCTGGGTCATGGGAGATGTTTGTTGTTGTTGATATCTTTATTTTTTTCTGCGGTGAACATGCATTATTCATATGCTAATAATAAAAAGAAAAAAGTATTTTTTCTTTAAAATTGCATTTTAGATCTTGGGGTAATAGAAATTTTGCAACTGTCTGCAAAGTCTTATTACCATTAACTAAGTAGAATAAGGGGGAAAGGTAAAAAAACAAACAGGAGTTTAAAACTTGAAAATAGATAACCACAGGTCATATAAGAAATGTGCAGTCAAAAGTTCAATAAACAAACTGTTTTGACAGCACAGTTAACTGAAACCACTTATAAGCAACTTCTCTTGGCCCTTCTGATATTTTCCCATAAACACTAGGATATCACGGTGTTTAGGGACTGCCAGGCTATTGGCAGGGGACAAAACACAAAGCACATTTTTTACTAATACTATTTTATTTTAAAATGCAACTGATCTTAAGGTACCTCCACAATTGCAAATTGGGGGCTTTTCAAGTAATTTATATGGAAAAACTATGAAGTTTATCTTTGAAATGAAATGAAATAATACCTGCACTTCCTACTTCGGGGAAATTTTATGTTAAATCACGCCAACAGGCAGAGATGACAAAACATTGAGAAATATTTAAAGATTTCATTTCTCTTCCTGATAACGACAAGGTTCATTTTGTGCTCTCAGGGGGGAAATCAAATCTGATTTACAGTCAACTACCTCAGTGCCATGATCCACATTTCATATTCTTTAAGCAGCCTCAGCGTAGAAGCGATATTACTGTCCTTTCACAATGGGGCTGATCAACTGCCAAAGGCCTGACAAATCATCAAATGCTTTCATTTAAAACTACCTGTTTCTTTATCGTGATAAAGCATGATGCGCAGCATGTGGCAAAGTATCATAATTTTATTGGCAAAAGGAAGCTTGATTTACACAATCTTTCTTTGAAAGGGAAAACAGTAGCAGTGAAAGGGACAGACTACATCTAGATGTATTCTTCCATTCATCTCACTTTCCCTCCTTTCTTTGTTGCACCTAAACAGCAAAATATCTCACTCCCTTCCTTGGCCCTGTCTGAGAAAAGCTCAAGAAAGATAACCAGAAAAGCATCTGAAAAGTAACATTGATCAGCCTTATTCTCATAATCCTCAAATTACAATTCTGATCTTGAACCCCAAGCAGGCCAGCAGTAAGCTACAAGGAAATGTTAGTGAACAGGCAATGAATTTAAACGTCCAGCAGAAAAGGAATTAAAATGCCTAATCACCCTACCAAGCTCATAAGATGTAGCAAAGCAAATGCTACCGGCCTAGATTGAATTACTGCTTGGAGCAAAGATTGTTTGCATCTCGTTAAAGATGTGTGGGGGTTATATTTTATTGTTTCTAGTTTTCTATTGGTGCTAGATCCAACTTAACCAAAATTGTGGTGCCTGATAAAACTCCCAGGGGTACATCCACATTCCCAAGTCTGCCCCAAGTCATCATTACGGCCTATTTGGGTTTTCCTTTTTCCTCTTGACAACTGCCATAAATTTCCCATGATAAGATTTGGCAGTGGAATAAGGAAGGTAAGAGACAATTTTCTGTGTTCTTGAAGAGATACCAAGATAAAGAATATACTTTATCCATCAATGTTTTCCTCTTGGATAACTGAGGGCAGAAAGTTAAAAAAAAAAAAATGTTTGGAAAGCCAGGTTGGTGATTCAAGGAAACTTTATAAAAGCAAAACAAAACAGCATGGTGAATACTAACTTTAACACAAAGCATAACTAATTGCCCAATTTTCCTTTTCCAGAACCTGAAATCATTTGAAAGAGTCGTATCAAACTTGCTTTCCCTTTCTACTCAAAATCATTACCTCTTTTTAGAATCATACATTCCCTACCAAGACCTGTACCCTTGCCATTCACAGAACACCAACATAGCTTTCTATTTAGTAATTCAGTCTTGTTATTGGACCACTTTTTAATTTAAAACATTTAAAGTTCAACTACGTCCCTTTATCTCAGAATTACTAGGAAATGCAGAACTAAAATTATTCATATTGCCAACCCCTTCTATGCAGAGAAAAAAATTAAAAAGTAAAGATAATGTTACATGAAGGAAAAATGCTTTCCCAGATAAACAAAAGCTGAGAGATTTCATCAACACCAGACCTGTCCTACAAACAATGCTAAAGGAAATACTTCAGTCTGAAAGAAAATGATGTTAATGATCAATAAAAACATCAGCTGAGGGTACAAAACTCCCTGGTAATAGTAAGTACACAACAAAACCCAGAATACTATAATACTGTAATTGTAGTATATAAATTACTTATATCTTAAGTAGACAGACTAAAAGATGAACTAATCAGAAAAAATTACTACAACTTTTTAAGACATACATAGACAGTACAATAAGATATAAACACAAACAACAAAACATTAAAAAGTGGGAGGATGAGGTTAAAATGTAGAGTCTTCATTAGTTTTCTTTGCTTGTTTGTTTGTGTAATCAGTGTTGAATTGCCATCAGTTTAAATTAATGGTAGTATAAGATATTATCTGCAGTCCTCATGGTAACCTTAAATCAGAAAACATGCAGAGATACACAAAACCTAAGAAGCAAGAAATTAAAACATGTCAGCAGTGAAAATTACCTTCACGAAAAGGAAGACAAGAAGGAAGGGAAAAAAAAAAGATAAGACCACAAAACAACCAGAAAATAGATAACAAAATGGCAGGAGTAAGTCCTTACTTATCAATAATAACATTGAATGTAAATGGACTACGTTCTCCAATCAAAAGATATGGAGTGGCTGAATGGATTAACAAAAAAAAAAACACCCAATATCAGTCCCCTATAACAAACACTTCACCCCATAAAGACACACATAGACTAATAAAAGGGATAAAAAAATATTGTCCATGCAAATGGAAACCAAATAAGAGCAGGAGTAGCTATACTTAGACAAAATAGACTTCAAGACAAAAACTGTAAAAAGAGACAAAGAGGGTCACTACATAATGATAAAGGGGTCAATTCAGCCAGAGGATATAACACTTGTAAATACATATGTAGCCAACACTGGAGATATATATATAAAGTTTGCTTTATATATTTGCTAAATATATAAAGCAAATATTATTAGAGCTAAAAAGAGAGATAGACCCCAATAAAATAACAGCTAGAGACCTCAACACTCCACTTTCAGCCTTGGACAGATCATCCAGACAAAAAATCAACAAGAAACGTCAGACTTAATCTGCACCACAGACCAAATGGGCCTAACAGATATCATGCAATGGCTACAGAATACACATTCTTCTCCTCAGTAGGTGGATAATTCTCAAGGATAGACCATATGTTAGGTCACAAAACAACTCTTGAAACTTTCAAAAAATAGAAATTATATGAAGTATCTTCTCTGACCACAGTGGAATAAAACTAGAAATCAATAACAAGAAGAATTTTGGAAACTATACAAATACATGGAAATTAAACAATATGTTCCTTAATGACCAGTGGGTCAATGAAGAAAAAAGAAGGAAGTTGAACAATTTTTTGAAACAAATGATAATGGAAACACAACATACCAAAACCTATTGGATACATCAAAAGCAGTTCTCAGAGGGAAGTTTACACCCATAAGCACTGTATTACTCTGTTTTCACACTGCTGATAAAGACATACCTGAGACTGGGTAATTTATAAAGAAAAAGAGGTTTAATTGACTCAGTTCCATGTGGCTGGGGAGGCCTCATAATCATGGTGGCAGACACGTCTTACATGGCAGCAGGAGAGAGAGAATGAGAGTCAAGTGAAAAGGGAAATGACGTATAAAACCATCAGATTTCATGAGACTTATTCACTACCACAAGAATAATAGGAGGGAAACTGCGCCCATGATTCGACTATCTTCCACTGGGTCCCTCCCACAACACAGCCAAATCCTATCATCCTACCCCTGGCCCCTCCCAAATCTCATGCCCTCACATTTCAAAACCAATCATGACTTCCCAAAAGCCTCCCAAAGGCTAAACTCATTTCAGCATTAACTCAAAAATCCACAGTCCAAAGTCTCATATAAGACAAGGCAAGTCCCTTCCACATATGAGCCAGTAAAATCAAAAGCAAGTTAGTTACTTCCTAGATAAAGTGGGGATACAGGCATTGTATAAACACAGCCCTTCCAAATAGGAGAAATTGAGCAAAACAAAGGGGCTACAGGCCACATGCAAGTCTGAAATCTAGTGGGGCAGTCAAATCTTAAAGCTCCAAAATAACCTCCTTTGACTCCATGTCTCATATCCAGGTCATGCTGATGCAAGAGGTGGGTTCCCATGGTCTTAGGCAGATCTACCCCTGTGGCTTTGCAGGGTATGACCTCGCTCCCAGCTGCTTTCATGGGCTGGCATTGAGTGTCTGCAGCTTCTCCAGGTGCACAGAGCAAGCTGTAAGTGGATCTACCATCCTAGGGTCTGGAGTACAGTGGCCCTCTTCTCACAGCCCTGCTAGACAGTGCCCAGTGGGGACTCTGTGTGGGGGCTCTGACCCCTCATTTCCCTTCCACACTGCTCTAGCAGAGATTCTCCATGAGGGGCCCACCTCTGCAGCAAATTTCTGCCTGGATCAGGTGTTTTCATACATCCTCTGAAATCTAGGTGGAGGTTCCCAAACCTCAATTCTTGACTCCTGTGTCCCCACAGGCTCAACACCACATGAAAGCTGCCAAGGCTTGGGGCTTGCACCCTCTGAAGCCATGGCCCAGGCTTCGACCTGTTTAGTCATGGCTGGAGCAGCTGGGCCACAGGGCACCAAGTCCCTAGACTGCACACAGCAGAGGGACCCTTGGCCCAGCCCACAAAACCATTCTTTTCTCCTAGGCCTCTCATCACCGTGTGATGAGAGAGGCTGCTGCAAAGGTCTCTGAAGTGTCCTGGAGACATTTTCTCCATTGCCTTGGTGATTAACATTCGGCTTCTCGTTACTTATGCAAATTTCTGCAGCTAGCTTGAATTTCTTCTCAGAAAATAGGTTTTTCTTTTCTATTGCAATGTCAGGCTGCAAATTTTCTGAACTTTTATGCTCTGTTTCCCTTTTAAAACTGAATGCCTTTAATAGCATCCAAGTCACCTCTTGAATGCTTTGCTGCTTTGAAAATTTCTTCCACCAGATACCCTAAATCATCTCTTTCAAGTTCAAAGTTCCACAAATCTCTAGGGCAGGGGCAAAATGCTGCCACTCTCTTTGCTAAAATATAACAAGAATCACCTTTGCTCCAGTTCCCAAAAAGTTCCTCATCTTCATCTGAGACAACCTCAGGCTGGATTTCATTATCCCTATCATTATCAGCATTTTGGTCAAGGCTATTCAACAAATCTCTAGGGAGTTCCAAATTTCCCCACATTTCCCTGTCTTCTTCTAAGTCCTCCAAACTGCTCCAAACTCTGCCTGTTACCCAGTTCCAAAGTCGCTTCCACATTTTTGGGTATCTTTCCAGCAGCATCCCACTCCCGATACCAATTTACCTTATTAGTCCATTTTCATGCTGCTGATAAAGACACACCAAAGAGTGGGTAATTTATAAAGGAAAAGAGGTTTAATGGACTCACAGTTCACATGGCTGGGGAGGCCTCACAGTCATGGTGGAAGGTATGTATTATATGGCAGCAGACAAGAAAGAATGAGAGCCAAGTGAAAAGGAAAATGCCTTATGAAACCATCAGACCTTGTGAGACTTATTCACTATTGTGAGAACAGTATGGGTGAAACTGCACCCATGATTCAGTTATCTCCCACTGGGTCCCTCCCACAACACATGGGAATCATGGGAGCTACATCTCAAGATGAGATTTGGGTAAGAACACAGCCAAACCATATCAAGCATCTACTTTTAAAAAAGTAGAAAAACTTCAAATAAACAACTTGGTGAATTTTAAAGAACTAGAAAAGCAAGAGCAAATCAAACCCAAAATTAGTAGAAAAGAAATAAGATCAGAGCAGAAAGAGTTGAAGAAAACAATACAAAAGATCAACAAAATAAAAAGTTATTTTTTGAAAAGATAAACAAAATTGACAAACCTTTAGCCAGACTAAGAAAAAAAGAGAGAAGATCCAAATAAATAAAATCAGAGATGAAAAAGAAGACATTACAACTGATACCACAGAAATTCAAAGGATCACTGGAGGCTACACTGAGCAATGATACGCCAATAAATTGGAAAATCTAGAAGGAAAATGGATTAATTCCTAGACACATAGAGCCTACCAAGATTGAACCATAAAGAAATTCAAAACCTGAAGAGACTAAAAACATGTAACAAGATCAAAGTTGTAATAAAAAGTCTCATAGCAAAGAAACACCCAGGACCAAATGGCTTTATTGCTGAATTTTACCAAACATTTAAAGAAGAATTAATACCAATCCTACTCAAACCACTCCAAAAAATAGAGGAGGAGGATATGCTTCAAACTCGTCCTATGAAGCCAGTGTTACCCTGATACCAAAACCAGACAAAGACACATCAAAAAAAGAAAACTACAGGCCAATGTCACTGATGAACATTGATGCAAAAATCCTCAACAAAAAAATATTAGCAAACAGAATTCAACAACAAATTAAAAAGATTATTCATCATGACCTTTATCCCAAGGATGCAAGGATGGTTCAACATACTCAAATCAATCAATATGATGTACCATATCAACAAAATGAAGGACAAAATCATATGATCATTTTAATTGATTATGAAAAAGGCTTTGATGAAATTTAACATTCCTCCATGATAAAAAAAAAAAAAAACCTGGATAAACTGGATATAGAAGGAACATACCTCAACACAAGAAAAGAAATATATGACAGACCCACAGCTAGTATCATACTAAATGGGGAAAAACTAAAGTCTTACCTCTAAGATCTGGAACGTGACAAGGATGCCCACTTTCACCACTGTTATTCAACATAGTACTGGAATTCCAGCTAGAACCGTCAGACAAAAAAAAGAAATAAAGAGCATCCAAATTAGAATGGAAGAGGTCAAATTATCCTTGTTTGCAAATAATATGATCTTATGCTTGGAAAAACCTAAAGACTTCACTAAAAAACTATTAGAACTGATAAACAAATTCAGTAAAGCTGCAGCATACAAAATCAGCATACAAAAATTAGTAGCATTTCTATATGCCAATAGCAAACAGCCTGAAAAAGAAATCAAGAAAGTAATCCCATTTACAATAGCTACAAATAAAATAAAACACCTAGAAATTAACAACCAAAGTGAAAGATCTGTACAATAAAAATTATAAAACGTTGAAATAAATTGAAGAGGACACACGAAAAAAGGAAAGCTATTTCATGTTCATGGATTGGAAGAATCAATATTGTTAAAATGTCCACACTACCTGAAACAATCTGTAGATTCAATGCAATCCCTATTAAAATACCAATGACATTATTCACAAGAATAGAAAAAACAATTTTAACATTTACATGAGTGCACAAAAGACCAAGAATAGTCAACACTATCTTGAACAAAAAGAACAAAAGTAGAGGAATCACATTACTTGACTTCATATTATACTACAAAACTACAGTAACCAAAACAGCATGGTACTGGTATAAAAAAACAGACACATAGACCAGTGGAACAGAACAGGAAACCCATAAAAATGTCTATACAAATGAGTGAACTCAACTTTTGACAAAGTTGCCAAGAGTATACATTGGGAAAAGACAGTCTTTTCAATAAATCGTGCTGGAAAAACTAGATATCCATATGCAGAAGAATGAAACTAGATCCCTATCTCTCACCATATACAAAAGTCAAATCAAAATGGATTAAAGACTTAAATCTAAGACCTCAAACTATGAAAGTACCAAAAGAAAACTTTGGGGAAACTCTCCAGGACATTGGTCTGGGCAAAGATTTCTTGAGTAATATTCTACAAGCACAGGCAACTAAAGCAAAAATGGACAAATGCAATCACATCAAGTTTAAAAGCTGCAGAATAGCAAAGAAAACTATGAGCAAAGTGAAGAAATAACCCACAGAATGGGAGAAGATATTTGCAGACTATCCATCTGACAGGAGATTAATAACTAGAATATATAAGGAGCTCAAACAACTCTATAGGAAAAAATCTAATAATCTGATTTAAAAATAGGCAAAAGATATGAATATACATTTCTCAAAAGAAGACATACAAATGGCAAGGAGGTATATAAAAAGGTGCTTAACATCACTGATCATCAGAGAAATGGAAATCAAAACTGCAATAAGATAACATCTCACCCCAGTTAAAATGGTTTTTATCCTAAAGACGGGCAATAACAACTGCTGACAAGGATGTTAAAAAAAAAAAAAGGAACCCTTGTACACTGTTGATGGGAACGTAAATTAGTACAACCACTAGGAAAAACAGTTTGGAGGGTCCTCAAAAAACTAAAAATGGCACTGCTACCATATGATCTAGCAATCCCACTCTTAGGTATATACCCAAAAGAAAGGAAATCAGTACGTTGAAGAGATATCTGCTCTCCCATGTTTACTGCAGCACCATTCACAATAGCCAAGATTTGGAAGCAACTTAAGTTGAATGGATCAACAGATAAATGAACGAAGAAAATATGATATATATACACAATGGACTGCTATTCAGCCATAAAAAACAAATGAGATACCATAATTTGTAACAACATAGATGGACTTGGAGGACATTATGTTAAGTGAAATAAGCCACACACCAAAAGATAAACTTTGCATGTTCCCACTTACTTGTGGGAGCTAAAATTTAAACACTTGAACTCATGGAGATAGAGAGCAGAATGATGACTACCAGAGGCTAGGAAGGGCTGTTGGGTGTGGGGAGAGAAGGTATGGTTAATAGGTACAAAAATATAGCTATATAGAATGAATAAGGTCTCATGTTTGATAGCACAGCAGCATGACTAGTCAACAATATATTATGGTACATTTTAAAATAACTAAAAGATATAATTGGATTGTTTATAACACAAAGAAAGGATAAATGCTTGAGATGATGGATATCCCATTTACCCTAGCGTGATTATTACATTTGTATGAGTGTACCAAAATAGCTCATGTACCCCATAAATACATACACCTATGATGTACACACAGAAAACTCATGTAACCCATAAATATACACACCTACTATATACCCACAAATATTTTCAAATTTAATTAAGCATTAAATTTAATTAAATTTAAAAAATTTAATAATGTTGCCATGTTTAGACAAAAGAAATTCATAGCAAAATTTGGGTCACAAATTCGGGCCTGTCAATTTTTCTGTTTTCTGAAAGTATATATAGCAGATTTATTAAAAAGTAAAATGTAATCATTTGTAGCTTTTATTGTTGTTATTGTTTGTTTGTTTGTTTTTGAGATGGAGCGTTGCTCTGTTACCCAGACTGGAGTGCAGTGGCACCATCTTGGCTCACTGCAACCTCTGCCTCTGGGGTCCAAGTGATTCTCCTGCTTTAGCCTCCTGAGTAGGTGGGATTACAGGTGCCCGTCACCATACCTGGCTAATTTTTGTATTGTTAGTAGACATAGGGTTGCACCATGTCGTCCAGGCTGGTCTTGAACTCCTGACCTCAGGTGATCCACCTCGGCCTCCTAAAGTGCTGGGATCATAGGTGTGAGCCACCATGCTCAGCCTTATTTGTATTTTTAAATATGCAAATTACGTCTCGACAGATTTGATAAATTGATCATTACATTCTTCGTAAACCTCTTTTTCCTTTGTTTAGGGAACTTCCAGTCTTTTGGATTTCCTCCTCCCTTTCAAGTTGCTAGACAATAGCTCCTTTAATATCTCTCTCCAGGAGTAAATTTTTCAATGTTGAGATTCCACTCATAGCTTACATTATCCTGAATATGTTATTAACAGGTTTATTTTGCAGGAAAGCTTTTGTTTACTCTTTACAGTCTTCCCTCCCCTTTCAACCTTCACCATTCTTTGGCAGGTAGCTTCTGAACTGGATCTTTGTTTTGATGAGAAAGTGAGTGATGCTCTATTGATGACAGGAAGTAAGGGAAAGCTAAACTTACAGAAATAAAGATTTATTGTGGAAGATGGGGGTGAGGCAGTGGTAAGGGTGGAGTTAAGGACTGTAGAAAAAGAGGGTAAGAGATGAAGCAGCTGCTGTTGAGAAAGAGCCCTTGGGAAAGAGCTAAAATATTTCAAGGGAACTAAATGAGAAGCTTTGCTATGCCACGAACATCCTTTCTTGTCTCACAAAACCTTGCTAATAAATGCATATTATTCATCAATATTTCTGAAACTGAATTTGTGTGGGGGTACTTTTTATTCTTTGTCTGTTTGGTTTTGGTGTGCAAAGATATGTTGAAACTGCTCTCAATTGGAGAAAATTAGGAACAAAAGTGGCTTAAGTTCTGTGTCCTGTTCAGTGCTGCTGTCTCAGCTATCCATTGACTATCCAAATGCATTCCTCCCAGCCCCACTTTAGGTAACTCAGGACCCAACCTGGCCTAAAGTAAACTCAAAAACCTGTTTCTTTTCTGCCATTTCCCATTCAGTAAATGACAGTACCATTCATCAAGTTGTTTCTACCATAAATCTTGAAGGACAGCTCTTCTCTCTTATCCTCTACTTTACAGCAATTGCCATGTTCTACCTCCCTGATCCATCTCAAATCCATCTCCTTCTCTCCTGACCCAAGTACCTTCATCTCTCTCTCTGGAAGTATTGCTAAAACTTCCTAGCTGATCTCTTGCTTCCAGTCTTTTTGCTTTCAAAAATCAGAGTAATCTTTAAAATGGATCATATCATTAGAGTAGGGCTTCTCACTCTCTTAGAATAAAAATTCAAGTTCCTTATATTTACTAACAACACTTCTCACGATATGGCCTCTATTCAGTTTTTCATCCAACCTCACATATCCTCCTTTCTTTTCTCATTATGTTCAAGGCACATGATTACTCCTTCATTACTCTGAAGAGCTAAGTAACTTTTTGCCACTAAACAAGTTGTTTCCTTGGCTTGAAAGCCCCATCCCCGCTCAATCCCCGATCTTCACCTAGCCCACTCCTTTCTTCTACTCACACTTCCTGTCTCTTTGAATGTCACTTCTTCAGAAAAGCTTCCCTAGCCCTGCTCCTCCCCTAATTCCCCTGTCCCTCCCAGACTGATCAGGTCTCCGTTATATACTCATTTTGTTCATAGCACTTGTTTCATCTATAATTAAATAACCTTTGCTATAATTACTAATGTCTGCTTCTACTGCAGACTCTCAATTATATGATTTGTGATGTTGTTGGTGGTGGTATTATGTTGGTGAGCTGCTAATTAATGTTGTGTAGACAGACATTCCTGGGACTACTATTTCTGTGATAGATTTTTTTAAGGCTAAGACATTAAAAATTAAAAGTTCTATAGATCAATCACATTTATATTTGCTATTTATCTTTCTCTCATTACTTTAAAGGAAAGAGAACACCTAAAATGTCCAATAAGTATAGGAAATTAAGATTGAGATGAGGAAAAGACTAAAATAAAAATTCTGGGAATTTCAGCAGAATGGCATTCTTTCTTCAAAAAACACATCAATCATAGGCAAGGACAGGATCTCACACCTACAAGTGCAATTTTTGCACCTCTAGAAATAAAGAACCAGTGTCCATTTCAATTCAAATATTACCCTCATTGCTTAGGGAGCTCACAAAGTAGTTCATTAGTGCCACCTCGGGTGACAGGTTTATGGTTCTGTCATTATATCTTCTAATAAATGAACTGATGATATGAATCAAATTCACTAAAATCTCTGTTCATCCTGAGTACATTGTAAAAAATCTAAAGTCAAGATTATGTGTTCCATGGTATTTCAGATGTAATAAAGCCTAAAGCTCTAACTGCAAAATGAGAATTATGTGCAGGGAGCTATCTTATTTAACGCAAAATGTTTTGGGGGCTAATAGCCCATGGCATACTGCTCATCAAAATGGACCAAGAGAAAAGACATGTGTTAAATCAGGGCTGACTCCATTGGCACTCACAACTATTTCCAACTCTAAGAGAATCAGTATAAGCACATCTACCCACAGATATCTTAGAGGTCTTTCCCTGGGAAGCCACTTTGGTCCATTTCTCCATTTAACTTATACTACTTACAATTTTTTATTTCCTCATTTGATAGGAATTTGATGTGTGTTTAATATATGTTCATGGTATGCACTGCTTTAGATTCTATGGAAAATTATAAAATGAAATACAGAGTCATCGATTTTAAAATAGGAAAGTGATATTTGTAACTTTTACATACACATGTAAACAAAACTAGTGGACAGCTATTTTTAAAAGTGGATATTCTTTTGACATAAATCACATGGTGGGTTTTAAGTTAATTTGAAAATAAAAGAAAGGTCATGGTGGGATAAGTTAAGTCTAAGAAATATTCTTGAAGCGACACAAAAGAGTGTAAGATTTTACCTATACTTGTGCCTATAGCTTGCGTGTTGGGTTGAGGGGAGTCAAAGAGAACAAACTGGCTGATGTTTGGAAGCAGTAAGAGAAAATATTGATAAGGTGGGGCCACATTAAGAAAGATTTTAAATACTGGATTGAGAAGATCTGAACTCATTAAAAGGGCTGTTATATTCTTAATGAGAGTGACATAAAAGTATACAAAAGGAAATAACAGATTAAGGACTATATATGCAAATATTAGAAAGACATGTTAAGGAGTTGTGGTAATACAGGTCTAAATTGATGAGGGCCTTGATTGGACTTTACAGATGAGAAAAAATAATGTAATAATTAAGAGTGACACTGAGAAATAAGAACCTGTAGGCTTAGGTGACTGGTGAGTTATGAGAGATTTTGGGAGAAATAAACACGAAAAAGATGAATGTTTTGATACTTGGAATAGGGAAGAGTGGTATTTTAATCAATGAACTTGGAAAATTAGGAGGTGGGCATCCATTTGAGAAGTACTTGAGTTTTGTATTTCAGATTTTGCAGAAAAGACAGATTCTAATGGAACTGCCAACATGTTAGAGTTGAGAGGTTCATAGGACCTATGGGTTCAAGTCCTCAGCAGGATTCAGGAATCCTTTCTATAATATCCCTCACAGAAGTATGAATACTTTCTGTATTTGGGAACATTACTAGGAACCCCTTCCTTAAGTTGAATTAAAATGCACTCTTCCCATAACTTACACTTAAAATTTTTCATTTCTACGTTCTGGCTCAAAATTGAACAAGACTATGTCCTCTTCTATGTTATAATTTCCAATTATATTATAGTCATTGCATTCCCCCTTTAGTTCCAGCTTTTCAAGAATGCCCTAGTTCCTTCAGGTGCAGCTCATTAACATAACTTAGAAACTCTTTATTAACAGAGACAAATAAGGCATCACAAATATCTCCCTACTATGAGATCCACTGATGCTATTTTAATCTTATAGTTGAATTTTATAATAGTCTCTTACAAAAAAAAAGGGTAGGCAACTCTCTTTTCCCTAAAAGCAAAAACTATAAAAGCTACATTCAAAATTAAAACATCCTAAATCTAATAAAAGCCCAAGATCAGCAAGTCTGAGAAACCTGTGATTGGACTTGTAACTTGAATGAATAAATTAAAAAGAATCAAATTCGATTTTCCAAAGGATTGTGATTTTCTGCTTTTTTCATGCAGCAAATCTGGCAGGCCATAAAGATTTTTGAAAAATTATTGTGTTTATTATCTGATCTTTCTAATAATGCATTTGCTTCTAAATTTTGAAGTACATTCATGAAATAGAAAAATCCATTTAAGTATCTATTATCACGGAATGGAGACTTGATTTGATGAAACCTCCATACAACTAACAAATGTTTGCCTCCCCAAATGACTTTTGCGCTGGCATTATGCTTCAGAAAATAGATTATTATTATTTATGATCATAATAATGTATATTTACATAATAAGTTTCTCAGAGGAGTTAAAACCCATTTTTGCTTATTCTACAGCATTTTTCATTTGTAAAAGTCAGAAAACAGCAGTTTTGTTGTTGCAAGTGAAAAAATGTGTTAGGAAGGCACAGGCCCCTCAAAGCCAAAGTCAGTACTCAATGTGCGAGCAGTCAGAGGATACCTGTGAATCAAAATTCCTGTGATGTTTAATTTTTCCATTCAGTATCAGCAATTCTTATAAAATATAAAATTTTAAAAACTTTAAAATCATATATCAAGGACTATAAACATTTACTGTATCATCAATGTTATATGATATGTAAGAAGCGGCCCAGCCCCAAATCTAATTGAGAAGACAGGATTTCAAAATAAAAAATAATTTGAGACACTTGTGACAGAGAATATAATGACCTTTTAAGGGAAAGCAGTAGCTAAATTACAGGGTAAGAAGTAAAAAGAGCTCTGTTTTATTCTCTACTCCAAAAACAACGTGAAGCTAGTTATTTATCCCACCTGTAAAACACAATAAAACTGCACACTACAATCTTACCCCAGAAGGACAGGTGAGGATTAAATGTGGGTGTCTAGAGTTTCACAAATGGTGTTGTGATCTACAAATTGCAGTACCTTCACTTTGCTTTTATAACACATTTATGGTCCTTACACACAAGAGTCTACCTTTACCTGTCTAGATACTACATCAACATGCATCTGACATCCCTCTTTAGAATCTCCTGAGGATGAGCTGAAGACCAAGCTAAAAATATGATTCAGTGATTGCATATTAAATCATACAAGGTTGAGACATACCAGGTCTCAATTTACTTTTGTAATACAAAATTAACCTTGTAGGTGCAAAATCACAGTATTATTTTATAATTATAGATATAACCTCTATATTTATTAGACACTACAAAATACCTGACCTTCCCAAGGTAGGTTAGGTAATTATTTTGTATCTAGCAGGAGCAGATTCATTAAACCTGCATCTCAGTATAAGTGTGACTAACACTTTTTCATCTTGCCAGTTTCTATTACCATTGTTCGTGACACATTAATTAGATTTCATATTCAAGTATTAAAATTAAAAAATTTTGCTGAGTGCACCCCAGTGACAGTTGTTTATAGCATCAAACTGTTCGTGAAAAATGGTCATAGATAACTTTACATTTATTTATCTCTGTATTTTTAATTATCTCTACTATAAGCTACTTTGGGGCAGGAAAATTAATTTTTTAAAATTCATGTTTGTACCAATAGCTCCTAGAAAGACATTTTGCACATGGTACACAAATAATACATATTCATTGCAAGCTTGAAAAACAGTTGGACTGAAATGAAAGACATGCCTTTTTCAGCACATTGTGTTGTTATGTGAGTAGAATGTTGTCCATTCATTTTGCTCAGTTTTAACTATTTGATCATATTCTCATTTATATGGGCTTTAAACAAGTGCAAATCTAAAGCCCAAGATATCATCTAATGAAGCTGTATTTACTTGTCTTTAATGGTCATTTCTTAAAATGCATATTTTAGTAATATAAAATAGAATGCCATAGTGCAGGCATATAATGTATAATACTGAGAAATTCACTCTTCTCAAAATGAGTAAAATCAAGGTATGGACTCATTTTAATTACTGCAGATTGCAAAAGATATAGAAATCATCCTTTCTTATTTTTTAATTTCAAATATTCATTTTGAGAAGAAACACATCAATATTCAAATGTGCATAAAAACCTTCAAGTAAATAAAAATTGAAACTTGAAAGTTATTTTGTAAGTATAAAATCAAGAAAATTATATATATATATATTCCCTCAACCATCATATTTTCTTTCTTAGAATTTTCTCATCCTGCAACTTTATGTTTCTCTTTCTTTTCTGTAAAAAAGGCAAGAAGAATTTACTTGCTACTTCCTTCCTCTGAATGGAACCATAGGCAACCTGTATTTTTAAAATAAATGTTTGGGTTTTAAAATAACTAAGAAAAAATTTCAAATGTCTCCCCATAAAAACGATGGATGAATGAGGTGATGGGTATTTTAATTATCTTGATTTAATCAATCCCACTGTATACATATATCAAAAATCACATTGTACTCCATAAACATATACAGTTATTTGTCACTTAAAAATAACGTTAATAATAAGAATTCTAGTATGTATTATAGAAACCCTTTATATAAAATAAGAAAAATGAAGGTCCAAAGACAAAGCTTTGGAATTAGGTAAGATGTTCTCTTTTCACCATATATGTTCTATATCCCTTTGTAACACTGGTGCACTATCAATTTGACTTTATTTGAGTGAGCTACAATGTTAATTATTTTCATATAATTTATTTAGTTTTCACTAAGAGTAGAAAACTATTAGGTGCTGGTAGAAATGCAAATGAAATAAAGACCCTGGATCTTTAAAAGCTTAATGTAAATTTGTAGGGACAAAACATAGACCCCAGAAATGAGGAAGAATAATTATAAATAAGAAGTCAATAGGTGCAAATCATATTCTAATTCTACCTACTGAATACATGAGTCTTTTTAAAAAAACAAAAAACGATGGCTAACAATAGAGGTGGTTTCACAGGTTAGCAAGGCCTAGACCTACAAGTAGGCTTCACAAGTTTCAGCAGATGAGGATCAGCTTTATTTCACATTCATTTGAAGCAGTCTCACTGGCTACAGTGTTCATATTGAAACAGTGGATTAATAAAGACAGAAAGATGACCAATAACTAAGTTGTAAAAGTTGTCCCATGATACATCAGCTTCGATCCTGGAGAACTTCTATATTCAATCCTCTCTTGCTTTCCTCTCTACTTTACGTCAATTCACTTTATTTCTAAGTAAATACAAAGTAAAATTATATTAAATGTCAATTAGTAAATAAATATTAATCCTCACTGGAAGTTCAGAAATCAGTACAATTTATTTTGCATCTTCTTTTTATGCCGCTAGATAAAAACACTCCTTTTTTATTATTATTCAATTACAGTGAATATCAGAGTGGGTTTGCTCACTAATACTGTGATCAGAGAATTTAAGGAAACTGTAAAAAAAAAAAAAACAAGCAACAGATTTGTTTTCCTTATGGAGGTTAAATTACATGTGGAGAAATAGTGGTATTCTTCTTTTTCTACTCTCCAACTCTGAAGTTCAGTTTCAACTTAACTTATTGATTCTGTTGTATGGCATTTCAAAACTTTTTTTTTTCAGTTTTCTTCTTATTATTATTATACTTTAAGTTTTAGGGTACACGTGCACAATGTGCAGGTTTGTTACATATGTATACATGTGCCATGTTG